>NC_133617.1:376947211-377287211 GCF_048593235.1 Sminthopsis crassicaudata | reverse complement strand
TACAGATTTTGATCCTACCCTCTCTATTTTCTTTATCATATGAATGAAAAAAATATCACTGTGACAATTGATGCAACTTGATCCCTCAAGGCATTCTTACATTCCAGATTTTCTTTAACAGTAACCTAATCAGAATGGTTTTGTGCTGAGCTTTGATCCTCAATGAAAGCAAGCACTGATTCAAACTGGTATCTTCCAGTTAGCAGTAGAAGTGGCAGCAGGAGGGCATGCAGTGCCAACTGAAAGGTTAGCCACAGGGAAAGTCTTTTTTTTTTTTCCTTTTGGCATCCTATAGCTAAACACTAACTCTGATCATGGGAGAGAAGATAAAAGACTTAACTCACTGACATTAGGTTAACATAAGAACCTGAGTGGCTTTGGTGGGGGTGTGTATGTGTATGTGATTTTGTCCTTGACCAAATACATAAAAAGAATACAGAGCATATGCCTAGGGAAAGGGACAGATGTTTCATGCCTTAAAAGCAACAGATGTATATGTAAAACTCTAAAGTCACTGACCCATCAGTAACTCAATATAGACAATATTTCCATCTGCTCTGTACGCTATTTCTAAGTTTCTCTATTTGAAATTAGTGAAGGATTTTCTATATGTTGATGGCACTCACAAGATAAACTTCACTTCCAATCAAGAAAAATACTTAATGATAAATAATTAAGGTAATAATAATAGCATTTATGTAACACTTTAAAATTTAAGAAAGTACTTTTCATGTGCTCTTATATTTAATCCTCATAATAATTTGTGTAGTATGTGCTAATAGTATTTCTACATTATGGATGAGGAATCTAACTCTATGAAAGATTAAATGATTTATCAATAGTCATTCAGTAAGCATATAACTTAGACAGAAAAATGGGGACAATAAAAACACTTATATCCAGGCTTATTGTGAAGATCAGAATTGACATTTAAAAACATATACAACACATGCACACATGTAACATGTAATATCTGTATATATACATTTAATATGTAATGAGTAAATATGTATAAAATATAAATATTAAATTATTAGTTCATATATGTATATATGTATATATTTATATATGCATTATATATCTATATATTTCTATCTATACCACACTTCAAATTGCTACATAAATTTTAGCTGATACACATATTTATCTATATTAAATTCTAGTGAATAAAAGAAAAACCTCATTAAGGAACTACAGATTATTTGGTAATTGAAAATCAGCATTTTGTCTTATATAGGAGCTATTTGTGTGAGCAACAATTACATTTACTGCATACCTGTAGGTGAAAAAAAATTGTAGCTGAATGAATCCAGGATTACATAACTGAAGAAATGACTTGTTTCCTGACAACCATATTATTGTTACAGTCAAAATCTTTCTGTTCTTCCTCATTTCCACTTGGGATATGGCATTTCAAAGAATATCCATACATCTGCTGTCTATGTTTGTTTCCTCTTCTTTATCTAACTCTTTGATAGGATTTATTTGTTTCTTTGTTTTGTACCCATCCAGGTTCAGTCCTTCCATAGTTTTTTATTTTTTTTTTTCCTTCAGATTTCTTTCAACCATGATATTGTGAAAAACAAAACAAAAACACTAGACATGGAGTCAGGAGATATATATGTGCAAAGGACCACTACTAATTATTTGCTGTGTGACCTTGGTTCCTACTGTCCTTTACTAAGCCTTAATTTCCTCATTAGTTATATAAGCATGGTAATACTGTACTATTGTCTACCTAACATGTTGTTGTGAAGATAAAATGCAATGGGATCTCTAGAAAATTTCTCTACATTCTTTCTAAACTAAGGAAAATCATTGTAATGTTTAGATCTAAATATATAATTCTCTTTCCCACTGCCTTTGTGACAAAGACTGAAAAAAAAGAAAAGAAAACAATTCAGCAAAATCAATAAATGTTAACAACCACATCTAAAAACACCCACATACACACACACTAATAAGATATATATTTATATACTCATTTGAATCATTTATTCATATATTGTACATGGGACAGTAACAGTGAAAAGAGCACTGAGTCAGAAAGACATTAAATTCAGCCTTAGACACCTACTGTCCAAGAAAACCTGGGCAAGTCAATTAATTCTATTTGCCTCAGTTGCCTCATCAGCAAAGTGTGTTGAAGAAGGAAATGGCAAAGCAATCCAGTATTTTTGCCAAGAAAATTTCAGATGGAGACATACAAAATTGCGTGCTACTGAAAATGATTGGACAGCAATAACAAAAAAAAATTATCTGCATGTAGTATGTATGCTACAAATATATTCATTCATACATAATAGGTCACAGTAATACATCTTAAGATACAGAGAAATATTCATTTACATTGAGGGACAGAGTCCCCTCATAGTAAAATCACATATCTTTGAGGAACTTATATGAATGCATGATTGATAGATAGATAGGTATGCAAAATATTTGGTCAATATATTAGTTGGCTTTGTTGAACTTTTTCCCCTTCTCTCTGTTTTTATCATAAGGAAAGGGTCAGAGGACAAGAGAGATTCATATTCAAAACACAATATAATTGAAAAAAAATGTATTTTTTTCAAGTTTAAAAAGAATAACACAAAAATTTAATACAGACTGAATTTCATTTTTTTTCCTTTTCACATGTGAGGCAGATAGTATAATATTACTATGCCTCCACTATAGATTATATATATAATATGACTCAGAAATAAGTGAGGCTTAATAAGGCTATACACTAAGTTATGTTGTCAAGTTTCTATTCATTCCTACCTATGATATGTATAAATGTAAAATACACACATATCTATGATTAAAATTGCACTAAGAATTTTGGAGAGAGAGAAAGAGACAGAGAGACAGACAGAGATACAAAAAAAAATTGATGTACATATATAAAGAGAGATAAAGACAGTGATGGAGGTGGTTTCTTTGGAACCATTAGTGAAGACATGTCAGCATTATTAAAATACATATGAAAACCTTTTTATGATAAAATTATGAGAGTTTCATTTTCTGAGAATATTTAGAATGAGTCATAAAGAAATGAATTATAACTGCCTGAACTTCCTCATTCATGTAGCTCTGAACCTGTCAATCACTTCAATTCTGCAGAGGAAACACAAATTAGAGGTGTCCCTCTGACAAGAAACAGATAGTTCCAATAGTGTCACTAGCTTTGAAAGAGGAAGAGAATGTAGAATATTTGGGGATGCCCTTGAATGGAATAGCCAAAATATGGGTAGTTCAGGAATGATAGAAGTAACAACAGTGACGACTACTGATTAAAGAGGGTAGGCTGTAATGCTAGCATAAGAATCAATGTTCACTTAAAAGTAAAATCAATTTAAATAACAAGAAAATAAATTGTACAAAACACAGGGAGAAAGTTCAGGAAACACAAGGACACAGATCACTGAGGTCCCTTGAATGGTAAAGGTAGCAAAAACTAGGCAAGTGAGGAATAATCAAATATACAGCAAAGGGATATGTAGGACTAGAAAGGAAAGGGTTTGCCACCCACAAAGTCAAAGGTAAGTGTAAAGTTTCGGGGATCAAGAAGCTTAGAAAAATAGAGGATGAATAAAAAGAGCAGATCTTCAGGGTGAATGTAGTAACACTGACTGACTGAATGGTGAGTGCTAGACTGTTAGAATAATTCTTAGGAGATGCAGAAGGTTTGTTGTGGCTGTTCCGATGAAAGAATCTTGACTACAAATTCTCATGGGGCACTACAGATATTTCATAAAGAATAGCATTTTTCTTATAGTGGATTTATTATGTTAATGTATAAAGTCCTCTATAAACATCAGCTGCTTAATAAAAATATCTCTAAGCTTCTATCTTGAGTAGTTGCCTGAGGACCTTGATTCCCTTTGGGTAACTAAGTCTTAAATAAATGAATATTTAGCATATACATGAATAAATGACAAGTTGATGGTGAATGGTCTAATTTGATTTGGCAGACATGCAGATTTCATTGGGGCCTAGAAATAAGGAAGCATAATTACCTACTGGAGGATGGTGCAATGACTCAAAAAACAAAACAAAATAACAAAAACATAACCTGCTTCCAGTAAAGAATCTGTTATGTATAATGAACATGTTTGTGTGAATAGATTTAATCAAGAAATCACAGTCTTTTAGAAGTGGATGATATTCTAAGTCTTTATTTTCATATGAGGAAACTGAGTTTCATGGGAAGGATGTAATTTTTCCAAAGATATTTTGAACACAGTGGATGAATCCAGAAGCCGAGCCACTTCATTCTTCTAGTTGTAATTTACTGTAGTGGGCTGAACATTAGCCTGAGTAAACCTGTTAATGAGACTTAATCTGTGTCTTATTAGCTCTCTGACATTTTATAAATAATTTCTAGACTATAGGCCTCAGTTTCCTTCTGTGAAACATATAGCTAATGTTGTTTGAGGATTAAATGTGAGGATTATAGTTGGATTATAGTTAAGAGGCAAAAACAAAATGCTGTAAAGATTTATGCTATTTTCATTGTCATTCTACTATAGTTATTTCTTTTACACTGCAGAAATGTATATTAATGTCTTAATTCCCTCAAGGAGAATCAAAATTTTAAGGCATCACTCAGATATTAAATAAAACACTTTTTTTTTTCTTGGAAAAGAAATGTTAGACATTAAAGGTTGTTACTTTGGTTATTAAGGATCTCCTAGTAGTTTGTTGCACAAGGCACCATTTACTCCTCTTTATAAGATCACCTTTTTCTAAGTACTATCACATGGTTGTGCTTTCTAAATTATTAAAATGTAAACAGTCATGAGTATTCTAAAGAGCACCTGTAAGGAAAAAGTAGAGATAACAGAATTTGCTGAAGCTATTAGTAAGAACTATACTTTGCCTATAAATTCTGGTTTCTATTGTTTTTACTTCTCAGATGAAGCACACTCACATGTTGATTATAACTAAATATGTCCTGGAGTAGAAATTGTGCACCATCATTTTAAAATCTTTCTCCTCAAACACAGTGTAATCCCTGATATCTTTATAAAAATTTTGTGATCAAAGATTTTCTTTTTTCCCATATAGGACTTGATCTTATGCTTAACACTTTTCTTTTAAATCATGCTGATAAATCAACAACAGAAACGGTTTTCACAGAATGTGACATTCTGATTTTTTGATGCTTCTCTAATTAATTAATTGAGGCAGTACAGCCTTGTTTAAACTTTGGTATTATTGGAAATATTATTAATTATAACTTATCAGCATAATTGCGAAAAAAGCATATTATGTTACCCTGTACTTTAGGAAACAGAATAAGAACTACAATTTAGCATAATTCATGTGATAATGAAATAGTCTATATAAGCTACATTTGACTATTTTCAAGGTGAGTGACATTAAATAACATTGATATAATTTATGCCAGGGGTGATTTTTTTCCACAATGTAGTTACATAGTAGAGAAAGGATTACTCATTAAAAACATAATTTCAACATTTTACTTTTAAGTTTAAATGAAATAACATGTAAAATAATTTGTAAATCTTAAAATACTATATAAATTTGAGCTACAAAACATATACAATTATTTGAAATCTATAATGTGAAACAAATTAATGAATATGTTTTCCCTCCCTCTTTCTTTCCTCTTTCTCCTCCTCCCACCTCACTTCTCTCCCCTCTCTTTTTGTCTCCTTGAAAATCCTTGCTGCAATAGGAGTAAATTTACTATAAATGAGATAGATTTTGCATGTAAAGTAATTTACCATTCTCTCCTTTTGCCCACTATACTCTTAAAGATAATTTATTTTATTTGGTTCTCCTCATCCCACTCCTATTCCCCATAGAATCAGATGTGACTAAAAATATTTGGTCTTTGCATAGCATCTTAAACGATTTGATATTGTGGACACCTTTCTCAGCCTAGTCATTTCTGTGGACCCTTTATCTGGATAATGTCTTTAAATGCATTAAAATAAAGTACTTATGATTACAAAAGAAATTGATTGTACTGAAAAATTATTAGCAAAATATGAAGGAAAAAAATTCATAGACTCCCAGCTTAAGAACAACTGCTTTATAAGATTACAGAATTTTAGAATGGGAAGGGATCTTGCACATTGATTAATCCAATATGCTTATTTTGCACATGGAGGCTAGAGAAATTAAGTCTCACAGTTAGTTACCAGTGAATGCTTGTCTTTGCATTCCCAGTTTGGTATTCTATTCCCTTCACTACTTTTATTTGTTATAATCAGTCTTTATAGGACTCTATGTTCAACTACAAACTCTAAAGTAAAAAACAATTCTCTGTAGAATAGAGTTCAAACTTGGAGTTGAAAGATACTTCTCTCTTCAATGTGTTCCCCCTAAGATTTTAATCTTTGATCTAACATCTTCCAATTCTTTCCAATGATTTATATATGACAATATTTAAAATTCACCATACTGAAATCCCTCATCTGATTATGTACTAGATTTTTTAAACCTTTTACTTTTATCATATTACATTTTGTCTTATCTTGTTAAATTTAACCTATTTATTTAACCCTGTGAAAATTTTCTTACAAAATAATTATATCAAAAAGATATTTGTTTACACAATAAATATTAAGTTTAAACACTATTATTATCTAAGTTCCCCTTCTTTTTTCTCCCACAATGAAGTCATACAGAAAGTTACCTGCCTTGTTAAAAATACAATAACACATCAAAATCACAAATCATAACATGGCAAATTTATGTCTGCAGAACTTTTAATCATACATGTTTTTTTTTTTTTTGTTTTTATTTCTTTGTTTTGTTTTATTTTTGCTAGAGGAAAGTAGATCTAGATTTTCATGTCATAAAAGTGTCAGTGGTAGAATGCTATCCCAGGCATCAGGAAGACCTGAATTTAGTCTGTCTCAGACACTTGCCAGTTGTATTACTCTGGGCAAATAATTTATCTCTGTTGTACTCAGTAGCCCCCATTTGTAAAATGCTAATAACATTTTCCTAAGAAAGGAAAATCAAGTGATATAGCATATTTAAAGCTTTTTAAGCTTTGGAAAAACTTAAAAATCTGCATAAATACTAGACATAAAATTAAATAAGATGGTTCTGCAAAATAAATGGATGTCTATAATATTGTGATTCATTATACTTATTGCATTTATTTAATATTCTCCAAAACAATCTTAACTATTCAAGTTCTTATCTACTTATTATATTTAAGAACTTTGTCTGCCAACAGAATCATAGAAGTACTTTGTGATCTTAATGGTTGACATGAATGACACTGTCTGATGAAGGTGAAAAACAGAAACAAAACATGGTTAACTACTTTTACCACTCAGATAGAGACTTTTAACATAAATCATGCTCTGACTCTACAAGTGGTTCATTGGGTCAACATCAGCCATATATCACAATAATTTACTCATATAATTATCCCAAATTGAAAAACAAATTGAGAAATAAAATTATTTGCTAAGAGAGCATTGGATATGAAAGTAAATATAACAATGGCTTAACTACTTTGACAAGCCTAAATTAGATTGATCAATTCCTTCTCCCAAACCTCTCTCTTGACATATTTCTGACTGCAAATTTTGTTGCTGTCTTCTACTTGGAGCTCTTCTAAATTCATATTTCAGAGATTTTCTATTGTTACCCAGAGATTTTTTTTTAATGACTTCAAGGATAGATTTAAAGCAAACACATTCATTTTTGACTTAAGTGGCCAAAATTTTGAAAAGTGAAGGGATAAAAATACAAGCAAGATAATTCCGGCCCTTGTAGAGATAACATGTTATTGGGGTAAGATAATAAAGAGAAGCTGTAAAAGAGCAGAGAAACAGCAGCAAGAGTTGAACTCTGTCCTGGTTAGTATGATTTGGAGTTTGTAGCCAGAGAGTATTTTAGAGACTGTTTATAGACAAATGTTCTCAAACTCAGTCTAGTAAATTATTTCAGGTTTGACTTATTTTTTAAGACCAGAAAATCTGCAAATTCCCATTGCAATTCATTTGGCACTTACTTGACAACTTATAGTTTTAGAGAGTCACTGGATTAATAGAAAAGTAAATAATTTCCATAGGGTCATACCAATAGTAAATGTCAAAGGCTGATCTTCAAATTAGATTTTTGTGCCTTCAAAAGATTTATTCTCTGTTCACTGAGCCATACTGCTTCTTGATTAAAATTAGTATTCCTATGACTACTATAATTTTACCAATAGTAACAACAGATGCCATATCAATTCCTCTTTTTGCTTCCTTGAATTTTCAGAGAGACATGTTTTTGGCTAGCAAATTGGACCATGACCTAGTAAACCAAGTTCTTATCAACTACTGTGACTGTCTCACTGAATGATTTATGAAACTGTTGAGATTTCAATCACAATACATCCAATTCAGGGGATAGCCTTGGATATTGAAGTGAATACAGATTTTACACGACTCTGAAATTCTAGTCAGGTAAGCTACTTAATAATTAATTGTATGAATTTGGAAATATCACTTAATTTCCCTGAAACTGTTTCCTTATTTCATAAATGGTAATAATAAATAATATTTAAAGAACAAACTTTTCAATGAGACTCAAATAAATTTAAAAAAATATATAGAACATACCCTCAATTTAATCTGCTGCCTTTTGTTTGAACAATCACTTTCACTCCCTTATTCTACCTTTATTCAAAACCTTGTATTTCACCTCTAAGTCCCTAGTTCTTAATATGTGATTTTTTTGCTTTTATTTTATCTTATCTTGCCAGGAATCAGAGTCTTATAGAAGCACTTCCTAGCCATCTCTATAATTAACTCACCCTGATCCTTCTTCTAGGTCCTCTTTCTCTTTTTATTGTTTTCCTTTTCCCTTAGAATATAACTTCTTTGAAGGCAGCAAATGTATTTTAAAGATATTAAGTGTTTAATATAAATGTTATCTATATGTCTAAGCATATCTGCTATATAAATATGTTTTTATTATTTTGAGCAATAATAAAATTTCCGGATGTTTTAGCTTCTTCCATTATTCCTCTAGCATAGCTGATACACTGCTACACTACACACAGATATTAGACAATTCATCAGTCAATAACAACTCACAGAATATTTTTCAGCTACCTTATTAAACATTATACAGTTCCTGTGCACAAGTTGCTCATGTTCTAATTTGGAAGACAGGATATAAACAATTGTCTATTTTAATATACTTTATGTTATGACATAGACAACTATAGGGGACAATGCAAAAAAAAAATTCTAATCGCAAAGGACCTATATCATTTATTAGAACTAACTGAAGTTCTATATTAGTATGAATTGTCAGACCAGAGTAATTTCCTAAATGTCTTACTTTGAAATTATAATTTTGGTTGTGTGTTATAGCTCCTTGATATGACAATGTTACTATCAAAGTTCCATTAAGATAATACAGGCAGTAGTGGAAAAGTGGGGTGGGCCAGGAGAAGGGAGAAGGATAGAGTGGTGAAAGGGAGTGAATATGAATACAATAAAAACAACTCAGAAATTCTTCCATGTAATACCATCTAAAGTCACTATTCTTAAAGCTGGCTTTCATACCTTTAGTGTAACAAATATAATGGAATAGGAATATTACTTACATGTCTTAACTATAAAGGGGTTTGAAGATAATTGAGTTGTGGTCCATCAAATAGCCTTCCTATAGTAAAGCAAGCCTTCAAGCTAGTATGTGGCCTATTTTAACATCCTATACTATTAAACTGCCCTAACAGCATCTTAAAGCACCAAAATAATAATTCACCAAATCTCCACATGTGGTATGAAAAGATTAGACAAGTCTTAAGCAGGCAGGGATTTAAATCCTGGCTGATAATACAGTGGTGAAATTATACACAGTAAAAGCAGAGAAGAAGGGGTAAGGGTTTAGCAAAAAGGAAGATTTAATCTGGGGACAAAAACCTTCATATAAATCCAGCCTTTCTATTCTGGATGATTATTTCATAAGCTGGATCTTGGGCTGTTGATCTCTTAAACTGATTACTGAAAAATGTATGCACTTTTCAAAACAGTCACTGACTGACTTGAATTTCAGACAGGCTTCCCATCACTTTTTCTTCCTTACAAATATGGAATTGCATAATGCTGTTGATATTTTCAAATAATACAGAAATCTTGAAATTCAATTTGTCAAAAAGCTGTGTAATTTTAGTGTACAATAACTACAGCATATTTGAGAAACCAGTGATAAAAGAATATACTGAATACCTACACAGAAGAGACCCAACTCCAAAAGATAAGATCATTTGGTCAGAGTAAGCAATAACTATGGGGAAATATTTTCTCAATAGTTTGGCCAAGAATAAAATAAGTCATTTGAGTTTCCTTTAAAATGACCATTTTGTAAGAAGGCAATAATGTCAGGTTTCTAGAGACTGTTATATTTTCCTTGGCAAAGTGGTTTATGTGGTTTCAGCAGCCTTAGACTAAAAGAAGTGCTTTTAAACCCCAAAATGTTTTTAAATTGCTAAAATAGCAGTTTGTGTTAACAGAGACAAGCTATAACCCATACGTAGCCATTATTACGTATGTTATAATTTATTTACTCTAACTTTTGTGATTAAAAAACTTTATATACAGTGCTATTTATTCAATTGAATTGGGGGAGTTTAAAATATACACACACCTATATACATACAAAAATAACATATATATATATATATACATATATGTGTATATACATGATATATACAAATCATATGTAGTGACAAAATTACATACATATAAAAGTATATGTAGCATATATGCACATGTATATATATATATATATATAAAGTCTTCTAAATGTTATAGTTCAATGATAAATCAGTAAAAATAATTATATCAATAATAACATAAGTATGTCATGCTTTAGAAATGATTACATTAAAAAACAATTAAATCACCAATAGGTATAATGTTCCCTATGTATAATTTTAAGCTGAGAGAATTCAATGAAGCAATGTTATTGCTAAAACTAAAATGTAAATAACATTCCCAAATTCTTGTTTTTTAAATTAATTTAAATTATTTTTATGTCAAGTATCTTTAATGCTTCTCTAATATTTAACTGGTTTTTTTTGTTTTTATTTTTAAAATTGGAAGAAAAAATAACACGAATAAACTATGGGCTGAGAAAATAATAGATTTAGAATTAGAATAATACTTCATCCACCTACCTCATTTTAAAGATGAGGAAGCTGAGTCTGGAGATTAAAAATTGCCCAAAGTTCTACAAATGATAAACATCAGACATGGAACTTTTTGATTCTAGGTTCTATAATTCCAGAGGCAAATGGAAGAGAATATAACAAAATAGAGCCCGTGTTCAACAACCAAAATGTCACTAGTCTATGGCCTTCTGCTGTCTTCCATTATTATTGACATTGAGCTCCATGATTGAGTAGACATAGGTAAATGACAAACATTGTAAGGTGTTGCAGCTGTTCACAAAGGAGAGCTGAATTAAGTAAAAGGTTGATGAAACTATTCATAGTGCTTGACACATAGTATGTCTTTAATAAATGCTTGGAGGACATAATTATTTGTGAATTTGCTTAGATAACTTGACTGGATGATTATGAAGTCCTACATTTAATTTTGTATTTTGTCATCACAGGCAACTATAATCTTAGCGAATCCAAATGGGTTAGTTATTATGTTGTTACTATGTTGTTAATATTTCTGTTTCTATCCAGCTTCTTATAGTCTTCTTCATATTGTCGGTATCATATTGTTTTTTTAATGGGCAGGATCATTTCACATAATTTTTTTGTATTCCCTTCAAAAAACACAGCACAATACTAAAAAAATATAAAATCTTCCAAAACCATTTGATATATTTAATTATAATGTTATTAATTTTTATTATTAACTTATTTTAGTTTTAATATACAATAATACTACATAATCCTAAACTATAGTAGCATAACATTTCATCATGGCTTACTAAGGATCTGAAAAATATACAAATAAATTATAAGCTCTAGCTGGGCCCACCAAGCCTTTAGGACTGGCCTAGAATATAAGCCTGCTGTCTCAGGATTAGCCTACTTATATTGAGAGAAGTCCATGACCAGTATGGCTGCAGAGCAATTAGTTTTTAGTGAAAGTCTTAAGAGGCAAACCATTAGCATATGAATATAATGGAATATCATTCCCTCTAAGAAATAATGAACTGGCTAATTTCAGAAAAGCCTGGAAAGACTAGAACTAATGCTAAATGAAATTAGCAGAACTAAGAGAACAATAATATGATTATGTGATGATCCACTGTGATAGATTTGGCTCTTCTCAACAATACAGAGATTCAAGGTTACTCCAGTAGACTTGGAATAGAAAATGCCATCCACATCCAGAGAGAAAACTATGAAAACTGAATGTGGATCAAAGCATAGTAATTTTACTTTTTTATTGTTTGTTTTCTTCCTCGTATTTTTTTCCTTTTAATTTGCTATTTCTTGCATAACATGACAAATATGGGAATATGCTTAAGAGCATTGCGTATATTTAACCTATATCAGATTATTAGCTGTCTGGGAAAGGTAAGGAAGGGAGAAAAATTTGGAACACAGAGTCTGACAAAGATGAATGTTGAAAACTTTCCTTAATGTATTTAGAAAAATAAAATACTATTCAGAAAAAAATGAAGAAGCAAATCACTAATTTATAAAAGAGTGCTATGCTCTGCAGGCAGACAATACACCCACACTGATAAAAATCACCCAGCCCTGGATTATTGAAGTAATCTGTTTATCATCATCAGAGCCAAGCAAATATCAATTTAACATAGAAAAAGAATACTGTTTAAAAGACCATTTGCTTATTTTTTGACAAGTACACAAGCATATCTGGCTAATAGCTCTTCTGCTGAAGCCAACAAATCACATCAACAAAATTAAAAACTATCAATTATGTTTTCCTTATGAAATAAATAGGCAACTTACCACAGTAGATAGGGAGCCAGATAAACACTTGAAAAACCGGGTTCAAGATCTGCCTCTAACATGTCTTGGCTGTGTGACAGTGGGCAAATCACTTAACTTCTCAGGAGTAGAGATGACTTAAGAATTATAAAATTCAGAGATGGCAGTTCCCTCACTCAGTTATCATTCCTTATTCCTATGTCACAATATACTGTAATTGTTTGATATCAGAGGAAGCATTGCTATAACGTCTCAGCTTAGAAAAATAAAAGAATATTGGAAGCTGGGAGTTTTCTTTCTTAAGCCAATGAGCTAGACTCAAGATCTTGCCTTTAAAAAGCTTGCCTTTAAACCTACCTCTTTTAAATAGCAGCAGAACTACTTCAATAGTAGCAGCATTAAAATTGAAAAGGAAATAACTTATTCTTAAAATGGAACATCTGTGTTGGTTATATTTCATTAAAAAAAAAATACAACATGGAAATTAGATGCAATTTTCTTCAGCCACCAACAACCAGCCCTGGGGAAAGTTAGAAAAATATCAGAGCAACAAATGTGCTTTGCTAAGTATAGAACTCATGTCATCCTCAGGGATTGTGACTTTGAAATTGAACATACTGTTAGAGATTTCTGTTCTAAAATTTGACAAATGGGACAAAACCATCTCTTTGTAGAATTTTCCTTGACATGCTTCTAGGGCATCATTGAATTCCCTCAAGGCAATAAAAGGCATAAGAAGGAAAGAAAACACATATTTTGACTCAAATTGTTTTTTATCAAACTCTTTGTTATTTGCAAAATAATTCAAGATATCCCACTGTTAGATAAGCAATCTACCAATTTTACGTATATGAATGCCTGTCCAAAGTCTACTCATAATAAGACTAAGTTATGTCTATATAAACAAAATTAAGTGTTTAGATAAACTATGCACATATTTAATTCACTGAAAATAAAACTGACAACAGATATTTTGAAACACAGTATTTCCAATGAATTGCTTCAAGCATTTTTATTTTAGTTATGTAGATATTGTCCTGTTGACATGCCCCCATCATTCAGTGGTTTCCAACATTTCTGCTATTTTACCAAACAAGGCTTTATTTTTATTTTCTCTAGATAGTTTGAGTTTGATTTTATTGGATTTAGAGTTTGTGTCAATTTTAAAGTGAGGTCTTAAGTCATCAGGTTCCAATATTACTATTTGCACCACATCTTAAAATTAGCCTAAGTGATCCTGAATTTCTATCACAAGTTTCTGAAAGAAGTATCAAGCCACTTGCTCTGATAACTTTATCATGAAGTGTAATTTTTAACTGTTTAATAATTTATTTTAAATTATTTTAAACTTACCATCTTCCACAATGATTTGAGATGGCTTATATCAAGTTTAAAACAAAATATAACAACTGGGAATAGAAACAGTATGGGAATCATTAAAAAAAAAAAAAAACACTCACTTGATAGGTGATTAATATGACTTTCAGTGAACTAAGTAAAAAGGGAAATAAGCAAATTTTCAGAATTTCATTTTTTGTAGAAAGTTGCATATAAAATTGTCTAGGATTAAATTAAATAAATTTTTTCTCATGGGCTCTCAAAGAAAGAATATTGGATAACACAATGTACAATATTTCCAACTAATTTTTTTATAAAATAATTGAAATGTTCATATGAGCATTTCAAATATTGACTCTATAAAGGAAAAGGGCATAGCATTAAATTGTAACCCAATGAAGATATTTGTGAAGAATTACTGTATGCTAACACAAATTAAATATAAGGATGTAACAAAGGGACTCTAAATGAATGCATGGTATCATAAAGCCTAGCTTTCTCAAACAGTACCTTTTTTATTTTTTAAGTGAGCATTTGGTAGGTGATAAACTGTAGTGCCTAATGCCTAAAATCTCTAGTAAGTGTTTGCTGTATGAACTTATTAATTATAAATCCTGTTGATAAACATTCTTATTTATTCATTTATTCAATAACTATTTATTATGTATCAACTAGAAACTAGGCATTGTGCTATGTCCTGTGGATATAAAGACAAAAAAAATAAAGTACTATTAAAAAGCATTTTTGTGCAGAAACCTACCCTTTTATATGGTAGAAAGGAGTTGGTGATGAAAAAATCATATAAAGGAAATACTTTGGACATTAAAATAAGCTGACTTGTATAGAGAATCATATTTTTAGAAGAAAATGCTGGGAATATACTTCTACAGAGATAAGGGGTCATACAAACATGATCTGAGTGAAGGAGATAATTACATTAATGATGTTCATGGAAATTTAATTTAAATGGTTTAAATCACACAATCATGGCATAAATATTGCAATGTGTTACTTATTTTTTAAACTACCCTTTTATGTTAAAAACACTACCAAAGAAGGATTTAAGTATCCTGCAAGGAGAAATTGCTTTTGGAACATAGCTCTGTATTGCTGCTCTTGCCATACTTACATTCAGGCTGGGTGGCCACCTTAATAGGATGAGAACTCTCCCCTGGTCCCCGTTCATTATAGGCCACAACACGGAACGTATACATTGCTTCTGGCTTCAAGTTTCCCACAGTAAGTTGAAGGGACCCAGGCTGGGATGTGTTCAATGCTCGCTCCCTGAGAAATAATAATGCCACAGAAATGTTACAGAAATAGTTAATCTATTTAACTAGATTTTTTTTTTTTTAATATGGCAAAGGTGTGTGAGACATAGTGCATGAAAGATAGGCAAAACAACAACAATAACAAAAAAACAACAACAGCAACAACAAAACAGCTCACTCACTGAATTTTGACTTTGGAATATTATTCTAGGATGAATTCTAGCATAAACATAGTGTGGACTTCAGGAAGGTAGTTGACTGAGAACTTTTCTTCATAAACCCTATATTCTAGAGATTCTTCTTTGGACTTCTTTAAATTTCCATTGCAAAACATCTAAGAAACAATCATCTATTCAAAGAAAAAGCAATGCCCAGAATACAAACAGGGAGATGAATTTGGTAAACATCCAGCTAATGAGATGAATAAAGGTTCTGATAATTCCACAAATCAAGCTTTGCTGGTGTTTCTAACAATTTCATTTTCTTTTATTTCAATGTCCGTGTTTTTCTTTGGTAAAGAGTTGATATGTACACTAGTGCCAATGATTAGCACTATTTCAAATCCTTAAATTCAGCCAGTGAGGGCATGAACATTTAATTAAGTATGGGTAATAATGACATTTATTTCTTCTATTCTCAGATCATTTGATCACCAGAAATTTTTTTTATTCTTTTTTATCTCCCCACTTGTCTATCAGAATAATTATAACATATAATGTATATTGATAATATGTTAATATATTTTATATCATAATAGATATATTAGCCAAAGTCCTGAAACTGAGGTGGTCTAGTATTATTCCCATTTTACAGAGGATAAAAGCAAGGCTCAAAAACCTATTGTGGCTCTCCAAGGTCACTCAACTAGTTAGTGCTGGTTAAACTTAGGGTGGAGACATATCTAGGAGAGTATGAAAAGGAAGAGGTTCCTTGAAAATATGTCTCTAATGCATTCTATTATTTAAAGGTACTTTGGGTTATTAATCTCCAGAGTCATAATTAGAATGGGATAATATGAACCTTGTTTAAGGGTCTCAACATCTGGGGACCATTGAATGCTTACTTTTAAGAAAATTGATTCTGAGACTATTTGCTCCTTAATTGAAGGCTCTTCTCTGAGTTTGCATCACAAAACATAACACTGATTTATGGCCAGGCCTGCAGTCACTCTCCCTAGCTTCTCCTTAAAAGTATCACAACTCTAAGACCATACTTTCTCCTCTTTTCTTTTGAAGTCATTGCTGGATGCAATGCAAATCAACTTCTTTTCTTCTACTTAAGAGTCTTAGAGAGAGTTGTCTGGATCATTGAGTAGTTAAGTGATTACTCAGAGTCAAATAGACATTAGGGTCCAGAGACCAGATTTGTCCAAATTTTATTAACTCCAAAATAAGCACTTTATTCATTATAAGATATTGTTTCTGTTATTTTGTATATCTTAGTGTTAATTATTTTGGTCAGACTTTATATTATTTTTCATTTGCTATCTTGTAAAAAATGCAAATATTGATGAGAGGGTCAATTTTAGAGCATGCATTGTTTTGAAAGAAGGGACATATAAGTAGGATGCTAACTGATGGGGGAGCATTGATCAGCAAAAACACAGCATAAGGGACTCTGGACCTAGATGATGAGTAAAAGAAGAGATGTAATAAGGATACAGGGGGAAAAAAAAGATTCAGAGATATAAGATGGTGCCAAAGACAAACTTTCTGTACCTGGAAATTTGCCCACATACCCGCTGATGATCTTGTGCTACTTTTTGAGGCAGCCAATGCCTAAGATTCACAAAATATGCAAATATTCGAAGTCCATAACCAAGAGTTAGTTATATTGAGTCTCCATAAGAAAACATCAGAATAAATGTTATGTGGGAAAAAATAATCCAACAAAGAGAAATTATTTTATAGTAAATTTCTGTATCTTTAATACATATTGTTTTATGAATCATGTTGGGAAAGAAAAATCAAAGTTAAAGGGAAAACCGTGGGAAAGATTAAAGGAAAGAAACAGAAAAAGAAGTGAACATAGCATGTGTTGATTTACATTTAGCCTCCTTAATTTTTTATCTGAATGCCAAATGGATTTTCTGTCCAAAATCTATTGGGATTACTTTGGATCACTGAAGCACTGACAAGAACCAGGCCTTTCATAGTTGATCATCACACATTCTTGCTCTTATTGTGTACAATGTATTCCTGGTTCTACTTGTTTCACTCAACATCAGTTCATGTAAATCTTTTGAAGACCTTCTAAAATCAAGTTTTACAACATTTTTATAGAACAATATTATTACATTATTTTCATATACCACAACTTGTTCAGCCATTCCCCAACTAATGGGCATCTACTCATTTTCCAACTTTTTGCTACCACAAAAGGACTGCCACAAACATTTTTGCCCATGTGGGTTCTTTTCCTTCCTTTATGATTTCCTTGGGAGACAGACTAGTAGTGTCACTTTTGGGTCAAAGAGTATGCAGTTTTTTTAGCGCTTTGGGCATAGTTCCAGATTATTCTCCAGAATGGTTGGATCATTTCACAACTGTAGCAACAATTCATCAGTGTCCCAGTTTTCCCACATCCTCTCCAACATTTATCATTATCTTTTCCTGTCATGTTAATCAATCTGAGACGTGTGAGGTGGTATCTCAGAGTTGTTTAAATTTGCATTTCTCTAATTAATCATAATTTAGAGCATTTTTTCATGTGACTACAGATGGTTTTAATATCATCATCTGAAAATTGTCTGTTCATATCCTTTGAACATTTATCAATTAGGAAATGACTTGTATTCTTATAAATTTCACACACTTCTTTATATATTTTAGAAATGAGACCTTTATCAGAAACACTAACTATAAAGATTTTTTCCCCAGCTTTGAACTTCCCTTTTAATCTTGTTTCTGTTGATTTTGTTTGTTCCAAAAAATTGTTTTTTAATTTAACATAATAAAATGTGTCCATTTTGCCTTTCATAATGCTCTCTAGTTCTTTGGTCATAAATTCCTCCCTTCTCCAAAGATCTGATAGGCAGATGATCTTGAAGAGATAAATTATGTGCTATAACAGCTTCTCTGGGAAATACTGATGTAAGCATATGTGTATTTCAAACACAAACCAGTTAATGTATGTTAACCTGATAAACTAATTCCCAATTATGAAACTCTCATATAAGGTTTAAAGTATCTAGAGCTAAAGGGCTGGCCACTTTACCTCTAACCCAACACCCTTTCCCAATTGCACACACACATACACATACACACACTCAATGAGGTAAGGATAAAATAATCTTCTTAGCATTTTAAATCCTTCACAGTCTGGACTTCTCCATGTTAACTGCACACCAATCATACACAAGCATTCTATTTTGTTGTTATTGTTGTTCAGTTGTTTCAATACTGTCTGGTTTTTGTAACTCCTATTGGAGTTTTCTTGGCAAAGATATTAGAGTGGTTTTCCACTTCCTTTGCTAGATCATTTTACAGATGAGGAAATTGAGGTAAATAGGGTTATGTGACTTGCCCAGGGTCACACAGCTATTACAGCCAAATTTGAGTTCTGGAAGATGAGTCTTTGTGACTTCAGATACAGTGTTCTAACCACTGAATCACTTAGCATACATTTTCTCCATTGAAACTGTACTAATTATTATTTCCAATAGTCCGTTATCAGAAACCATGTTATATATTTCTTGAGAAGTATAAGTTCCTTGAGAGTAGTGAGTATCTTACTTTTTATTTATTTATTTATTTATTTATTTACTTTTTTCCTGAGGCTGGGGCTAAGTGACTTGCCCACGGTCACACAGCTAGGAAGTGTTAAGTGTCTGGGATCAGATTTGAACTCGGGTCCTCCTGAATTCAGGGCTGGTGCTCTATCCACTGCGCCACCTAGCTGCCCCCTTACTTTTTATTTTGAATTTCCAGTATTTATCCTCACAGTATCTGGCACATAGTAGATCATATTAAATTAATATTTATTATTTGGCCTTCGCAATTACCTAATTAAACCTTCTCATCTGACAGATGAAGAAATAGAAACCCAGAGAGTTCCCTGACTTATGCAATGCTGCACAAAGTAAGGCGTCCTCTGATTCAAAGTCCAGTGTTATTTGCATGATGTCAAGATGCTTCTTAAAAACAAGAGCATTAGCCACTTGGCTAAGAGTATTTGGCATTCACTTCCTATTAAATTCCATTCTAATGATTTAGAATAATGATCTAATTGATAAAAAAATCAAAGTATGCAGTTTTGAAGAAATATTCCTATTGTGTCACAGAGACAACATCAAACATAATTTCTTTTCCCTGACTTTCTCTAGTCTTGCCCTAGTCTTACCTGTCTCTCTCACTTTGTTCCTTGTTAGAAATTCAGTATATTGGGAACACTTTTAAATTGGGAATCATAAGAAAGGGGTTCCTCTGTTACTTATTTATCTGCATGACTTTGGACTGGTCACTTAATCTTCTTAGATTGTAATTTGCTCATCTGGAAGATGATAGAGCTGTATTTGAAGATTTGAAGATTTGAATTCCTTCTCCTTGAAACTGTTTCTATTTAATTCTAGTAGCTTTCAATTTATACTAAGGTGATACCACTACAGAACATCTTGAGAAATTGATGCACATATCGAGAAGGTTAGAATTTCACAAAAAAAAAAAAAAAAAAAAATTGCAGAAAGGAGAATTGAGGAAGAAAGAACCACAAACCAACACAATTGAAAGAAACATGTCACTAAAATAATTTTCAGTGAGTTATGGGTCTGTCAAAAGCTTTTTTTTGGTATCTACTATTAGATTCCTTTTGTTTGTTAAGTTAAACAAAAAGGATCCACAATCCATAAAGCTAGTGAATGGGTTCTGATAAGAGGGAATAGTATCAATTTTAAGGAAGGGAAGAGAGAGTTCCTTCTTCTACTTTAACTCAATATCTGATGTCTCTATTTGTCTCTAAGTTGTTT
This sequence comes from Sminthopsis crassicaudata, assembly GCF_048593235.1. Classification (NCBI taxonomy): domain Eukaryota; kingdom Metazoa; phylum Chordata; class Mammalia; order Dasyuromorphia; family Dasyuridae; genus Sminthopsis; species Sminthopsis crassicaudata. The sequence continues at coordinate 377,266,735 of NC_133617.1, read as the reverse complement.
TTTGCAATTGATTCTTTTTGGATTTATTTCAAGCTCCACTGGAGAAGCAGTCTCTGGTCCATGGTGACATGCCCCTGTGCATTGTGGGATGGGTTCTTTGAGTATCTCTCATTGTTCTTTGTAGATCAGCTTAGAGGAATTAGCCCTGAAGCATTTTTTGTTCTCTAGGTTATTGGAAAGAAATCATCCCGCAAATAAAGACAATTCATGTTTCCCACCAGAGAGCAATAAGCTTGCATTCTAACTTTCTCTGGTCCCAGCTGTAGTTATGCTCTACTCCATAATATTCCTATTTAAACAATAATTAAGAATTTTCATTGTTTCTTTCCCTTGTAATTTCACTTTTTATTCAGCATCATTCTATAACCCAACAGATAGAATACTTCTTTCCTAAGAAAGGGCTGCATTTTAGCTACAATGGATTTCACCATTTTGTCCAATTACTGGGTTTGGGGTGTTCTACCTGTCATTGTATGCTTGCCTTTTCCTGGGAAAGCAGCAGGAACTGGAGATCTCTGACTCTTACTAATGTTCTTTTCTATGATTCTGAAGACATAATTAGCCTTCAGTTCCTGAGAGCTCAGATTAATGGCCTGAAGCAATAGATACCTTGTCCTGCAAATCATGCTCTTTCACTCCTTTTCTTCCTGATTTTTATTTGATGGTGTGGATTGAGCACACTGAGGAGAGATACACAAATATTTCCCTTATGTGGCAGAGATTTCACACACCATCGTCTCATCTATCACAAAGTTTAAAGAAATGAACATATTTTCTATTCAATATACCCATTCTCTAATACAGCATGCACACACACACACACACACACACACACACACACATTTCAATACCGATAGCAGGGACTGTATCACAATTTATCTTTCTGTGGTCTCAAAGAGAACCCAAAAATGATATATATCTATAATGTAATTTACTCCTTCAGAAATTTGTTTTCTATTCTATAGTAGGTGGGGGGAGTAAACTCTCAAACGTCTTTAGGAAAGACCAATTTTTGTCATAGAACAGCTAGATTCATTATAGTCCATGGAGCACTAGGTCTGGGGTCAAGAAGACTTCATTTCAAATCTGGTCTCAAATACTTACTAGCTGTGTAAACCTGGGAAAGATATTTAACTGCTGTTTGCCTCAGTTTTCTGACCTGTAAAATAGGGACAATAATAGTACCTATCTCACAGGTTTGCTCTAAGAATCAAGCAAGAAAATAAATGTAAAGTACTTAGCACAATATCTCCACCTATTAAATACTATTTAACTGTTAGTTATTATCATCATTGGGGACAACTATGTAGCATTGTAGAGAAGGTGCCAGGTATGGAGTCAGGCAGACTCATTTCCCTGAGTTCAAATCTGGTCTCAGACACTTATTAGCCATGTGACTCTGGACAAGTCACTTAATCCTGTTTACTTCAATCTCATCATCTTATAATATGATCTGGAGATGGAAATGGCAAACCACTCCAGGATCCTGTCACAATAACTCCCCAAAATGGCACCACAAAGAGTCAGACATGAATGAAAAATGACTGAACAGATCATTTTCATCATCACCATCATCATTAAGCAAGTACTCCTATTTTTGCCTGATAGAAATAAGATCAGTATAATGAAGATACCATGGCTTTGAAACGTTTTTTCCCAAATTCACAGAATGTTATGTCTATAAAGAATTTTAGTGAATATCAATCTCAATCTTCTCATTTAATGGACTTCAAACCTAATTTTCTCATTTAATCGAAGAAAAAACTATACCCCCTACAGGTGGACTGATTTGCCTGAGATCACACAGCTAATTAATGCTAGAGCTGAGATTAGGAAATGGGTTACCTGATTTCTAATTTAGTGGGTTTTTTTTTTCATTATGTAAATTTGCTTTGATAAGACTTGCTTTATAAAATGGTATAGAATGAAATTGGAAATGATATATCACAGGTTGGTATCCTTGTCTCAATGCCTCGAATTAATGACATAGAATGAAAAATAAATATAATTGTCCTCATCTCCCTTGGTATTCAAAGATTCAGATTCTCATATTGTTATAAGGAAGTCTTCAGTTTAGGTGTTAAGTAAGAAATAGCTTCACCACAGAACTTTTGCAGCAGTTTTCAATAAACATTTTTTGAAAAAAATGAACATATATAATATTGCATAAATACCAAGGGGTTATAATGTAATTACAACTGTTCCTTGGAACCTCTAAGGTAACAAATGCTATCATAAAACCTCAAACATCTAATTAGTTGCTTTGAGGTGGGGAAAAAAAAAAAAAGCAGAAGCTAATATTTCTTGTTGTGAAGAGAATGATATTATTTTTTTAAAAGCCATGATTTTGGCATCCAGTTAAAAAATTCTACTCACTATTATTTCTTCCTCCAAAAGTGACAATAGGACTATAACTATAACTATGATAGAGTACCATAAAGATAAAATAGAAAGTTTATTGGTTCAGGGTTGAAAAATTCACCACATATTTGTGATATATATATATATATATATATATATATATATATATATATATATATATATATATATATAAACATTGTTGTAGTCTCTTTTTAGAAAAGAAATGGAAATAGGAATTTTCTTTTCTAGTGTTCAATGAATCAGTGCTCATATCTCACTAGAAAATTTAAAAACATGGATGCTTTATAGTCCTAGAATTTGAATACTATAATGATTGGCCACTTCCTTCTCCAGTGGATTAAGGCAAACAGGATCAACTTAACTTGTTCAGGTTCATCATATAATTAGTAAGTGCCTGGGATCAAATCAGGTATTGCTGACTTCAGACCAAGTGCTATATACATTGAATCATGTAGGTAACTGAAAAGCAAATGGAGATTAAGTGATTTAAATCTGTACTTTAATTTTATTCTGTTATTTCATTTGGGAATGTAATTATAGGATGATTTATACTATATCTATCTATCTATATATATGTATATATGTATATATATACATATATCTATATATATATAGTACAGTTAGGTCCTATAGGGTGTGAATAATGAATTTTTGAAGTGGTTGCAAGCATTTGAATCCATGCTATTTAAAATCATAATTGTATAAAATATGGTCATTGGTTCCAGCCAAATGAAAATATGTTTTCAATATGTTTTAAGTCCTTTGGACACTTATAAAGCCTTTCACAAACATAAGATATTATGTCATTTGCTATTCCTGATAAGCTTGCTATATAATAACAACAACAAAAGTTCACATGTATCACATGGTATAAAATACTGTCCTCAAAATAATTTGGGGCCAGTGCAATTATCTCCATTTTTTAAGATGGGGAAAATTAAGATTAACTTGGGAAAGAGATTAGTCCAGGAGCAGAAAGCAAAGCCAGAAGCACATTCCAGGCCTCTTACCAATATACTATATTCTCTCCAGATTTAATGATGAACAATTGGCTAACCTTTAAATGATAAAGATGGAAATATATAATGGTAAATATTTAAGTAGTCCCCTAAGGTTTGCAAAGCATTTTTTTTCCCAAATAAATGTATGAGTTGGTTGGATAATCCATTTTACAGAGGAGGAAGTGGAGGTTCTGAAATGAAATGATTGACCTATGCCAACTGACTCTAAGCCAGGATTCTATTCACCATACCCTAATGCCACCAACACACACACACACACACACACACACACACACACACACACACACACACACACACACACACTTCCAAATTGTCAATATTAAAGTCAGAGTCAAGCTCTACCAGTTTATCTCAAAATGAATTCTCTTCTCTTCTGTCTTCTTTTTCTTATTTCTCTTTTCACACCTTAATTCTCTTCCTTTCCAATTCCAAGAAAGAACGTCTAGTCTCAGAATTAGACCAATCACATATTTCATATTTTTAAAAGTTTCCACTTATCTCCTTTGAATCTTAGTTTTTTCATCTTTAAAAGGAGTAACTTCATCTAGATTACTCCTAAGAACTCTTCAGTTCTAAATCTATGATTATATGGCTTGCCTCTCACAGTTTAGTTCCAAAATGCTTCTCCTCCTTTTAGGACTGACATTGGGAGATAGGGCTGGTAGTTTCTCTAGCCACCTAACACAGCCAGGGGCAGCCTGAAGCCCTCTTTAACTCACTTCCTACACAGCTAGAATAGAATCAGCTTCAAGGATTCTTCTTCTGTTGATATCCACATGCCCCACAACTGTATTTTATGTGCTTTGTTCATGAAATTAATTCTAATATTAGGAGCTAATTTATCCCACATCTTCCAATATTTTCTCAGAAGTATTCAACACTTGTTCCTTATATATTCAATCTTTTTTCTATTTTGCTCATTTGAAAACAGCTTCATATTGTATTCCAAAGATAAGGGCTGAAACACCCTAGATCACTAGAATAAAAGGAACTTTTGGAGTCGGGGAATATAGCTGGTAATTATGGGCCACTGCTTGGATATTGAATCTTCACCCAATAATTTGCTTTCCCTTGCTTCATCTCACCAATCATACATTCTTAATGTGATACTTGTAAAATAAACTCGCAAAAAGGACAGTAACAATCAAGTTAGCCTTCATTTGTGGCAAAATTGCCCTGGAGGATATAATTACCTGAACAGGTTTTTGTTTGTTTGTTTGTTTTTCTTTTTTGCTGGGGGATGAAGATGTGAATCTGTTTTTCCTTGTATTACATAAGGGAAAGTACATCTTCCATGGGGATTTGTTTTTTGGGGTTTTTGTTTGTTTGTTTGTTTGTTTTGTATTGTATATTAGACACAGAAGATACTAAGAGTCAAGCAATATTTACTTTGATGTACTGTGTGGACCTAGGACTTTCAATCACCCCAACCATGTACTCAGGGAGGGGATGCCAAGAATGATGGTTTAATCCTTCACTATACCTTCTCTGTTCTTTTAGGTATACACATCTATCTAGGATCTCTTTTAGAGAACCAAAGAAACTCAAGATAGAATCTTAAAAAATTATTGAAACTGGTGTTGTAGGCACCTTGTATCACTATTACTTCTGTGACTTTGTGCAAAACACTCCCATTTTCATACCTTAGTCAACAGCCAGAGGAATCTTCTACACTTAAAACTTAATCACAGTCAGATCTAGTGGAATCTGCTATTGAAATTCTCCCTTCTTGATGCAGCATAGTTATATAGTCATCTTTCTCACCCTGAGCCCTTCTTGTTCCAAACTCTTTGGTCTAACAAAAATAAGTTTATCTGGTTTGTCTTTTAGAATATTGTTATTTGTGTTTTGATCCCATTGTATTACTCCACCAACTAAGCATCAATCAGCAGAATCTTTGTCTGAAAAACTACTCATAAATCCAAATCCTGATTGGCTTTGGACTTCTACAGGTTTACTGAAAGTCTGGGCCACCATGCTGCATGTTGCCCTGGGATAAGATGAGACTTAGGTAGACAAAATGATTTCCTGTCTCTGATTTATTCACTGTCCATCTGTTCATACCCTCCAACACTGTGCTTAACTGTGTCAACAAACCATTTGGTCCTGTCCTACTGCTGCTATGTATGATTTATCTGAAGTTCATTCCAAATTTGTATGACACATTGTTTGTCTGATAATCATCAAGGTCTCTTCTAGATCTGTCTGTGAGTTTGAATTACTAGATAAATATACACAGAAACATATAGTGACCCCCCCAAAAAAAAAGAAACAAAACACATACAATTTGATATCTGTGAAATAACAACCTGCACTGAGTAAATGTTTTGTATGTTTCAGGTTGTAGATCTTATTTTCTTTTCTGACCTAGAAAATGATAGCACTCTAGCAAGTTTAATAAAAAATCTTAACACTTGTATTACTGATATCCTTAACTGACTGATAGAGCATTATTACTACTCTCAAACTTATAGAACTTTAGGAAATTCTCAAAGAAGTTTTCTGCTTATTTGAGGGGAATATTAAATGCACTAGATTTTTTTTTGGTTTTATTGTTGTTTCTATTAAAGATATTGGATAAAGAGTTCTATAAATGTATTAAGTCGGTATAACTAAAGGCTTAAAGAAATAATGATTTCCATTTAAAGTTAGGGAATTTAGAAAACCTTCATGACATCTCAACAAATTTGATAATACCATTTAATTTAGTGTCATTAAAAAAGAAAGTGAAGGCTGATGTTGCTTATAGTGATATGTTGACCCAGCATAATGATGTATTTTATAATACTGATCAAAGGAATATTAAATAAAAATAACCAAAATTGGGCCCCTCTATCATAATAGCAACTAATACTAGGTACTTGGTTCATGAATACACACACACACACATCAAGGACTAAGAAAGACAGAGGACAGAAAGCAAAACAGAGACAGAGATATCCACAAAATGGCAATGTGGGCAATTTCTTCTTTTCTCTGATCCTTCCCAATCTCATGCCTTGGGTTTTATTCCATCTTCTACTCCTGCCTGGGAGAAAAATAAGATTAAATTCTTTCACATTAATTTACTAGGGATTTATTGTGTAACTAGAGGTATGGAGAGAGACAGAGACAGAGAGAGAGAGAAAGAAAAATAGAGAGAGAGAGAGGGAAAGAGAGGGAAAGAGAGAAAGAGAGAGGGAGAGAGAGAGAGATTGAGGGAGAGAGAGACAGAGAGAGAGAGAGAGAGAGAGAGAGAGAGAGAGAGAGAGAGAGAGAGAGAGAGACAGAGACAGAGACAGAAAAAGAGAGAGAGATGGAAAGAGAGGGAAAGAGAGAAAGAGAGAGAGAGAGACAGACAGACAGAGACAGAGAGACAGAGACAGAAAAAGAGAGAAAGAGGGAAAGAGAGGGAAAGAGAGAGAGAGAGAGAGAGAGAGAGAGAGAGAGAGAGAGAGAGAGAGAGAGAGATTGAGAGAGAGAGAGAGGGGGGGAGGAAGAGACAGAGACAGAGACAGAGAGAGAGAGACAGACAGAGAGAGAGAGAGAGAGAGAGAGAGAGAGAGAGAGACAGAGAGAGAGAGATAGGCACACATAGACACACAGGAACAGGAACAGATACACATAGAGAGAGACAGAAAGACAGAGAAAGAGACAAACAGAGATAGAAAGACAAAGAGATACCGAGAGAGGCAAAGAGACAAAAGCAAAAAGAATGAGTTACTAATAGTAATTTCAGAAATTGGTAGAAAAGGCAATAGTTGAAAAATATTGAAAAGTACATAGTAGAAAAGGAAAGTAATAAGTCCTTTCTTAGATTAGTCCCTCAGATTAAATTAGGTAAAATATTACTTGTTCAAGAAACAAATGAGACAAAAACCTAATTACAAAGCTAAAAGTTGAATGCTAATCTAAGTGATTTGCTAATTTTTATCTTTAGGAATAAACAGTGATACTCTGAATAAACTGATGAGAGACAAAGAGGGGTGGGAAGAGAAAAATGTAAAGAAGGGAAAGGAAAGGAGAAATAAAATAATTAAATATCATTTACTGTACAGAACTGTACAGAAATTACAAAGGAGGCACTAAGCTATATTGGTAAGAAGGATCAAAGAAGGGATAAGACTATCTTAGAATCGATGGGGGCTGTGGCCTCTTTGAGATTCCTTGTCTGATCTCCAACTTCCTTTGGGACTGATCTTTGATTACAAGATCTGGTCAAGCCACTTTGGGCTGTACCCAGCCCCCACAGGATCTAAGCTGGCTTGGATTTTCTCAACCCCCCACTATCTGCTCAGGTTTCCCCAAAACAGTTTCTTCCTTATCTGAAAAGCCCGCCAAGAATTTGCCCACTTCCCCAGGCTCCTTGAAGCAGATAAAAGAGCCAAGGAAAAGATAATGATGAATGTTGGAGGGGATGTGGGAAAACTGGGATGCTGATGCATTGTGGAGTTGTGAAATGATCCAAACATTCTGGAGAACAATATGGAGCTATGCCCAAAGGGCTGTTAAACTGTGCATACCCTTTGACCCAGCAGGGACACTATTGGTCTTCATCCCAAAGAAATCATACAGGAGGGAAAAGGTCCCACATGTGCAAAAATGTTTGTAGCAGCTCTTTTTGTGGTAGCAAAGAACAGGAAAATGAGTAGATCCCCATCAATTGGGGAATGGCTGAATAAGTTGTGGTATATGAAGATAATATAATGCTATCATTCTATAAAAATGAGAAAAAGCTGATTTTTGAAAGTCTTATAAAATTTACATGAATTGAAGCTGAGCAAAACAAGTGGCACCAGAAATACAATGTATACAATAAAAGTAAGAATGAGTGATGATCAATTGTAAAAGACTTGGTTATTCTTAGCCATTCAGTGATTCAGAGCAATCTCAATAGACTTTGGACAGAAAATTCCATCTGCCTCCAGAAAAAGAACTAAGGAGACTAAATGTAAATCACCACATGCTATGTTCACTTCTTTTTTCTTTTTTTTAATCTTTCCCATGATTTTTCTCTTTTGCTCTGATTTATCTCTCCCAACATGATTCATAAAGCAATGTGTATTAAAAATAAATAAAATAAAAACTAAAATAAAATAGATATGGACATAGTTAACCATATTGTGTAAACAAATGATAATATGATATTAGTCATATTAATTGAAGATGATAGTTCTACTAAATTCTATACTGGTGAGACAATATCTAGAACATTATTTACAGATGTGCCATAGGTCCAGAATAGTGTGATCAGAGGTTTTGATATCCACTTGAAGAATCCAGGATTATATCAACAGGAAAAAGAGAGAGACAGAAAGAAAGTGAGAGTGAGAGCGTGTGTGTGTGTGTGTGTGTGTGTGTGTGTGTGAGAGAGAGAGAGAGAGAGAGAGAGAGAGAGAGAGAGAGAGAGAGAGAGAGAGAGAGAGAGAGAGAGAGAGAGAGAGAGAGAGAGAGAGAGAGAGAGAGAGAGAGAGAGAGAGAGAGAAGAGAGAGAGAGAGAGATGGATAGCAATAAATCTCTCTTCAAGTCCTTAAAAGGTTATTGTATGGGAAAAGAATGAGACTTGTTCTCCCTAGTTTGGAGGGGAAACAGTAGGAATGAGGGGAAAAAAATTCAGAGGAGCAGATTTTGGCTTGATGAAAGGGCAATCATCCTAACAATTAAGAGATACCCAGAAGTGGAATGCTTCAGGAGTTAAGGGGCGATCCTTTCTTTGAAGTCTTTAAATGAAAGCTGAATAATCATTAATAGAGGATAATGTAGAAAACTTTATTTATCAAATACTTATTGTACTAGATAGTTATTGAGGTCTCTTCTAATGTATGATTGTATTATTTCCATGAGCCTTATTCCACAGAGTAAGGTTATAAGAAACATACAAAGTCCCAACAGAATCACATTTTAAACAGACTATTCCTAGATAAGAGGGAATTAATGTAGTTGTGAATAGTTATTAATTGGGAATGAGAGCTCTGGTTTTCACCTGCACCACTAATTCATGATGTGACATTTATCATGTCATTTCTCTGTCCAGGAACTTAATTCACTTATTTGTAAAATAGGGGGTTATCAGAGAACATTGTAGTCAATAACAGCCACATTGTGCAGATGTTCAACTATTAAAAGTCTTTGCTCTTCTCAGCAATACACTGATCTAAAACAATTCCAAAAGATTCATGATAGAAAATATGATAAAGAACTATGGAGTCCAAATGTAGATCAAATCATGCTATTTTCACTTTTTTTTTTCCTTCTAATGGTTTTTCCTTTTTGTTCTGATTCTTTTTTCATATCATGGCTAATGTTGAAATGTGTTTAATATGACTGTACAAGAATAACCTATCAGATCAATTGCTGTCTTGAGGAGAAGGGAGGGAAGAGAAGGAAAGAAAAAAATGGAAATCAAAATATTATAAAGGTAATTTTGAAAACTAATAGGTAAAATACAGGAGATTACATTTGAAAACAAAAAGAAAAAAGAAAAAAACATAAAAAGCCCCAAAGTATGTAGAGAGACAGAACTCTGGAGAAGCATACTTGAAATAAGGTATTAACTCAGAGGAATTGATAAGACAATGGTTATCTAGTTTAGCATGGTGATGGATAATTCTCTAGTTCAGTACATGTACTTAGTACTTAATATAGTTCTACAAGATTCACACCTATTCTACAAGATTGACACCTACAATGATTTAATTATAATAGGGTATATAAGAGCCAACAAGGACTGAAGAGAGACATTCACTCCATCTACCACCACAGTGGTGGCTGGCCTGTCCTTCATTTCTCCTCCAGAAAGCTAGTCCAGGCCTCAGGCAAGAAGACAGACTGTGAAGGAGACAATATAGAATTTGGATTTTATCTCTGGCTATTCTCATGGTGATGATTCTGATGAAATGAAGGCTGGTCCAAAGACTTCCAGAAAGCTAAACCAGAATCTTATAAAATTGAACTTCCCAATAATCTTAGGTTTTTGGGACACTGCATAAAAAAAAAAAAAAAAAAAAAAAAAAAAAAAAGTTTAATCCCTCAAAGAGGTTACAATCTAATTGAAATTCTAGATATAGGAGATAAATAACAAAGGAGAATGTTGACCAAGAATATATAGTCACTCATTTTTCAACAACAAGCTCTGAATGAGGGCTGATTTATATAATAGTGTAGGAGGAAGAAATGAGGTATGTATGCATAGATAACACACACATATATTCATATGTACATATGTATGTATTTATGTATTTAACTTCTCTACCACAATACTGTCTTAATGCTTTGTTGTGATACAGAGATGATATCCTAGTTTCTTAAAGGCCATGTGGGTATAAGGTTTGCATGGTGGAAAGGCTTTTAATAGGAATATGGTGATCAAATATATACCTTTCAACTTACTTATGTTCAGAGAGCTTCATAGCCAGAAAACTAGTCATTAAGTAATTGTTGTTTTTGATCATAGTGACTCACAAAATCTCTTTCCTTGAGCAACAAAAATGGTTGTATACATGTATACAATACAAATGTAATCATGGATGATTGAGATATTGGAGGATGAATAAGCCTAAACTATTTTAAAAGTAATCATGTAACAGATGATTAATGATGAAAGTATTGGTTTAAATGAAAGCCATGAGTTCAGATAAACTGGAGATACTTAATGTAGGTTGGAAAGTTTTCATAGAGGAAGGACTTAAGCTTAGATATTGTTAAGGTCAATCAGAAAATAGATGCTAGAATAATTTATTTTCCTAAAAAGTGGATTCTGAGCATTGAACTTATTATGTTAATTCTTTGAAAAAATTATGACCATAACTTTTGGTTAATGATGATATAGGAATATCCATCAATCTAGTCGCATAATCATGTTAAATAAATTGGTTAGATTAATAATTATTGATTCAAAAGTTTGGGAATGTATCTGTCATCATGAGTATTTACAAACAACTTCAATATATTTGAATAAAGTGTAGTCTTAGACTATAAATCAGGACATGTGGGTTCTTGACCTAACTCTACTTTCTTATTTTTATGGGGCCATAAGAGAATATAATACAAGATAAAGAACACTAAATCTTGAGTCAGAAAACCTGAATCCAAATCCTGCCTCTTATACTTACTTCCTGTGTGATCTTGGGCAAGTCATGTTATTTTCTGGGTCTTAATTTCCTCATCAGTAAAAATGAAGTTTATTTTTCTCTTTAGTTTTCAGTTTTATTAACTATAAACTCTGATGATTTGATAAAATCTCTAAAGTTTCTTGTGTCTCTATATTTTAAGCTTTAATTTATTGGAAACTGTCAAGTAGTTTCTTTTATAGAGAATCCCAAATGACCAATTTTGCTAAATACTCTTTTGAACCCATTAGACAGAAATATGGTGTGAAATATTTGCTTTGAAATTATAGATAATTTCCTTGTGATGTTGGGGAGTGGCTGAAACATAGTAGGCATTTATGAAATGCTTGTTGACTTAGTAGGTTGAGCTCTATGAGCTCTAATTTCCTTTTCATCTTTAAAATCCTTTTATTCTATGGATGTAGGGAAATGGTGAAGCCAGCTTGAAGCAGTTCATAAAAGCCAATTGTTGAATTTTCAGTGTGAGCATTTACACCTTGAAATATTGGCAAACATTACAATTCAGGAATTGATTTGTTGCTTTATAGTTGTCTAGACAAGAAAATGATGGAGATTATATATTATAAAATATAGATGAAACATAAAAGTATATGGGGTATATTTTTTTTTCTGGAGAGATAGTTGTTAATGTACTAGTACACTACTAAGTGTAACTCAATTTGGAATACAAAATATCTTATTGTGAATAGGTCCTAGAATGAATAGTGCCAACAGAGGTCCCTGCAGTTCCTGGCAACTATTAGTCATAGTACTACTGCAAGTTTCAGTTCGGATCTATGTGAAGAGGAGAAATATTAATATGAATTTAGGATTTTACTAATGCTACCATAATCCCAGTATGTATCTTAATATGATGCCTCTGAAGGTTCTTAAAAACCCACAGGAAGGCAAAATGCTCACAAATAGTCAGACTTCAACACAGAAGCTTCAACTTTTTCCCCCAGTTGGGCTATTAGCACTTCCATAGATGAAATAGTACCTATGACATCCCAACTAATCCATTTCTTTGCCTCTCTTTACACGTGACTGATGGTAGTAATGAATTAGTATTGGTTTAGTAGCTAGGTCCTTTCAGGATACTTTTCATCTCTGTTCTCTCTCTTCTTCCTTCTTTAAAGAAATAATCCTTTTCTCCTCTGTACCCTGGCAAAAGTAGGGAAATCTCACATGAGGTCACATTCTTTTTTGATTTATAGGACCTGAATGCTTGTCTTTGCCATAAAAGAAAAAGCTAGAGTTACTCATAAGCTCCTAAATCATAGGACTTCAAATGATGATAACTACATTATAAGTGGCTAAATAAACAAAGATTAGGAACCCATGAATCTAAGGTCAAAATATTTGCCCTGGTGCTATTCAGTAAAGAAATTATGGTTCCTAAAGCATCCATTAAAGCTACTACTATTTATTTTCAGGTGAGGGACTGGATTTTTCAGCATAAGGACTATCTCTGACAAATCTTTTTCCAACCTGCAGAATTTCATGGTCACTGTAAATGAAGTCATCTTTCCCCCTCCCATAGAATATAAGTTTTTTAAAGGCAGGTGCTATTTTTCATCTTTTCAGCACCTATCTCTGCACTTTTTACATTTAAGATGCTTGATAAATACTCATTGAATTGAGTTGAATAAATAGCAGTGAAAAGCAATGAAAGATGTGTTTGAAAGAATGGATACTGTAGACTAGAGATAAGACTGGAGAAATTTAAGAATTTGACCCTTTTATATCATATCTTACAGTAGGGCCTCATTATTTAGTTTGAAGTAAATTCCTAAAACATTGGACAAACTAGAGTTGAAAGTATAAATTTTTTTAAAGGCAAATATAAATTATTTTTGTATCATGTCTTCCTTTAGATAGTCTTCTCTATTTTAGTGAAAATAGAAAATGTGAGATTGAAATGAATTTTTAGGTGGGAGGAAGGCATCTTAACCCTAAATATCATCTATTTAGTAAAAGTTTAACAGTACAAATCAGCATTACTTTACCTATCTATTGTATTAGAAAATTACTCACAGAACCCAGAAAGGAATATCTTCTCTAGCTTCGTTCAGACAGTATATGGCAGAGGTGAATTCTGAACCCTGATGTTCCTAACTATAGTCCCCTCTCCATTAAACTCCGATTCTTATAATTCCTTAAATGTCAAGGTTAATAGTGATAATTATCTTAAGGGCAGTAACTGATGCTAGGTTGCTTTTCACAAAATGTAAGATATTTCCTGTGTTTTCCCTTAGTTTTATGTTAGGAATCAAAAAGGTAAAAAACGGTGAATCAATAAAAGAGGAAAAAGTGCATATTTTCTTCTGCTCATTTTTGAAGAAAATAGGATGCCAATCTGACACCATGTATATATGTATGCAGGTATATGCATATATGTATGTATATATGCATGTATTGTATTTATGTATGCATACATACCTATACTTTTCTAATTTTTTTTGTACAAATATGTGTTTAATTCTCACAACAATCTTTCATTTGAGAGAAAATGAAACAGAAACACAATCAGGCTAAATGATTTGCTCTGGGTCAAGTGGTCAAACCTAGACTATGCAAAGTATGAGCTTTTCATTTTGCATCCAAAGAGGTATTAAAGCTCATTTAATTGATGGAACCTACCTGTTGTCACCTTCTCTGGAAAAGAAGACGGAGAAAGTTTGAACATTCCCTCTTGCTTCTGCGGGTGGACGCCAGCTGAGACGAACAAAGCGACTGGAAACCAAGACAGGGACCACATCTCGGGGAGCAGAGGGGAGGACACTGGAACTTGGGATAGCTAAAGGGGAAGGAGAGGAATCAGTCAGAGGGGCTGATGGAACAGAGGCATTTACAAGGGTCAGAACCATGGCAGTAGGTGGAGCTAATAAGTGAGACAATGCAGGGCCAAAGACACAAGACATAAACATGAATGAATGGGAGGAAAAACAAAGAGAGTGCTAATAATAAAGCAATGTCACAAACATATTTATAGTCTAATTAAGAATTATTAGTCACTAAGAACTACAACAATCTTAAGTCTCTTCTTAGTTCTTGGTCCTAAACTTGTGACCATACATCAAAATGACTGAATAAGGCCTAAAACACAACTGTTTGCAACAGCTCCAAATCACTGAGTTTGGTTAGCTCATGAGTAACTAAAGGTTAGAATCCCTCTTCTGGAAAGATTATATGATCATAGAGTCACTGATTTAGCTAGAGTTGACATTAAAGTTTATTGAGTCCAATCCCCTTCTTTTAAATAAATGATAGATAGACAGATACAAAGACAGATAGATAGATAGGTAAATAGCTAGATAGACAGATACATTGCTAGACAGACAGAAGACAAATACATAGACAGATACATAGACAGATAGATAGATAGATAGATAGATAGATAGATAGATAGATACATACATACATACATACATACATACATAGATAAATAGAGAGATGGATAGATAGATAGATAGACCGGTACATAGACACAGATAGATAGATAGATAGAGAGAGAGAGAGAGAGATAGCTTTTATTACAGAAGCAAAGCTATGACTATAAAGTCAAATGATCTCAAAGAAAAGATCTTGAAGCAATCAATTTCCACATCTCACTACTACCACAGAAAATATTCCTTAGCAATATAAAGCCATTGAAAAATTATGCTGATATACTTTATCATTAAGAAAAAAGCAAAAAAAAAAAAAAGTTCTTAAGATTATAGTGATCTAGTAAAATAATGTTTTTAAACTACTTTGTAAACCTTAAAACATTATATGAATTCAAAGTGTTATATCATTTAATTTAAATGCAGGGAATATATATTTTAAAGGTTTAGAAACCTTACTTATTTAATCATCACAAGTTTAAAAAAATTAACAGCCCTCATCTTTCCCACTACTGACCAGTAAACTCAATATATATTCCTGGAACATTTGGTAAGTGATCATTTAGTGAAGAAAATAGTGATCAGTAAGAGTCAGAATAGATTCATTAAAATCATGCCAGACTAAGTGCAGATTTTTTTTTTTTTTAATAAGGACACCAGACTAGTGAGGTAAATGACAAAAATATAATGAGATAAATAAATTTCAATGAGACATCTGACAAATTCTCTCACAATGTCCTTGTAAGAAAAATGATGAGGTATGGCATATTACAGATATTGTGGAGCCAAAATATTCTTCAGGACGGGGTTAGTCTAAATACTTTTGAAGTTACTTCCAACTCTAAAATAATAAAACTCTATGCCTGGCTAATTTTTCCTACAAAACTTTATTACCCATAAATTATCAGAGACTTTTATTTAATCTTTTATTTCATTCATTATAACCTAACTTCTAAGAATCATAGAAATTTAAACCTAGAAGAAATCTTAGTTATTACCTATTTCAATTCCCTTATCATATGGATAACAAAATGAACACTTCAAGAGGCTAAACAGTTCAACATCTCACATCTAATTAGTTATAGACTTAAGTCTAGAACCAGCATCTTGTAATGTCCAGTTCAGAGTTTTATCACCTTGCCACACTACCTTTCCATTGAGCTATGCATAATGAAAATGGCATTTTCAAATATTTCTTTAAACCTATTTACTTAAAGTTTAAATTTTAAGCCCATAATTGGAATTTCTAAGAATGGAATTACCAGATTCATGCTGTCCATAATTAATTTATTAAAAACCTGGCTGTGAAGAGTCTTTTTTCCCCTTACTAACTTTTAATGCAAAATTAGAGGTAGATTTATGGGATAAATTTTAATGTAAGTTGAGCTGAAAATGTGAAAATTATGAATTTGGTGATTTTTTTTTTTACCACCCTTCTCTCATTTCTACAAGACTCCATCTGTCTACAATTGCCTCCAGTTTCCTAACACTGCCTATATTTCCACCCACTTCTACCACATGCACTAAAAACCTTTCCTGATCCATGCCTTCCTCCTATGTCAGGGACAACTACAAGTATCAAAACATTAATACTAATTCCCATTTACCACCAATTAGAATGACATGTTTTCTTTGGGTCTGTTAGCTTTTCCCTAAACATTATTTTTCCCATTCGGAGGCTACTGGGAGTTCAAATATATGTTAGTCTAGTACTCACATCTATGAGGTTTTAAAAATCACAGCTACCAAAATGCTAATATTACTTTTTGGGAATCAGTTCCACTCTCTGGAGGTTGGTTACCAGTGATCAAACTGCCAAATCCAATCATTGGCCTTTTTTTAATCTCCAATTTACTTGGCATTTCAACTAATGACGTATTCTGAGATACATTTCTCCCTCTCTATGTCACTGTTTTTTTTTGTTTGTTTGTTTGTTTGTTTGGTTGGTTTTTTGTTTGTTTGTTTGTTTGTTTGTTTGTTTTGTTTTTTTCTGGATTCTCCTTGTATCTATATGACTTGACTGCTAAATATGGTTGATTTCCCCCCAAACTCTTGGGCATTATTATTTCTTTCTCTATATATTCTCCCTTGGTAAAGTCATTATCTTCCATGGTTTTCATTTTTTAAAATTTAGGTTATTTATACATACACATTCACATACATACATACATACATACATATATATATGTACATATATATATATATATATATGAGAGAGAGAGAGAGAGAGAGAGAGACAGAGAGACAGAGAGACAGAGATAGAGAGACAGAGATGTACACAGTCTTCTGAATCCTAATACCAAATATCAGCTGCTTTTTGTACTTTCCATGACTATTATAAAATCAAACTCATCACATTTAAAATGTAAAATGCTGTATTCCCTCTAATTTTTCTTATTTCTATTACCACAATAATTTCAGTCACCCAGTTCCATAACATTGAAATCAGCTCTATTACTTCTTTTAACATCTCCCCCCCCATCACATATCATATATACTTTACTTTACATGTTGGAAAGAGGGTAGAATTTGAGTCAGAGGAAATAAATAATAATGATGATGATGATAATGATAATAAATAACTAGTATGTATAAAGTCCTTACATAGGTCAAATTATTTTATTTTCCTCACAACCCTGGGAGGTAGATATTATCTTTATTTTAAAGATAAGGAAACTGAGGAGGAAAAGGAACAAATTAGCAACATAACTAAAATGTGTCCAAAAAGTAGATTTGAATTCAAAGCTCCAGACTTCTGGCCCAGTGTCCTATCTACTGTGCTATGTAGCTACATCTTGCTTTGCCTTCTGTTTACCTACTTACAACCTCCTACCCCAAACATATTTTAAGCTCTTCCCACTACATACTATTTAAAAGGAAATCTGGACTGTGAATATGTTGATTTTTCCTTTAAGAATTATTCTCATGTGTAGAACACTGGTGACTCAGAACTATATCAATTAGATTTTCCCATCTGCAAGGGCTTGGTCATTATAGCTCCCAAAATATTCTGTAGGAATAGAAACAAGGACTCAAGGAAAATATCTTTTCCTGCAAATACATGAGTAAAGGTCACTTGTTGCTAGATGATTAGAATTAACTATGGATTTACTAATATAGAATCACTTCCATTATCATGAATAATCCCCAGATTTTATTATCTTCTTGGTATATATTCAATGAGTATTGCATGTGCTAGTCTTGCTAGTTACATCTTGTTTATTTAATTAATATCCACATCCCATGCAGTCAAACATTCATGTAAACATATGCATACATACAGTACTGAAGTTATTCTCCATTAATTAAAAATAAAACAAGCAAAAAAGATTCTTATCTGTCCCCAATATATCCAGTTTAGATTTCTTTCTCTTCTCTTTCCATTCTATCTCTTTTTGAACTGTTCTTGTGAAATAACCATATTGGGAAAATTAACAAATTAATTCATGCTAAATTGTTAGTGCATTAAATTATTGCTCATCTGAAAAGGTAATTTCTGGATGATCTATGTCTTTACATCAATCACTAATGGTGATATTTTCAGCAACTTTTGTAGAAGAATATTTTGTACTGCACCTTTTAACAGTACTTCAAATCCTCAATGACATGGAAGGCCAGCCCTAAATCTGAGTGTTATAAGTTACCATCTCCTTTTGAATGGCTATTTATAATATTTTAAATGCCCATATGTTCCATATAGCAAAATCCAGATTTTCCAACATTTACCATTATCGTTTCTTGTCCTTTTAGCCAATCTGAGAGGTGTGAGGTGGTACTTCAGAGTTGTTTTAACTTGTACTTGTTTAATCAAGGATTTAAAGATTATTAAGACCATTAAAAATAATGTGTGGGAGGTGAAGCCAAAATAGCAGATTTTAAAGGAGAGATTAACAAAACTGAAACTAAGAAAACTATTGAACATATTAATAAAAGTAAGAGTTGGTTTTATGAAAAAACCAACAAAATGAATAAACCTTTGGCTAATTTGATTAGAAAAAGGAGAGGAAAAACAACAACAACAACAAATCACCAGTATCAAAAATGAAAAGGGTGAACTTACCATCAGTGAAAAAGATATTAAAGCAAGAATTAGGAGCTATTTTGCCCAACAATATGGAAGCATATCTGATGATCTAATGGAAATGAATGAATATTTGCAAAAAATATAAATTGCCCAGAGTAGCAGAAAAAAAAAATAAATTAGGTAAATAGTCCCATTTTAGAAAAAAGATATTGAACAAGTCATTAATGAATTTCCTAAGATGGATTCACAAATGAATTTTATCATTTAAAGAACAATTAATTCCAATACTATGTAAACTATTTACAAAAATAAGTAAAGAAGTATTGCCAAATTCCTTCTATTCCACAAATACGGCACTGATATCTAAACCAGGAAGAGCCAAAACAGAGAAAGAAAATTACAAATCAATCTCCCTAATGACTATTGATGCAAAAATTTAAAATAAAATATTAGCAGAGATTGAAGCAACTTATCACCAGGATAATAAGCCAGGACAAAGTGGGATTTATATCAGCAACACAGGGTTGATTCATTATCAGGAAAACTTACCATAATTGACCATGTCAATAACCAAAGAAACAAATCATGTGAAAATCTCAATAGATGCAGGAAAAAAATTGACAAAAATACAGCACTAATTCTATTAAAATACTAGAGAGCATAGGGATGAAGAGAACTTTCCTTAAAATGATAGGCAATATCTATCTAAAACCAACAGCAAGTATTATTTGTAATGGAGAGAAGCTGAATATATTCCCTTTCAGATTGGGGTGAAACAATGATATCCACTATTCAACTTTATACTAGAAATTTTGGCTTTACCAATAAGAAAAAAAAATAGAAATTAAAGGAATTAGAATAGGCAATGAGAAGATAAAACTATCACTTTTAGCAGATGATATCAAGGTATACTCAGAGGAAATTATCCAAAAACCTACTTGAAACAATTCATTGTTTTAACAAAGTTGCAAGATATAAAATGAATCTACACAAATCATCAACATTTCTTTACATTACTGACAAAATAAGAGATAGAAAGAGAAATTCCATTTAAAATAACTGTAGACAAAAGAAAATATTTGGGCATCTACCAGTCAAAACATACACAGGAACTACATGAACACAATTACAAAGCACATTTCACATAAATAAAATCATATCTAAACAATTGGAAAAAATATCAATTCTTCATGGCTAGGATGAGATAATATAATAAAAATGAAAATTCTGCTTAAATTGGTCTACTTTTTCAGTGCCTTGCCAATCAAACTGCTAAAAATTATTTTATATAACTAGAAAAAATTGTTACAAAATTCATGTGGAAGAACAAAAGGCCAAGAATATCAATGGAATTAATTTTTTTCAAAAAATTCAAAGTATGGTAGCTTAGCTGTATCAAACCTAAAACTATATTATTAAGCAGCAGTCATCAAAGCCATTTTGTACTGGCTAAGAAAGTGGTGGATCAGTAGAATAGATTTGATAAACACAACAAAATAATCAAGTCCTATAGTACAGCAGTATTTGATAAACTCCTAAACTCCAGCTTCTGGGATAAGTACTTACTATATGACAAAAAATGCTGGGAAAACTGGAAAATAACATATCAGAAATTTGCCATAGATATACATCTCATACCCAATACCAAAATAAAGTCAAAATGAGTATATGATTTGGTCATAAAGAGTGAAATGATAAATAAATTAGGAGAGCAAGAGATAATTTACTTAACCAGTCTTTGGAAAAGGGAGGAATTTATGACCAAAGAAGTAGAGAACATTATGAAAGGCAAATTTACGTGAACTGATGCTGAACAAAACAAGCTGAACCAGGAATGCATTGTACACAATAACAGAAAGAAAGTGTGATGATCAACTATGAAAGACTTAATTCTTCTCAGTGGTGTATGATCCAAGGTGATCCCAATAGACTTTGGATGGAAAATGTCATCTGCATCCAAAAAAAGAATATAGAGATCAAATGTAAATCAACACATTCTTTGTTCACTTTTTTTCCTGTTTTTTTTTCTCTCTCCCATGGTTTTTTCACTTTTGTCCTGATTTTTCTCTTCCAAATATGATTCATAAAACAAAACGTATTAAAAATAAATAAATAAATAAATAAATAAACAAATAATAAATAAATAAATAAAAATGTGCCTTAAAAAAAAAAATGTGATGGTTCAATGGTATTCACTTGAATTTCCTATCAAGAATTCCAATAACTAGTAGAATGTAAGCTTCTTAAGGTCAGGGATTGTATTTATTTTTAATCTTTGTACTTGTATTCAGAATTCTTAGTATCCTAGTACAAGATATTTCCAAATAGTAGGAATTTAATACCATTAGATTAAATTTCATGTCTGAGATATCTTTAACTAAAAATAGTTTATTTCTCACCTCAGTGAGCTGAGGTGAATTAATAATTGTCTCTGTGAACAAGGGAGTTACTCTTATTTTGTTGTTCTTTGTATCTCTTCTGACTATCCTTTTGAGCTCATCTAGGCTCAGTTGGCACCAATAAAAGTCAGTATAGAACTAATTAGAGATAATTTATCTTTCTTAAAAGAAAAGAAACTGATTTTTAAGAACACATGGCCTTTTTCATTTTGTAAATGGGAATTAATTTTGTGCTTATTAACTCTCCATGCTTCCATCCAACAACAACTTGTCTTAGAATTCTCAATATGGAACCAATCTCTTTCTTTGCCCCTAGAGGCCTAATTTCCAGTCTGGGTTTAATCTCACAAGCTCTTTACAGTTGTCATGGTTATGATTTCTTTATCTGTTGTCATGGAGAAAAAGAGACTCTATTTCTTAGGTGTGTAACATATATTTTCTTAGTACTGTTCCATTATAGCAAAGTCCAGAAAGAATACTTGATAATTGGTTTGATGCAACAATAACAAAATCATCTTTAAAACCTTTAAAATCACATTTAATGGCTTAAAGATTGAGAGAATTACTCAATGATAATTACAAGACAGTCTTTGGTTACATTTAAAAAAAAAAAAAAGACTATTAAAGATTTCCCCCCAAGGTTTAAAAAAAAAACAACAAAAATGTTTATGGGCATTAATTTACTCTAAGCTCATTAAGAGTGCATGACCTGTGCTACCTAAGCAGGGAATGAAGGATGATATGATATGTTCATAAAAATGCAAAAATATTTAATTTGCATTAAACATTAGATCAACCATTGAGCTTATTTCCCTGTCCTACTTCAAATTTCCATTCCCTACGCTACTAACTAAAACAATATGCATACTACTATGAAAGATCCTGACTATTTTCATTAGCTGTGTCTCTTTGTTCGTTTAAAATTAAAAGAATAAAATGAAAAGCTATCTTTAGTAAGAATTGTGGGGACATTTTAATTTTCCAAGTATATAGAACCTACAAAAATTTTTTCTTTCCCCTTTTTCTTCAACATTAAACTAAAAAAGTTTATTATCTGTAAGTAAGCTGTTAAAGTAGACTTCATTGTAAATAAAATCCAACTTGGTTTAAAACTATTGAAATTCACTAGAAAGGCTTCAGGAACATAATAAAGTTGTTAAAGGCATATTTTGGGGGGGTATAGTGTTATTTTAAATGGTTTAAAATTGCCAGGATTAATATTTCCCTGAAATTATATACTACTCTCAACAGTCAAAGAATCTTTGTCATGAAATCAATGTTTTATAAATCTTGATGAAAATGGAAAATATTTGAGATACTTTAAATCTCTAACACAAACTGCTTTTTATTTTTAATTAAGAAAAATGGAGGGAGTTAAGGCAGGTCATACTGGTCATCTTCAACTTTTTTTCCTAGGTTTAAAAACAAATAAGCATATAATATTTCAACATATCAGTAAATATTGTATGAGGTCATCTTGCTTTTTCAGATTTTGCTAAGCAATGTCCAGATTAGAATCTGTGACTACAAGTTTTCTTCCAACTCAGAAAGTTGTATGACGTCTATCTATAAATACACATACATTCATACACATGCATTTTTGCATATACACACATTCACATCCCAAAAACAAAAACTATATGTGTTATACAGCAACACAACTGAGTCTTATTTTAAAAAATATATTGCATATATGTATGCATATACATGATGCTACAGATACATTTATATGCATAAATGTATATTATGTGTATGCTAATGAAATCACATATTACACAATGCCTGTGCAAACATATATATGTATGTATATGTGTGTATGTGCATTAATATGTATGTCAACTAAGTTGTTAAATAAGCATAGATATGATAATTAGTGATTGATACATGATATATGAAATATCCAAATTATAAATAAGTTGGCTTCCAAAAGTTTGTTTTGTACATCATTGATTAGAAATTAAAGCACACTTTCCTTTAGGAATAATGTTTTCAAGGATAGTTAGAATTCCAGAGCCACATCTTACATAAAGCATTTAAGAGTTTTTAAAACCCTTTTTTTCACAATTACATGTGTCATAAACACAAGTCCTTTCCCATGATAATGATAATTAAGAAATGTCTTTTATTCTTTGCATTGGGCACTCTCTCCTCACTTTTTTGGATGGTTCCTTCTAATTTCAGAATCAGAAAGAGTATAGTTAGGTACTGGGCAGAGACTGCTGATGTGGAAAATGGAATACAGGTCAGATGTAAAGCTGAAGAAGGTTCTAAAGGACCAAGTACTTCTTTACAGTGATAGGAGATGGGAGAGGAGGGTACTGGTGGGCCAAGACTTTGGCCATTAAGTTTGACACTGATATAAATTTTCAGTCAAGAGGAGGAGAATAAGCAATTCTTTGGCAGCTGTATAGGAAAGAAAAGGGAAAAAGTAAACAGAAGCCACAGGTGAGAAACTCAAGTAAATTCTAAGACATTTTTTTAGTAGGAGAAGGTGTGCAGTGAGGAAGGAAGGGGGAGAAAGCCACTTCTTCATTTATACAGTGATTTTTAAGTAAATGTTTGTATGTAGGGAAATGTTTATTTAAAATTGATCTTCTTATAGTACTTTGATATTCAATATTATAGATCTCTTACAGATTAGATAGATTTTATATCTATGCTGTTCTGGCAATCTGACCATTCTCTAACTAACACAGCTTTGAAGGGAAACAAACAACCTCTTTCATTTCCAAACAATTATTTTTAAAAGTGCAAAATTGTATGCTTTAGACGATAGTAATTAAAAAAGACAATCAGATTACTAAGAACTAGAGTGATTAGGAAAGGATTTATAGAGAAAGTAGGAGACTAAGAACATGGATTTTACATGCAGAAGAGATAACCTAGTACAACCCTGCTTTAGATTTTTTTAGGGGAAGAAACAAAGTAAAAGAGGTTGGGTGACTTGTGAGATCACTCAATTAATAATTATCAGAAAATTGTGGAGGAAATAAAGAAAAGATTCAGAAGACAATTTTCTTAATTTTATACTTCAAATCCAAAGGGAAGAAATAAGACTATCATGATATGTGACTTAGTATTTATGTATAGACACAATTCTAGAATAAGATACTTCTGGTGCCTTCCATAAAAATTCATTTTGCTGTCACTTTAATGTATACACCACACTGAACATATATTTTACACATATATTAGTCACAAAATGATGGGTTCACAAATATAAGCAACATTGTGTTTTCCCCAAGATGTAAAATCTTTCATGTTTAACATAAATACCCTATAATTTTTCTTATTTTATTCTACCAGGATGATCTATATGGAGAAAGTCAAACATGGAGCACTTCTGCAAAGCTCTTTTTCATGGTGGGATGTTGTCAAGACAATAACTTTAAAAAGTGCACAAAAATGGTATTTAAGTGAGTGGAGACAAAGTCTTGTTTT
This sequence comes from Sminthopsis crassicaudata, assembly GCF_048593235.1. Classification (NCBI taxonomy): domain Eukaryota; kingdom Metazoa; phylum Chordata; class Mammalia; order Dasyuromorphia; family Dasyuridae; genus Sminthopsis; species Sminthopsis crassicaudata. The sequence goes on along the minus strand of NC_133617.1, from coordinate 377,241,990 downwards.
CTGCAAATATTCACTAACTCCTTCCCAGTAAATGAAGCATCAGAATTTTTTCCTCCCCCCCTGGGATGTTATGAATTGGAACCTGTTATTCTTTTGACACAGGAAGGCAAAGATATAGGAAGCCTTTATAATTTTATTTCACTATCTTAGACTTTATTGTGCTTTGGGCCTCTTTTCTCTCCAATAACCATAAGTAATAAGTGAAAAATCACTGATTATTATTTTAATGGAGTCATGTTTTAATTGGGACAAACTGCATAAGAATGCCAATTTCAAAATTTCCATGGGGGAAAAAATTCCTGCAAATCTTTCCCTGTGGATATTCAACTGATTTGGCTTAAAGAGACAAAATCATTATATAATCAGAAGAACATTGCTCTTTTACAAAGATGGTCTTTCAGGGCTCTCTTCAACAAAGAGATTATTCAGGACAGTTCCAGTGGTCTTGTGATGGAGAGAACCATCTGCACCCAGAGAGAACTGTGGGGACTTAGTGTGGATCAGAACATAGTATTTTCACTCTTTTTGTTATTTGCTTGCATTTTGTTTTCTTTCTCATTTTTTTCCATTTTGATCTGATTTTTCTTGTACAGCATGATAATTGTGGAAATATATGTAGAAAAATTGCACATTTAACCTATATTGGATTATTTTCCATCTGAGGGAGGTGGTGAGGAAAGGGAGGGAAACAATTAGGACACAAGACTTTTTAAGGGGGAATGTTGAAAATTGTCCATGAAGATATTTTGAAAATAAAAAGCTTTAATAAAAAAAAAAATAAAAGCAGAGAAAAAAAAGATGGTCCTTTGTTTCATGGAAAAAGTGTGGATTGTTTCAAGCCTGACTTATTTTCTCAGAGGCAAACCACCCTTCTTTGTTACTCCTATTTGATCCTAGGCACTGCCATTCCAAGTTGTCCATAACAAGAGGCACCTTGTTGTAACAGATGAGTGCTACCATTACAATTAGAAACACCTAAGCTTGTACCTTTTCTGAAACACTTATTGGAGAGAATTGTACAATTCACTTAATATTTCTGAAGCTTAGTTTATTCATCTGTAAAAGAGGGATAATAATATCTTTTATGTCACCGGGTTGTTCTGACAGTCAAATGAGATAATGTATGTAAAACACTTTGTAAGCCTAGAGGTACTATATAAATGTCAGCTATCATTATTACTGTCAGACAATCCCTAGAGTTTATCCATACCACTGTGTATCAGGAGAGTAGGCAGTCTTCATTCATTTGTTTTTTCCTTTGTTGACAATTTGATTAGACTGTTTAAAGTCATTATAAATCCCATCACAAGAAGTTCTAGGACTTGATGCAATGACCAAATCTCATTATATATAAAAAAAGACTGGGATCATATATCTGGAGGATCTCCCCATTTGTTTGTTTCTTTGTTTTCTCAGTAGCATTTTGTTTTGTCCAAATATTTTTCAATATTCATTTTGTAACATTTTATACTTCTAATTTTCTCCTTTCCTCCCTTATCTCATCTCTCCCCAAAACACCAAGCAATATGATGTTATACATGTACAGAACTTTTAAACATATTTTCCCCTGTGTCATATTTTTTAAGAAATTCAGACCAGGGGCAGCTAGGTGGCGCAGTGGATAGAGCACCAGCCTTGAATTCAGGAAGACCCGAGTTCAAATCTGGTCTCAGACACTTAACACTTCCTAGCTGTGTGACCCTGGGCAAATCACTTAACCCCAGCCTCAGAGGGGGGGAAAAAAAAAAAAAATTTAGACCAAAATGAAAAAAAAATGAGGAAAAAAGGGAAATAAAACAAAACAAAAATGTGAAAGTAGTATGCGTCAATTCATATTCAGTTTCCTTAGTTCTCTCTCTGGATCTATATCCATAGCATTTTCCATCCTAAACCTATTAAAATCGACTTGGATTATATGCTGAGAAAAGCTAAGTCTATTGTAGTTGATCATGACAAAAACTTTGTATTACTTGCACACAATGTTTCTTTTGGTTTTCTCGTTTCACTTAGCATCAGTTTGTGTGTCTAGGTTTTTCTGAAATCAGGCTGCTCATCATTTCTTATAGAACAATAACATTCCATTACATTCACATAGATAACTTATTCAGCAATTCCCAAATTTAGGGACATCCTCTCAATTTCTAATTCCTTGTCATACCAAAAGAGATGCTACAAACATTTTTTTCACATAAGGGTCTTTCTACTTCTTTTATGATTTCCGTGGAATATAGATCCAGTAATAACACTGCTGAATCAAAGGATATATATAGGTTTATAGTCCTTTGGGTATAGTCTCCAAATTGGTGGAATCAGTTCACAACTCCAGCAACAATACTTTAGTGTCCCAGTTTTCCCCAATCCCTTCCATTATTCATCATTATCTTTTCCTGTCATCTTAGCCACTCTGATACATATGAAGTGGTACCTCAGAATTTTCTTAATTTGCATTTCCCTAATCAATTGTTATTTAGAGCATTATTTCATATAACTAGAAATGGCTTTAATTTTTTCATCTGAAAATTGTTCATATCCTCTGATCATTTATCAATTGGGGAATGATATATATTCTTATAAATTTAAGTCAGTTCTCTATATATTTTAGAAATGAGGTGTTTATTAGAAACACTGGTTGTAAAATTTGTTCCCCAGTTTTTTGCTTCCATTCTGTTTTACATTGCTTTGTTTGCACAAAGCCTTTTAAATTTAATCAAAACTATCCCTTTTTGCATTTTATAATGTTCTCTAGTTTTTCTTTGGTGATAAATTTCCCCCTTCTCCACAGATCTGACAGATAGTATATCCTAATTTGCTTATCATCCTTTATGTATAAATCATGAATCTATTTTGACTTTTCTTGTCATAGGGTTGGTCTATATTTAGTTTCTGCCATATTATTTTCCAATGTTCCCAGCAATTTTTATTAAATATTGAGTACTTATCCTAGAAGGTAAAGTGTATAGATTTATCAAAAAATAGGATACCATAGTCATAGACTATTGTGTATTACGTGCCTAACCTATTCTACTGACCCACTACTCTATTTCTTAGCCAGTGCCAAATGGTTTTGACTATTGTCACTTTATAATATAATTTTAAGACATCACCATTTATAAAGAAATTCCATTTGAATTTAAAAGCAAGATGTACAGTAAACTAGCACCTCTTTGTTATATGTCTCAATTTTTTTAATCAAAGTTTTGATGCTACATCTTACATAACTATTTTAAGATTTTTAACATATGTTGATAATCCTTTTTCCAGAAGAGCCTATAAGATAGTCTTTTGCTTTAAGGAATCAAATTGTTATTATTTTTTAAAGTCAACAAACAGTAAGCACAGTGAGACTGTAAAGCTATAACTGGCTGCAAGATACTATTTTTTCACCTATTATCTTTTCAAATTTTTATGAAAGTTGCTCTCAAAACACACAGTAGACATTTAATAACATGTTGACTTCCATGAATTCACAGGGAGACAATAAAAAAAAAAAAATTATAATGGGGAGCCAAGATGCAGAATATAGGCTGGAACTTGCTGAAATGTACCAACATTCCCCTTCAAACAATTTTAAAATAATGTCTCAAGTCAAATTTTGTAGCAACAGAGTCAACAAAAAGTAATAGGAAGACATTTTCCCAATATATGGCAACTTAGTAGATAGGCAAGAGGTCTCTGTAAAAGCAGGATAGGGATGAAGCACAGCAGGAACATCAGAAGTGAGTCCTCATGACAGCAGCAGCAGTAACAGGTTTGAGAGCCCTTTATCATTTTTTAGGGGAGTAAGAAGGCTTCTACATATAGAGAGGGCATGGGTGTGAATCAATTACGAATCAAAAAATATAGGGTTGAAAAGAGAGACATACTGAAAGAAGGGGGAAGATAAAGGCAATGTTGGTCAAATTTTCTCTGGCAGCAGTTGGTCAGATAAATCAGAATAAAGGAATTCTGTAGGCAGGGAGGCCAATTTATTATAATAATCCAAGTATGAAGTAATAAGATGAGTTTAACTATCAAAGTCAGAGCAAAAACATTTGAGTACCCTAGGAAAGTTTTGAAAACTATAAACCCTATATGTTACAATTCAACAGTCTTTATTGTAATAACTCGAGCTTTATTTACCATAACATAAATCCCTTTGTGCCATGGAGAATTAAAAGTTTGTACATTTACATTAAAAATCATATTTTAAAAATATTTCTCATTTTGCCATAGTACCCTACCTCAAAACAAACTTTGCCCTTGAGGAATCTTAATTAGGACAATCTTCCATTGGTGATCATTTTTACTCTTCCCTTTTTCAATTTTCTTGCATGACTATGTCAGTCCCATGAAAACTTATCCTAATTTTCATAAGTTTATCCTAGTGCTACATGTTTATTCCAGTAGAATTCACATATTATACAAAGGAACTAGTTTCCATAAGGGCTTTCATTGCCTATCTGAAGTGAAATGCTTATCACTGTTCCCTGTCCTGGGTGACTGTTCCTTTTTCAAGTCTTTGAGTTCAGTCCATCTTGAATGTAGACATTTTTCTCTCTTCAACACTGATTTCTGACATCTTTCTCTGTTCTTCCACAAATTACCTGATATCTCCCCTTATACTTAATATCTTCCTGATTTTGTTCTCTCCCTTTCCCCTGGTTTATTTTCAACCTCATCATTGTGTCTCCCTTTTTCCATTTTCTGGGACCCTAAAGCTGTCACCTCAATCACTCCCCTGTCACTAAGAGCTTCCTTTGGGGCTAAAGGTTGACATGCTGTGACATCTCCCATCCCTCATTTTCTTTTGTCACTCCTTTCCTCATCTCTGCCATATGGTGCTCCCTTCCTGCCATATGGTGCTCCCTTCAGACACACTCTGATAATGCTCTCTGTAGAAGAATAACTAAAAGAATACATATCCTATTGATGTCAATCAGTACATCACGGTTTAAGAAGCAGTACTTATTCCAAACCATCTCCATTGGAGATCTGATACTATTAAAGTAAAATGGCTGACAAACTGCTGGGAAAGAGAGAGAATTGATATAATCCAACTGACATCCTTCAGACTGCAATGTTAGTGCCCAAACTGCTAGGCAGGAGGCAATCAGATCCTTTGCATTAGAAAAACAGGATGGAAAGAAAATATATACTTACATAAGAAAGGCCAGATCCTGCAAGATTAAGTTATACCCTGTAGGAAGCTGACCACTTCCAGAAGCGGCTTTTTTACTGTCTAAGCCATTAGAATCACATTTATCATAGAAAAGGAAAAATTTGTCCAAACATACCCATCATTTGATATTTGTAATATATTTTATTTTTATGTTTTTTTCTTTTTCGTTCTTTTTTAATAACTAGAGAAATATTCAATGCCATGTTTAGCTGCTATCAATTTCACGAAATGACTCTGAAAACTAAATTTTTTCCATTTTTTTTTTAGCATGAAAAGTTCACTGAGCAGAGCTGTGGTATTAGCAGTCTGGGCTTGGGATGGACAAGCTGATAACTGGAATGTCAGGAGGTACTAGAAGCCAAGACTGCATTGGCAGAGGAGGGCAGGCGAGGTTTATTAAGCATCTGTCCACAGTGTACTTGGCTCAAGACCATTTCTATTCATCCCTGGATTTCACAGCCACCAAAAAACATTAAAGGGATATAAAATAAAGAGGAAATAAAAGGAAGAGTTTTATTTTTTTTTTAAAGGAGAAAAGTCATTGCACACATCAATTAACATTGGGTAAATAGAGATAGGCAACTAGTATGGAGCTACTACAAAACAGTGGAAGGCACCAAGTTACAGAAAAGTTCAATTTCCCTGTGTTCCAAAGTAGCATTTTGTTTATTTTTGTTTATTTTTCCTGTTATATTTGACCTTTATGATCATACAAGTGAACAAAAATTCCAGCATGGCCAAAAGAATCCCTCCTGAGTCTAGCTCACCATTGGGTAATGCGATATAGCTAACTCAGAGTGTGTCAGAGTACAATTGAATGATTATTTATACCAAGCTTGTATTTAAAAAAAGAAAGCATCATAGTGAGAAAATGACAGTAAAGCTGTAAACCATAAAAGAGGCTCATTGGTCTGAATGTAGCACTTGTACTTAAAATCCATTAAATAAGGAAATGAAAGAAATAACTACCAGAAATGATTGATTAAGGTCATAAAAACACACTACGCAATCATAAATTGCAGCTATGCACCAACTACTAGTGCCCTTCCTTGTCTCTTTAAATAGAAAGATGTTAATTCAGGAAATTTGTGAGATTGGAAGTCTTTAACAATTCTTTGAAAGGATTGTTTTAATTATCGTTATTTTTATTAGAAAAGACCATTTTCCCCATTATCTTCATGAATTGGGAATGATTAAAGTTAGAGCAGTTCATCAGACAACCTGGGTTAGAGATATGCATAAAAAAGTAGTTCAGCAACAAAAACAGATCTTCTGTTCCTGTTTACCCCAATGTAAAAGACAAAATAACTGTATGCCCCCAATAAGACAATTATTAGTAACAAAGAATCTTGAGGAAGCACTGGCAGATTCAGACTTACACAATCCTTCCTTCCATGTTTTCCTATTTGTTTTTTTTTCTTTCTTTCTTTTATTTTCTTTTATTTTTTTTTTTTTACCTTTAGACCATCTGCATGTCCAGACTTCATAGTACAAATAAATGTCTGCAATCAATGAATGTATTTACTTTATAAAACTGAATCTTTCAGGAGGATGTATCTTCATAATTAAGCAAAATAAGCTCTATTTTATAGTTCTATAAATGTAACAACATTTGAGTATAAGCAGAAAATGTTCAGAATTTCCATCAAGTTCCTTGATTTGTAGACATAAACAGAAAAAAAAAAAAAAAAAAAAGAAATATCAGTACAGCTTCATGGATTTCAGAGCCTTCTGAAGAGTATAACATGAGCCTTGAAATGAAAGGTGGAAGGGAAAAAGAATAACTAGGATTTCTTAAAAAATGAAATTATACTGGCCAAGTCTCATTTTCCTTTCTTCTCTACCAAACCATTAAATAAGTGGCACTTATTCATTCAATTAATAATTAGTTATTGGGTGCCTATTATGTGTAGTTATATATATATATATATATATATACATATATATATATATATATGTGTATGAAAGTATTTAAAATGTTACACTATCTGTGTAACATTCTATTTTCACATTTGTTTTTATGACTTTTTAGTTCTAGGTTCTCTCCCTTATCTCCACCCACAATTAAGAAACCACTTGTGAAGTTATGCAAAACATTTCCATAAAAGTCAAGTTGTGAAAGAAAACAGATCTTGTGCTTGATATTCTATTGGTGCTGAGTGATTTAAAAAAAAAAAAAATCTGGTTAAAGTACAAATAGTTCTCTTAAAAAAGAAATACAATGGAAAAAAATGACATTCTGTAATCTTTGGTGCTACTAGAAATTCTGAATAGTTTTTGTTTATAGCTGTAGTAAAAATCTGCTTTTTATTCTTTTAACTAGATTCTAAATATGAATTGGAATTAATCCATGTTTCTATAATTAAAAGCTAACTGTATGTGAAACATTTTACCCCTTAGAACATAAACTCCTTGATGTCAGGGGCTGTATCAATTTCCTCCAAGTAATTCTTAAATATATGAAGAAAGCCTCAGAAAGATAATCATATATTGTGGTAATAAACATTAGTAACTCATCTTATGATTTGATCAGTCTAAACCATGTTCCCAGCTCATTTCCACTATTCACAGAAAAATACCAAATTAATTTTTTTTTTTCAAATAGCTCTTGTCTTTGAAAAACAGTAAGAAGACCAGTCTCTTAGAGCTTAATTTCCAAGGGAAGAAATCCCAGAGGGGGAATATATATACTATGAATGCAAGAACTGCATGGAGGGTGTCAAGGAAACAGAATAAGTATTTATGTGGCCCACACTATGTGCCAGGTACTGTACTAAGCACTTCACAAATATTATTTCATTTAGTTCACATAACAACTGTAGGGAATAGATAAACTTTTATTCCTATTTTATAGGTGAGAAATTTTTTTTTAAGAAAATATTGGACACAATTGTAGAACAGTAGGAAAACAAGGAGTTTTGGCTGGATAAAATGATCAGAGAGGAATTGAAGTTGTGCAGAGGAAAGATCAGTCCTATCCAGGAGATAGGTTTGTTAAGGCAACAGTGTCCTAACTCTGAAGTTAAGTGAGTTAATTGGACCAATGATTAAATAGAAACTTTCTTTTACACCTGAGTGGATCTTAACAAACATTGCCTTATATTATTAATATTTGTTCACTATGTATATATGCATAAATGTTCATTAAATTATTCAAGATGGGTTCTGATGATTTTTTTTTTTTGGATGAGATTCTCTTGGATTTCTTCAAAATGACAAAATCTTTGAATAAGCTCTCTCATTATGGGACAGACTCAGTGTTGATAGTTCAGAAAGAGTGATCTGCTGTCTGCTTAGACTAAGGTTTTGTATAATAGATTGAGTTTGAAATAGGAAAGATGGTTAACATCCAATATAAAGACAATGGAGACCAAAGAGGATAATAGAGATGTAACAACAATAGGAAGCAAAGTTACAAATACCCGAAGATAATATAAAAAAGCTTGAATTCAAATGTCTATATGCCTTTTAAAGAAAAAAAAATGAATCATTTTCACTCAAATAATTATCATTCTGTTTTGAAGGTCAGTCTAAAACTAAATAGCATAATTGATAATAGTAGTTAATTAATTTAAAAAAAAGGAGCTGGTTTTATTTTTACTTGAATAGTTTTAATGAAGTTAGTGGCACTAGGGACCCTCACACTCCCATCAAATAGAAAAGGTACACACTTACAAGGGCTTCAGGCTAAGCTTAATTTTTAAAAATCTCCCCTTGTAAAGATTTTTCCCCCTATCTGCCAACTCCAGAAAGAAAAACATTAGCTTTACCTTGCAAATGTCGAGTCTGATGTGAAAAAAATCTTTTAAGCTCAATCATGTATTCCCTATAATTTTGTTAATGTGCTAATGTTTCGATGAATGATTAATAGCTATGTTTTAATAAACATAAAAAAATGAATGGGTAAATAAAAGAATTCTTCCAGTATTTCATTCCTTACTCAGTCTGAGTCTGATGGAAAAGGCGATTTGCCTTTTGAATGTGTGAACAGAGGTAATTATAGGAAAAGCATGATGCTTCAGAATCAGTTGGATTAGAGGAAACAAAAATGAAAAGCTAGGCCGTGTTTTCTATGTCTACTCCATTAAGATTCAAACATGGGCATTATCTTACTTTTTCACTTAATTTTCTTAAGTGTTAACAAGATATAAAAAATCAAGGAAGAAAAACAGCTTCATAGATAAATCCAGACTGTAGAGTCACCTTAACAGAAATGTAAACAGCTACTGCAAGTTTTGTCAAATAGTGAGATGATAAGTTCTTATTCCAGAAGGTGGAGTTTGGGGATTTATCAAATACTAAATTACTATAGGCCTTAATTATTGTTATATATATTTAATCCATTCCATTAATTTACCATTCTATATCTTAGTATCAAATATTTTGATGACTGCTGCTGCTTTAAAATATAGTTTTAGGTCTGGTATAGTTAAGCCATCATCCTTTGTATTTTTTTTCCCAATATTGGCTCTTACCACCACCCTCTTCTTCACACTTCCAACATGATTAACATAAGTGATACCCAAAACCTTGAATAAGAGCTATATGTATTATTATAGAAATGACTACACTCCCTCCAAGAAGAATTAAAGTTTTAATTAGAATGGATGAGTCAATTTTTCTGATGGAAGCCCCCACAGCTACTATTCAATGATTTACAACCCTGAAATTATTGTGAAGAATGCTGATAAAAGGATGTTTCTCTATTTTTGTCAATGTCCACATCAGTTCATTCTGAAGAAACAATTAGTGGTGTATAAAAGGAGTAAAGGCTATTGTTAAGTTCTAGGAAACCAGTAAAAACATACTTCCTTGTTGCAATGTGCATATCTAAAACCCACTGTCAAATGAGAGGAAATCTTCTCTGAAAGGGAGCAAGGATGAGAAGCACTTTGACACCCAAATACAGACCTGAGACAAATCACTCAAACTGCAACCATTTATCTAAAAAGTATCATGACACTGAGAAGATTTATAATGCAGAGCAATCAGCTGCTATCACCAGGGGTTAGTTTTGGCCACACATTTACCTTGCTTTTCATCCCAGGGCTTCAGGAATATGATCCCAACCACATTTACTTTTTTATTACATTTTTCAAGTCAGGGTTTAAGTAACCATGAAGCAGGTGTACAGTAGATTCAGGAGATAAAATTATTTCCCAAAGAATGGAATATTTAACTTATTTTCCCATAGGGTCATTTGGCAAATGGGATTAGCTTTCCTTGAGAATCAGTTTGTTTTTAATCTCTCTTAATACTTCCCCATAATGTATGGTAAAATGCCCTTTTGTTTCCTATGTTATTAAACAGGAGAAAAGAAATAGGGAAGAGAGGAGCAGAAGAAGGGAGGACCAAGAAGAGGAGAAGGAGAAGCAGAAAGAACAGAAGAAGGAAGAAGAGGAGAAAGAGGAGGAGAAATGTGAAGTCCAGATTGGCTTCCTAGAGGCCTCAAAATCAGCTGGATTCAGGATAAGCAAAAGTCCTTGGTCTTTAGGGGGAGAAGTGAAGGGGATCTACAAAACTGCCACATGCTCTCCACTGACCAACCTCCCTTCTCCTCGTCCTCCTCCAAAGTGACTTTGGCTTTTCTTATTCCACCCCCTAATCCCTCCTACGATTATCTATAAACACCAAAAGATTGAGCCAGCACTGAATAGTGAGAAGGGCCATTTTTCCAAGCATATGCTAATAGAGTATCATCCAATAGGTAATTAGCCTTAAGTGCTTGGTTGTCTGATTCCAGTGCAGCTATTCAGAGTTTCAATCCTTTACAGAGAAGGAGAAAAAGAAAGAGGAGGAGGAGAACAAGAACAAGAACAAGAGCAAGAACAAGAACAAGAACAAGAGCAAGAACAAGAACAAGAACAAGAAAGAAAGAAAGAAAGAAAGGAAGGAAGGAAGGAAGGAAGGAAGAAAGAAAGAAAGAAAGAAAGAAAGAAAGAAAGAAAGAAAGAAAGAAAGAAAGAAAGAAAGAAAGAAAGAAAGAAAGAAAGAAAGAAAGAAAGAAAGAAAGAAAGAAAGAAAGAAAGAAAAAAGAAAGGAAGAAAAAGAAAGAAAGAAAGAAAGAAAGAAAGAAAGAAAGAAAGAAAGAAAGAAAGAAAGAAAGAAAGAAAGAAAGAAAGAAAGAAAGAAAGAAAGAAAGAAAGAAAGAGGGAGGAAAAGAACATCTCCCCCAGCAACAACAACAACTACAACAAGCAGCAGCAGCAGCAGCAGTAGCAATAGTCAATGCAGAAAAAGAAGAGTATTCAAGACCTACAAATGAATTGGGTATTTTGATCTCCATTAGATGGAAAAGCATTCATTGATTCATTTGCATCTCCAGCTGAGGTTACATATTTAAGCCTGGAACTTCAAGATCATCCTCCAACTCCCTCATTTTAAAGATAAGTAAACTATATGGGGGAAAAAAGGAAAATAAATGGAAATCCTTACAAACAGTATTGTTAAAGATCTTGGTTTGACTATAAGTATTAAGAGAGTCCATGAAGTTCAGTGAAGTTTTTTAAAGTTATTTTAGGGAGAGGAAAAGTAGGGAAATTACTGATTTGAATATGGCATAGTTGCTTATGGTGGACAAAAAAATTAAGAATAATTAGAAAATACAACTAATTTATATACCTCATTTGGGTGAGTTGCTTCAAATTTTCCTACCTCTAACCTTGTAGAACAAATAAAATTAATAGAACCTTTGACAGTTCATACTTCCATTCCTGTTTTTCATGCATGTCCACTCTCTGTCCATGGTGCTAATGATTAGTGAGCTATGCAAAAGGCATACTCTGAGCAGAACATGAAATAAACAGTGGGCCAGTCACTAAGCACATGAAAAATGTCACCCTAGGTCAGCTCAGTGATTCATTTAGTTTAGTGTTCTTTCTCTGAGAGTGGCATCAAGGGATGTGTTGTTGATGGATTTGGTTGACCTTTATGACATCAATCTCTAAAGGTTAGGGATTTGCAATAAATAGTGGGTGCTTTCCTTAATGATCTATTATATATCTGACACCCATGAATTTGTTCCAACTTTTCTTATACCTATGTGTATTATCTGTTTCACCTCTTGTTGTAATAAGTTACTGGAGGTTAGCACCATCTTTGTAAAGCAGTCTTTCTCTTCATTTGTTCTAAAACTACCCCCCCCCACTTTCAAAGGGTTCCTCCCATTTCTAAAATTCTAGGATTTGATGACTAATTGATATTTAGCTTATTTATATCTTTCATGAATCTATCTTCATGAGTGTGTTCATTTTGAGGATGTTCCCTTTCTCATTACTTGTCTAAATGAAGAATTTTTTTTTTGCATCACATGTCCTTGTATAGGTTTTTCCTTTATGCTCTTGTTTAAATGTGAATTAGGATTTTATAGAAGTTTTTTCTAGCTCTTCCTGGCAGTATAATGATCAGAATGGCACACACTATATTTTATATACAAACCTGCCATGTTTCTTATAGGAAATTGAGATCATGTATTTTTCTTCAGTATCCTTTTGGGCATTCAATGAGGTGTACTTAAAGTAAAGCCATGTTTAACATTTCATTTTTTAAATTTTAGTCTCCTCTTTAGTTTCTTTCACAAAAATGACACTCATGAGGAAACATTATGCTAAAACATGGCAAGAAGATTTCTGTGAATGAATTAATTTTCACTTCAACCAAATTAAACTGAGTTGGGACTGAGCCACACATATAAAAGTTTATTTAATTTGGGTTTCAACATATGCTTTTTGTATATATATTTAAAAACTGAGCAAATCTGTTTGGTGAGCGCTATAGTGTGTATAGAAGCATATCTCTCTATATACATATCTATATAGAAGCATACTAACTTATGGAAGAGAAGTCTTTTCCAATAATATCTTAAACTAAAAGTTCATGTGTTCCTTAACTTTTAAAGTTATTTTTTCCTCCCATTTCCTTTCTAGAATTATCTAGAATTTTTTTAGTTTTTCCACTCTGTCTCTGCAAACTCATTGCCCAGTTCAAATAGAGGGGCATGCTTATGGTGCTCTCTTCAAACTTCACATTAGTGGATCACTATTGACTGATTCCCCAAATAAGTTATTTGACCTTTCCATTCTGTTGTCTCATGCTTTGATACTCGGGTGAAATCCCTTACCCTTGTCCCCTACCTACATTAGAACTAAACTTTAAGGCTTTTTCTGATAAATGTGGAGTGTCATCTCTCTTTAACTTTAGGCTATTAGTGCAATATCCAAGCAACCCAGCCTGGATGAACATATTATTCATAATTATCTGTTATAAGCTCAAGTCTCTGTGATAACAAAAATACATTCCTTTAGGCTTTTTAAGTCAGAATTATGCATACACATTAATATATCCTCCATTTAACATTCTTGCTACAGAATCTACTTATTGTTTCAAGCAAAGACTTATTTTCATAGAATCAATTAACAAAGCTAGTAGAGGTATGGATATATGCACATCTCTTATTTCAAAGACTAGGCACAGACTGAAACTTCCTCAGCTGCAATGTCCCCTCTTTTAGCCTAAACCAAAAATGGACAGGAGCCTAGAAGTCTCAGAATTGGCAAATAAATGGTAATCTGGGATACCAGGAGCTGAATCAAAATCTTAGGCCATCTAGATTCACTCACCTTAAAAATAATATACAAGAAGATGAAGTGATCATAAACAGTAAATTCAGAGGTGGTATTTGATACAGATCCTTTGATTTGAAAGAAAATACTCATTCCAAAGTATCACACCAAGCTAGTACCAACATCAAATTAAGTTAGAAAGGTAATAGATAAAAGATAGGCTCTAAGAGTTTAATTGGAATTTTCTTTCAGGAAAGTGAAGGTTTGAGTTCCACAAATGTTGACATAATTGACTAGTAATTTTCCTGTAGAAGCTTGGCTGGTTTTATGATCAAGCTCATGAGCTCAGTTCTGCTTTCCAATTTCACCAAATTAGCTACAAGTGGACAGCTCTTGCTGCTGTTAGCCTGTGTTATTCATAGAACGATGAGATTCAGAACCAAAAAGGGACTTAAGAGTTGATCTAATCCAAGACTTCCTCTAATCCAAGATGAAGAATTAGAGGTCCAGGAACATTAGGTACCTTGCTTAAGCTCAAGTAAATAATAAAAGGTAGAAACCAGGCATTCCATTTGTCTTCACTAAGAGACAACTTAAGTTGTATCTCTAAGTTGTATTGGACAGGAGTGAAGAGTGAACATTAATATGTGTGTATGGTGTGTGTGTGTGTGTGTGTGTGTGTGTGTGTGTGTGTGTGTGTGTAGATCAAATCTCAGACATAATTGCAGGGCATTGTTCTGAACTATTCCTTGAAATTAAATATAACTTCTTTAGTGGAACAGAAGTCCTAACTTATTTAAACAGCACCATTTTACCTGCATCAGATGGGGAGTGGGAAAGGCTATATTTTTAAAAATAGTATTTCTCCATTTGAAATTATTGATGCCCTTGCAGGATTCACTAGTTGCCAAAGTAGCAGCCTTATTTCTTATCATGAATAGTGGTGCATATCATTAGTGCCATCTTTGAAAAATGCACTGATGCAGCAGCATAATTGTAAATGTTATTCAGCCTAGAAGGTATAGGGCCACCTGTTATTGGGAAAATCTAAACAACATGTATTTAGGGAATGATAAAATTAAAGAAGCTACTACTGTATGAATCACAGATGCTAATTTGCTGGCATAAATGTGGAATGATATATTGTACAATCTAGTAATTATGTCTGAAATCAGTCTAAAGTAATTCATTAACACCTTTTTTTCAGGAGAAAAAAAGGAAAGCTGACATCTGTAACTAATATTATGATCTAGGTTATTTTATCTTATTTTTTTAACTTCACGAACAGTAGAAAACCACAAAATAATTTAATAGCTAATTATAAAATGCTTTCCATTTTTTCAATCATTTCATCTGGGGATGTTGATTTTACAAATGATAGATCTGTAGGTACTGATGAGAAAGGAAAAGAAACAAAACTGAAATAATTGGGGAGATATATTAACTCTTTCTTAGGGCAGTTAGGTGGTATGATAGATGGAGGGCTGGGTCTGAAATCTGTAAGTTTTATGTTCTTGAGTTGAAACTGGACACCAGATACTTACAAGCTACATGATGCTGAGCAAGTCACTTAACCCTTTTGCCTCAGTTTCTCATATTTTAAAATGAGCTAGATAAAAAAAGTATCATTTCCTAATCATTCCAGTATCTTTTCCAAGAAAACCCCATTGAGATCACAAAGAGTTGGACACACATAACAACAACAGCACTTAGCTGCCAGAGCTGAATATAAGTCAGGTAACACTTGAGAAATATACCTGCAAAATTAGGGACCTATACAATATGTTTATAGGATACATAGAGTAATTAAGAATCATATAAGAGGGACTAATCAACCCTTAATTTTTAGACAATCAAATAGATTCAAAGATTAAGTTTAATCACCACAGACCAATACAATATGCCAAGTCACTAGAGGCATGAGATTCACCTTTTGAATAATATTGCAAAAAATATATATGATGTAAGTCATGCCCTGAACAGTTTCTATTTGTAGAATGGAGTCAATTAATTTACAAAAAGGGTGAATTTATAAAGTATTGTGTCAAGAAAAACATACTACCATATTATAGAGTCAAATTAAATAATAGGTAAACTAATAGTTTATGTGAATGGTGGAAGGTAAATTTACATATGTATACCTTTTTTCAAATACTAGTCAGTGCCTATATATCTAAAATGCTCATTTAAAATATATATTACTATAGAAATCCAACTGGCTTTGTTGATAATTAATGTTGATGGAACTTTTAAGAATTAAAATTGCCCTGTTCTCTTACATTTAATATATTCATAAACCCATAGAATCATAGATCTACATGTCTATCCATCTCTGATTTCGTTGCTATAGGGAATGTTTGACAAAATTCTCCACCAATATAGTTCAGCACCTACTCGAGTACTATAGCTTATGTGACTTCTTCATTGTTACATTTCCAGGATATATCAAACGCAGAATTTCAACCCAAATCTTTCCAACTCTGAGGCTGGTTCTCTATTCACTACTTCACAGTGACTTTCTACTACATATATATCTAGCTTTAAATCCATTTAGCAAACATCTATTAAGCATTTGTCATGTGCCAAGTACTATATACAGAACTGTATAAAAATGTGTAACATATTAATATATGTGGATGTATGTTCATGCAAATGTGTACTCAGCACTGTATCTCTCACACAGTAAGTGATTAATAAATGCATGTTTATTGATTGATATTGATATATCATACATAATATAAATGATTAAAATGCATCTAATACTTTAAATATTTTCAATTTCTGGTCAGTTCCTCCTGAACAAAACTCTTTTTATAAGTAGAAGAAAAATCAATTGAAAATATGGTCATAGTGATTGCTTACATTTATGCTGTAAATGGATCTCTGTAATTAACTGACATCATATACTATAAAATCAATGAGTAAAAACAGCAATGTACAGCCCTCCCATTTCAAGAAAAAATTGTTTCTTGTTAGATTCTCAATCTTACAGTCAAGATCATTAGGGCAGCTTGGGCTACAATAGCTTGGGTGACACCTGTCATAATCAATTAGTCAACAAGAAAAATGGTGTAAAAAGGACTTGTGGATTGAGAGCAGTTCAATCACCCACAAATGTTCCCTTAGGAAATGAGTCTATTTAATCCATTCAGCCATCTTTGATTTACTGAACAATAGTCTTCCCTTCATTTATTCATACAATATTTTAACATGAAAACATGTGACTAGCAATATTTAGAAGAGAAAATGTACTATTGAAAGGTAATGATGTTAAGTGGGAAAATGTATTAACATGCTAGCACAATTAAAGTGTATATGCCTGTCTAGGAATTGTGCCTTAACCAGCTGGTCATTTAAAGGACTTGCTTATATGGTCCACGTTCAAACATCATGGAAACCAGTTCTGCCTTTTCTTCATTATATTTAGGATGTACTTACAATGTCTTTATATTATCACTGAAATATTAGTATAACAGCAGTGGTTACAAGGTGAAATCAGATGGACCACTTTCCCATGTATCTCAGATTCAATTTCCACTTCAAGACTGTAGGATTGCCAGGGACTATGATGACACTCATTGTCCAGGCAAAGCATCTGGGACACATCTGGTTTAAGTTTAGTTAAAGGAAATTTGATGCCGGTAAATAGGAGTTATGATTAGCTAGTTTTTCTTAGTTGAACTGCATTGAACTCATTGTCCATCCCATCTCCAGAGCTACAGAGGGAATTTCATTATATCTCACCAAAGGAAGGTTAGTCATTTCCAGGATTTGCTTTTGTATTGTTACCACTACTAATAAATAACATTTATATAGTTTTTAAAAGCACTTTATTCACATTTTATTTCATTTAATCTTCATGAAAATCTCTGAAGTAGACATTAATACCTCCATTTTATGAATAAGAAAGCATTTTAGAGAGATTGTGATTTTTCCTTTCAGCAAGTCTGAGGTAGAACTTATATCCATGTCTTCTAGACTCCATTTGTAACTCTGTATTCTCTAGATGGGGCCATGCTCTATTTTCAATGAATATATATGTGTGTGTGTGTATATACATATATATATATATAATCTTCTACAAAACATCTTTTCTGATCCTTCTTAATGCTACTGTCTTGCCTCTGTTTAATATATATAATTTATCCTGGCTATATTTTATTTGTACATAGCGGTTTGCACACTGTTTCACCTACTAGATTGAAAGCATGAACTGTCATCTTTTTTTTGTATACTCAGAACAGTGCTTAGCACATATTTATTAATATTTAATAAATGTCTATTGATATATCATGGGACTTTTCTCCTATACAATAATGCCTATTTTTATTCCTCAAAATCGCCTTCTTTTTGAGCTTTCAACTTTTTTCTTTCTGAGCAGGGTAGCAGTAGCAGTTATTATTATTATATTTTTGATAAAAATATTTTTCAATTACATCTAAAGATAGTCTTCAACAATCATTTTAATAAGATTTAAAATTTCATTTTCTCCCTCTTTTACTCCCTCTGATCTCCTCTCCCCAAAAAAGGCAAGCAATCTGATACAGATTATACATGTGCAGTAATGTAAATATATTTCCACATTAATCACACTATGAAAGAAGAAACAGAACAAAATGGAAAAGCCACACACAGAGACAAAAAGTGAACATAGTATACTTTGTTCTGCATTCAGACTCCACAGTTCTTTCTCAGCTTATAGATAACATCTCCATCTTTTGGAATAGTTTTGGATCATTGTATAGCAGTAACAATTACAAGCTAAGTTACCAAATACCCCCAGTAAGCAGGAGTTAGGATTAGCTAGTTTTTCTTAGTTGAACTGCATTGAGCTAATGCAGAGAACTAATTGTCCATCCCATCTCCATTTTAACTTCCTCCTTCAGCGGCACCAAAGGAAAAAAAAAAAAAAAGCCCATATACAGTTTATCTACCCATTGCCATTATATCACTAATGTTTGGGTCACCCTCATCTGAGTGTAGACTCACTTTTCTGAGGCACTGGCCATTGAGGAAGCTCCCATTCCTTTCCATTGTAAGGGAGGCAGAATGAGTCCCACAAGATAATTGTGCATGGCTGGGATGTAACCTTCCTTATTAATTGCATTTCATTATTTTTCTATCCAAACCCATCACTCTTCCATATTTTCCTGTCTCTGTTAAGGTCAGCACTCTATTTCTAGAAAAATAGATTCACTTCTATTTCATCTTCAGCTCATGGTTTTCCCCCAACATATCTAATATGTTTGATAATCTCTTCTTTTTCTCCATAGCATCTCTTAATCTACTCCTTTTGCTCTACTTTCAGACCTACTACACTACTATAGATGGCCTTATTTTAGGACTCAATATTTTGTCAGGCTATTTTCCTGGTTTGTTTTTTAATTTTCTTTTCCTCCAAATTAACCTAATAGTTAATTATTTCAACTCTACCTCATCATTTGCTCTTAAATCCCTTCATCCTTTGTTCTATTACTGCTCGTCTTTTACCAAACCACAGTCCTGGATTATTTGTACAGTCTGCCTCCTCTAATCCTACTCATGAGACATTTAATATAACTGAAGGAAATATCACAATAATGATGACTGGGTATGTTATAAGTTAATATTATCAAACTTTGGGTTCTCACTGCAACTAGGCAGTTCTTATATTTCTCCCTAATTGATTCCTTATCTTTCAATATATAGAATCTATTTCAGACTTACTTTTATCTCAATTCTCTCATATTTTCCCTCTTCCTTCTTTTGCAGCTAAAGACCTTGCCTCTTATGTTACTGAAGACATTGAAATCTAATGCTCAATTTGACCTGCTTCTTCTCCCATCCACTTCATTGCATAATATACTTCCCATTCCATGTTCTCTGCCCCCAAGTTCTTAAAAGAGGTGACCCTTTCTTTTCAAGGCCATTGCACTTAATCCCATATCTTCCTACCTTCACTAGCAGATTGCAAACTTGAACTTTGCTTCATTCTAATTTTCACTACACATTTTTTTCATAAAGCCTTTCCTGATTGCCCCAACAGCTAGTGTCCTTTTCTTTAAACTATCTTATATTTATCTACTTTGTATATATATATTAGCATTTAATTTATAATTGCTCTGTCTCTGACTCTGTCGTTATATCTCTGAGTTTTTGTGTATATGTTTCTGTCTCTGTCTCTCTCTGTCTCTTTCTCTCTCTCTCTCTCTCCCCCCTCTCATTTCTCCTATTAGAACACACACACACACACACACACACACACACACACACACACACACACACACACTTTGTAAGGTTGATTTCATTATTTGTACTTGTTTTATCAGTGTCTCATATAGTGCCTGGCAAATAGTAAATTCAGGTATTTGTTGATTGATTGATCTTGGTCTGAATTATTGTACTTCCTAACTACTTTCTCTGCCACAGGTATTTCCTTTCTTTAGTTCTTTCTTTACTCAGTTGCTGAATTGATTTTCTGAAAGCTCAGGTCTGATTTTATCACTCTTCTACTCAATAAGCTTCATTGGCTCAATAATGATGCTAGGTAAATTATGATTTCAGTTTTAAATCTTTTTTAAATTTCTATTTTTGTTGAGGTTTTATAATGTACAAAACTGCCCACACAATTCTTCATTTGTATAATACTTAATTTATATATAAATAAATATATATGTATTAAGGTCTATGTTCCAAATATTTCATTGATGGGAGTCCATGAAAAAATTAGTTTGGAGGTTTCTTCTCTATACTACAGTAGGTTTTTTAAAAATATAATTTCACCAAGCTGTGCCCTTTTCCTAACTTTTCTATTGCTCTGGAATATTCCACCATCTTCACAATTCCCACACTCAAAAACTGTGTCATCTTGTGTGACACTCCCTATCATACTCTATATCCAATCTGGTGTTAAATCCTGTGAATTCTACCTTAATAACATTTTTCATATATGCCTCCCTTTTTTCCCTCTAATACTGTCACCACCCTGATCATAATATATGGACTATTTCAATAGCCTTTTGGTTGATTGTTTCTCTCAAATTTTATATATTACAACCCATTCTTCATGGAGTTGTCAAATTGATCTTCCTAAAGTTCAGGCCTGACCATATCAGCCTCTACTGAATAAAATTTAATTGCTGACTCTTCACCTTCAGGATCAAGTATAAAATCTTTTTGTCATTAAAATTCCTTTCTAATCCCCCTCCTTTCCTGTTCATTTTTGCCCTTTTGCCTCTTGTCAGTTCCCTCCATTTATATTCTCCAATCTTCTGGCTTTCTTTTGCCCCCTCAAATATGATGCTCTATCTTCTGACTCTCAATTTTCATTGGATGTCTCTTAGGTCTGAAATCCTCTCCATACTTATGATGTTGACAAAAATCCTTTCAAAATAATTTCATATGTAATTTCAATGTGAAAGTGGACACAGGATAGCAAAGAATATGTTGGGTAATATAGAATATTTTTTTTAAATGAAAGAGACCAAAAAGAGTTTTAAGCTACTTAGAAACCTGAAACTGTTATATTATGAATCATTTCTTTTAGAAAAGAATTGGAAGGTACTGGACAAAGTGAACACTGAACCACATATGTATGCATGTATGCACATACACAAAGATGACTATAACTTAGCAAATGATTGTTTATTGTCTGAGTGAACAAAATCAGCATCAAATTGATAAAGATTAAACGTTGACATAAATATCTGCAACTGATTAATACTAGCCTATTCAAATAAGTTGTTAATGCTTGAAAATCAGATATGGAAAAAGGCGAAAATTATTGACATTATCACCATTTTGTGTAAAACCTCAACTTGCATAAAACAGTTGTAGCAGAAAAAAGGTTTAAAAAAAAGTCCATAAATATTCAACCTCCTTGACAAGTTGGGTACCATGTTGACTTAGGATAATCCTGGTATAAAATACAAAAACAAAATGTGTTTTTAAAACCAAATGGATTTTAAGTAGTGCTACCTCAAAAAATAATCAAAAGCAACAGGAGTAAAAACAAATCTATGGGATAATTGACAAGAAAATCAATAGACTCATTATAAGGCTTAAAACCCATCTAAGATAAAGGGATAACATAAGATCCTTTATCATGTGCAGTGTCTTCCCCTATTCCCTGCATTGTCGTAGGCCACTTGGAGCCCTTCTGGGTTATTTCAGTGTTTATGAACTGAGAGTCATAAAGTCAATTTCTTCCAAAGAATCACCAGGCCTTACCATCTGCCATAAAGACCCATGACATATGCTGACATACCTAAAACTTCTGGACTTTCCCATCTGAACTTCTGTTATACTCAGAAGGTCCAGACTTAACTAAGCACTCTGCAGCTGAATTTTCTTTTATGTATTTTGTCCTCCAATTAGAATATGAGATCCTGGACAACAGTGATAGTCTATACTTTCTCATAGACTTTAGCATAGTGTGTGGCATATAAAATACATAATAAATATATTTTCACTCATTCATGTATATCCTCTGAAGAGCATTTGTAGAAGAAACTTGTAAAATTGGGAAAAAACAGGATATTTTGGTAAATATTTACATTTTGTCAATATTTACATAAATTATTTTTTCACCTTCACTGTAAGATAAAAACTATGACTTTTGTACCTCAATATATCAACTGCAAATAAATTATAATTAGATATGTGTCTTAAGATGAAACTAGGAAGAAGAGCTAGGAAAGGTTAAATTATAGATATCAATGGATAATAAGTTGTTCCCCAAATTAAATAGGAGGAAGAATCAGGATAAATTATGTTGGGAAAACTATGAATGCTTTTAATGCTTCCAAGCTTTTCCCTGGAGTTAAGAATAATATTTCCAATGCAAATATTTCCTATTGACATTATATGCTTATAGATATTGAAAAACCATAATCTTTGATTAACCAAAGTTGTAGGTATCTCAAAAAAGGACAATTGAAAGATGTATGGTGGGAACAATTGGGGTGTAGAACATTTCTGATAATGACATATATGCAAAATAGCATGAGGGGGATCTTCCAGAAAATGCCATTTGTAAATGAGTCAGGTAGGCTTGCTACGTAGCATGAATGAGAAGTAAATAGATTAATAACCCGCAAATTGCACTATACCCATGAAATACAAAATAAGTTAGCTAACTAACTGAAGGATGCTATCCTTGAAGAACATGGGCAAGAATTACACAGGTTGATAAAGCCTGCATATGCTGTGTGGTTTGTCCCAGTGGAGAGAACAGCCAAATCAATAAGAACAGATAACTTTTAAATTACTTTTGAACCTTAAAAAATTATGTAAATGCATACATATAGATATAGGTTTTTTTAAATCCTCCCTGCTATCTTATTTAGGTCCTAAAAGTGAAACATGGTATCCTTCTTTGTACCTTCTGTACATAGCTTTGAACACAATAGGAACATAACATATACATCCTAATACATAGAAAAAAACCATATGTATACATATATACATATATATATATATATCAACACACATATATATGCATATATAAACAGAGAGTATAGAACTGAACCCTTAAAATTTGTTGCTGAAATGCTACCTCTTTATTATTCAACTAAATCATAATTAGGTCACAAAAATAATAATCAAAATGGAAAAATGCACCACTAAATGATTATAATTAAGTGGTGTCCTGCTTATTAGAAATGATTACCTGCAAACATTGTACTATGTACCTTTGCTTTGTCAACATATACGCTTATGCCTCAGCACTACAATTTTGCAGCAAGATGTAATTTATTTTTCGTTTAGTTTGCAGTGTAGGAACTTCACTAAAACATGGATCTTAAGAAGGAAGATGCATGCTAAACCTCTTCCTAATGTAGTGGATACAGCTTTGGAATTTGTTATTAAGTTGTTTTACAGTTGTGTCTGACTCTCTATGATCCCATTTGAGGTTTTCTTCACGAAAATACTGGAGTACTTTGCTATTTCCTTGTCCAGCTCTTATTAGATGAAGAATTGAGGCAAACAGGGTAAACTGCCTTGTCCGGGATCACACAGTTAGTAAGTGTCTAAGGACAGACTGAACTCATGATGTTGAGTTTTCCCAGCTTCAGGCTCAGCACTCTATTCTTGTACTTAGTTGCCCATAAAGTCACAAAGACCTGAGTTCAAAACAAGTTATTTAATCTGTGTTTGATTCAGTTTCCTCATCTGTAAAATGGAGATAAATAATAGCCTCTATTTCTTAGAGTTATTGTGAGGACCAAAGAAGATATTATGAATTTGGATAATCATGACAAATTTAATTATAATAATGATTATATCTGTTATTATAACTAATTATTATAAAGACAATTATCTTTATTATAATATTTATATACAATAATTATAAAGTATTTAGTACAATGCCTCAGGCATAGTAAATATTATATAAATATTAGCTATTATTATTACTATTAATATATAGCAATCAAGTAATTTATGTAGCATGCCTGGTCTGTTTTGTTCTTTCAAGGTGTTTTACTTTATTGAGAAACATGTTGGTATTTCTATCACCAATTTGCAGAAGAAAAAGCTGAAGCCCTGATTGTCAAAAGCCCAGATCAGGTATGAAAGTGGGGTCCGAATTTTTAACAGCTGTTCAGTATTTAAGCAGCCATGAATGTCAATGAATTTCTCTCCATTGTTCTTTGACAATCACAACCTCATATTTACCAGAGCACCGAGGTGCTCTTATAAATAACTGAAACTAAACTACATCTGACAGCCTAAATGAATAAGATACATATTGGGATGAAGCATCCTTGACTTTTATGATGTTGGTTCAGGAACTATCCAGGGAGACAAAGGCTCAGGGGCAAGAGCAGTAGACTGGAAACAGGAGTGAAAATGCAGTATTCCAACTTTCCCAGACATCTTATTCTCTAACCTCTACCGATCGCTTAACCTCTCACCCTTTTCTCAAGGAAAAAAAAAAAAAAACAAGATTTATAAAAAGCAGCAAAAGTATGTGCTTGTTAAAGTAACCAGTTCATCAATATCATTCACCAAGACACATAAGTCCAGCCACTTATGATCACAGTTTTGAGGATGATTGTAAAGGCAACTCAATTAGAAGAAGGAGCCAGATATAACTGCAGCCAGGAGCAATAGTTCTGAAGAAAATGTCTCCTGAGTAGAGAAGTCTGGCCCATATTGCTGAGCTTATTAATCTATTTGTTATACAAACTTTTTTGGAGGGGGGGACAAGGGAGGTACCATAGCCCTGAGAGCCCTCAGAGCTCACTGTGTAAAAGCAACCTCTTTATTACTTAACTAAATCAAAATTAGTTCATAGAAAACTAATTAAAATGGGGGAAAGTACCACTAAATGACTGTAATTAAGTGTACGTCCTGTTTTATTAGAAATGAATATCCTTTCTAAAGCTATAAACTTAGAAAATCAATTTTCGCTTCATTCAAGATCCATCCTTCAAGACCCACTTTAAATCTTGTAGCCTACATAACTGACTTGACCATCCAGCTGGATGTGATTTGTCCTTTGTATGAACTCTGGTAGCATGACTGCATCCTTACCTCCTGGGCCCACTCAGGGGAGCACCACTGGGTGGGAAGTCAGCATGTTCACCTTTAAGTGTTGAGTAGCAGAGTTATGAAAGGTGAGGGCAAGAATTCATTAGAAGTCCTTATGTCAATGTAAGAAGCCATAGGGTATTAGCCATTAAACTTAGGGGAGGAAAAGACACATTTTACTTCCATATCTCTTGCATTCAATTTCTTTTCTCCAGTCACAGGAAACTCATGATTTCTCCACTAGACTACAAAATTAGTTCCAAATTCTTCAGATTCTTAATCTTTGTGCCATTGATTCATTTTACAGTCTGGTAAAACATCAGGAGTTTTTCTCAGCATAAATGTTTTTCAATGAAAAAAAAATAATAAAATAAAGAGGATTTCAAAGAAAAAGAAAGTTATTATAAATAATTTTACTTATCATACATAATATATACTTTATGTATAATACTACAATAAAACTTCATCATCATCATTGTCAACATCAACAATAATATTTATATGGCATTTATGTATGCCAGGCACTTTGCTAAGTCTTTAAAAGCATTGTTTCATTCGATGTGTTCAATATCTCTGGGTAGGTTATCATTGTCCCCATTTTACAGATTAGGAAAGGGAGCCAAACAGATTAGAAATGTCTTGCCCATAGTCACAAAACTAGTAAGTGATTTGAACTGAGGTTTTCTTGACTCCAGGCCCAGTGCACTAGCCACTGTTCTACCTAGCTTCCATCAAGGGTTATGATCTTATTTTAAGAATCCCACTCCTCCCTAATAACCTTGTTTCTAGTCTTTATCCTTCTCTAACACAAAATAATCTTCCATATTACCCCATCTTCCAACCTCTCCACTAATAATAGTATTATTAATTATATTATAATTAAGAAATAAGATATCTTCAAATTTCAGCCTTTGCTTAGACACCTAGGATGTAAGTAAAACCAGAACCATCACATTCTACTTTTGGAGAATTCTAACTTATAGAAAATGTTCCCCTTATATTGAGCTTAAATTTGCCTCAGAAATACTTTTCTTCATTTCTTCTAGAGCTATTCTCTTGGACTAAAAAAAGAAATCAAATTTCTCATTTCAAATTACAGCTCTTCAAATATTTGAAGATGACCACCATCTCCCACACCCCACGTCAAGTCCTTCCCCCAGTGTTAAAATTCTTAGTTTTATAAATTGAATCATTGATGGGATGGGTTCCAATTTCCTTATTATTTGGGTTACTTTTCCTCTAACTGCTCTCCAGTCCTACCTGTAACATTCAGAAGTCAACATAATATTCCAAATGTGGGCTAATTAGGAAACTCTCCTTATTCTAATCCCTGTACCTCTCAATCTGCATCAGCCTTCAGATTGCAATGTTGAGTCATAATGAGCTTGTTATCCAATAAGTCCCAGATCTTTTTAACACAGAGAAAAAGTCTTGCATTGTTCTACTTGTACATGGGATGCTGACTTTTTTAATCCAAGCATAGAGCATAATGTCCAGAGAACTATAGGAAGGGCTTTAGCATATTAGTTAAGACCCTGGGAGAAGAGATTAAAAAGCACATAGATGATTTTCAATAGGTATCATAGGAAAGAGTACCCCCCTCAGCGAGATCAAAGATTCACTGAAGGATTAAAATGTAAAACTTTATAGTTATCTGGTAAATTTAATTTCATGAGATTTACCTCAGTCTGTTGTCAGTCAATAGCAACTATAGCATCAGCCTGGGATTCAGTGATTAAAGAAAAAGAATTGAGTTTAGCAACCCTTAAACATTAAAGTGCTCAGCTTGAACAATATGCATTAGGTTTTTTCTTAATAAATTCTATAATTACACATTTTCAAAAGTCTTCTTGAAAGACAAATGAGGACTTTCAGGCACATATTTTCCTTTGTTGTTTTATTTAAATAGATAATACAGAATTGTTTTGCTGATGAAGCAATCCATTTATGTTTTAAAAGGAGAATATTTTTCCTTTCAGATTCCTTATGACATTTGTATGGAAGATGGCACTACATCAGTTTTGAGGTGTTTTGCTGCCATGGTGCCAAAAAGGCAAACAAGAGAGACTATATCGTTTTTTACTGAAGGTGACCTTGAATGGTTTCCAAAATGCTTAACCCTTTAATAACTACAAAACTGTCCTTTATAAATGGATATATGTTATTCTAACCTTCAAACAATACTGGAACTTAGTAGTCTTAGATTGCTCCAAGACCAATATCATATGGTAACCAAAAAACCTCATGTAATCTGGAGAAAGAGAAAAAGTTAGGGAAGAAGGAAACAAGCATGTATTAACTACCCATATGTCCTAGGCACTGTGCCAACTGCTTTTCAGATATCTTATTGGATCCTCACAGTAATCTTGTGAAATTGTGGTTATTATCTCAATTTTATAAATGAAGAAGCCAAAACAAATACAGGACAAGTAATTATCCAAGAGCCAGTGTGTGAAGCAACATTTGAACTCAGCCCCTTCCTGACCCATTGCCCAGAGCTGTATTCAACATGCCACCAAAAAAGGAAAAAAGAATCCTAAAGAGACAAAGACCATTTCTAGGTGGCAACAATAGAAAGGACAGTAGAGGGGTAAGGGATAATAAGATCAAAATCAAGGAGGTGGAAACATGCTGACAGTACAGAGAGAAGAGGAAAGGCAATTTGGCTGGAGTGCAGAATACTTGGCGCACACTAGGAAGAGATGGTAAGATTGTGGCAGAGTACAGGAAGTACTAAAGTCAAAATAAAGGTTTTTTTTTTAAAATAATATTTCTAAGCTATATTTCTCTAAAGACAGATTGTCTAATAATATAACAAAATAACTTTAATTGAACTGTAAGAAAAACTGTGAATTCTCTAGTTCTTTGCCAAGCAGTATATAATCTAGTAGAATATGTTTGATTTAGAAACGAAATTCCCTTCACTGCCACTTACATTCTTTGTGAATAGCCTCTGGGGGTCAGCTTCCTAGCTGTGAAAATGAGGGATGGACTAGATGGTCTCTCAATGTCTTTCTAACTCTAGCTCTATAATTTGATCTAAATTGGATAGAATTAATTATATGGATAACTCTCTCCATAAATTCAATTTAACTTAATAAAGATAATTATTTGAAAAGCAAACATACAATTAAGTCTATATCTAAAATAATTTTATCATCCACAGAGTACGAAAAAAGAGTACCCTAATGTAGGAGTAAAAGAAGTAAGTAAAACTTGTTATTTTTCATATTTGGGGTGCATGAGAAAAGAGTATAGAACATGGAGGGTGAAATGAGGGATTAGATATTAAATGAAACTCACTTTTATCTGAAACAAAGATATGAACATCCTTCACAGAGAATTTACTATATGAATATATACAAGCAGACAGAGAAACAAGCAGGGCTAAAGTAGAGGTTAAGAGGGAAAATAATATCAAAATGGAAGCAATTTCATATAAAACAAATTTCTGAACATGAAGAGGATGTTAAAGGTAGAGAAAGGTTACAATTAGAACTGGATGAGGAAAGATAGAACTGCATTCGAGTACTATTTTTGAAATATGTTAATGTGACACAGGAAAAGTTATTTAACCACTCAGTATTATAGGCATTTCTCTAAGTTAAACATACAGAAGAAGTTAATCAAAATTGGTAAAGAGGTGATGAATACCAAATAATAGAACTAATCCTGAAATTAATTTTGGGATTCCTTATTTCACAAGCCTCGTTCATAGAACAACTTAATAACTGTTTCACAAATACTGTCTTATTTGATCCTCACACTAACCTTGGGAAGTAAGTATTATTATTAGCCCCAAAGTGCATACTTTGATATTATAAACTTTTTAAAAGAAAAAAATACATGATCTCTTTGTACTGACTACTTATATAAATGTTCATAAAAAGCAACAACACTTTATTTGTTGAGAATAAAATAATTTTTGAGCTCTTAAATTTTATTGTTAATCTTTTATTTTCTGTTTACTAATTTTGCTAAGGCAGATATCTGTTACCTTAAATTTTACAGTCACCAAAGTTTCCTTTCATATTCATTGGACACAGAGAGTGAGTTAACTGAAAGTACTCACACACATATATACATATACAAAACACACATTTCAAAATCTAATCCAATAACAACAAAAAAAAATCAATAATATGAGTTTTGAAATGAACAATGAAAAGTTGACATGGAAAAAGCATCTTTAAAAATATATGTGGTTCACATTTTTTGATAGCATGTGGACAAACAGATGGTTACAGAAGGTCAGCAGAAAAATTAATGAACAATGCAATATGTGCAGTTCTAAAAGATCTACCTTTTCTTGGAAAGTCCCTTTGCTTTTAAAGCATAAAAAGATAAGACTAGGTCTTTCTAGCAACAGATTCAATAATACCTCAAGAAGTTGTCGCAAAGAATACTGTAGCTGCCGTTGATAAAACAGAAGGCAAACACTGTCTCCTAAAGTGCTCAGACTGTCTTACTGTAGTTAAATGAATGCCAGAAAAAAATTGTTAAAAGTGTTACAGTGAAAACCTTCAACTATATGGGATGGGAGGGAGAGCAAATGAAAGCTCCTTTCAAGCAAGAAAAAACACAAGTTACATTTGGTGGAGCAGAAATAAAGATGTTGTTTCTTAGGCTCTTTGGGGATTAAATAGTAAGTGTCAATTTGAGCAAGTAAGAATGAAAGTCCATGCAGTAACTTTAATGGGCTAAAATATGTTTGGTGGAAAGGAAAGGTGATAACCAACAAGGGGGAAGAAAATTCTGCCTTACTATATGCCCTTAATCCTTCACAATATAGACTATATTTGCTTTACTAAAACTGATGAAATGTTGGCATAGTCAATAAATTATGAAAATATCATTAATGAATTTTATTCCCTAGAAGAGCATTTCAGAAACAAAGAGGTTTTCAATCATCATGCCCTTCCAAACAATCATAGTAACACATTCAAGAACAATGGTGTAAAAAAAAAAAAAAAAATTAGCATTCTTCGAGATTTGAGAATTTTGTCTTTGTGTTTCCCATAACTCCTTGCACATAGTTAACAGTTCAATAAATGACTTTTGAGTAGGGGAATGAATGATTAAATGAACTAAATGACTTTGCTGTTGGAGATACCCTCATATTTTTAAGTCTGAAGAACTTTAAAAGTGGCCATCTAGAAACATTCCTCTCTATTAATAAATACTGATTATATGCATATGATAAGCATTAGTAGATTGTATGACTTGGAATAAGTAAATCAATCTCACAGTGTCTCAGTTTCCTAATTGATAAAATAAGAGGACAGAAGTTAGATGGCTCTGCAGGCCTGTTTAGTTGCTAACTAAATCTCTATATAGATAAATCAGATGAATAATTCAATTTTTTAAAAGTTATAATTTAATTTGTATTTGGATTTCAACAGTAAGAATAAACTCTGAAGTTAGATAGCATTTTTTTTTATCATGAGTCTTTTAGAATTATCTCAGATCATTGTATTAATCAAAGGAGTCAAGTATTTCACAGTTGATCATCATCACAACTTTGCTATTTACTATATACACTGATCTTTTGGTTCTTCTCACTTTACTTTGTATCAGTTTATCTAGGTCTTGATAATAATTCAATTTTTCACTTGACTATGGCCATGGTACAAATATCAAATATATAAATTAAATAAATAAATGCTTTTTCATTATACTGTATACACACATATACTTGTACACACATATATTTGAATGTGAATATGTGTGTACTTTTTGTTCTTTTCGCAACATTTATCCCTTTCTATTAGTTTTGCTATCTAATGCTAAAGAGAAAAAAAAAATACTTTTTTTCCATTTTCCACAATGCCCTTCAAATAAAAAAAAAGAAACCTATTGCACCACATTCTTCTGCCTTAGTCTTCTACCTTTAAGGACAAACATTTACTGTTTTCAACTAGTATTTTATGATATGGACTCAAGAACATAGACTATCCTGATTGCCCTCTTTGTGATATTTTCCAGCTAATCAATATCAGTCTTAAACTGTGGTACCCTGAACTGAACACTCAACACAAAAGTTCAGAGGTGGTTTAATGATATAAAAAATTAATTTCATAGCATGGAAAGCAATGAGACTGACTCTCAATACAGCCCAAAGTAGCATTAACTCTTAACTACCACATCAAAGTACTAATTCATTTTTGAGTTTAAAAAGATTCAAATTGCTTTTCTTTCTTTTTTCTAAGCTACTTTCTAACCATGACTTCACTATCTTATGTTTGAAAAGTTAATAAAAAAACAAAACAACAAATATGACTTTAAATTTATCCATCCTGAAGTATATCTTTTTAGAGCAAATTCTATAATAAGATAATTTAAAGTCTAAAATATATAGAGAATTGGCTCAAATTTATAAAAATACAATACTCAATTGATGAAGGGTCAAATAATATGAAGAAACAATTTTCAGATGGAGAAATTAAAACAATTTCTAAGCATACAAAAAAATTCCCTAAATCACTATTGATTAGAGAAATGCAAATTAAGACAGCTTGAGCTACCACATCACACCTCTCAGATTGGGTAAAATGACAGGAAAAATTAATGATAACATCAAAAAGCTATCAAAATGTGCATACCCTTTTATCCAGCAATGCTCCTACTGGATCCATATTCCAAAGAGATCATTAAAAAGAGAAAAGGACTCACATGTGCTAAAAAAAATGTTTGTAGCAGCCCTTTCAGGACTGGCAAAGAACTAGAAACTGAATGGATGTTCATTAGTTGGGGAATGACTGAATAAGTTAAGGTATATATGAATGTAATGGAATATTATTGTTCTATAAGAAATGATGAGCAGTGATTTCAGAAAAGCTTCAAAAGACCTATATGAACTGATGCTGAGTGAAGTGAGTATAATGAAGAGAACATTATACATAGCAGCAAGATTAGGTGATCATTAACTGTAAGAGTTGGCTGTTTTCAATAATGTGGAAATTCAGGACAATTCCAATAGACTTGTGGTGGAAAGAGCCATCCACATCCAGAAAGAGGACTATGGAGACTAAA
The DNA here is from genome assembly GCF_048593235.1 of Sminthopsis crassicaudata. Classification (NCBI taxonomy): domain Eukaryota; kingdom Metazoa; phylum Chordata; class Mammalia; order Dasyuromorphia; family Dasyuridae; genus Sminthopsis; species Sminthopsis crassicaudata. The sequence goes on along the minus strand of NC_133617.1, from coordinate 377,209,725 downwards.
TGTAGATCACAGCATAATATTTTCACCTTGGTTGTTGTTTGTTTGTTCATTTTTGGATTTTTTTCTTTCTCAATTTTTCTCCCTTTGATCTTATTTTTTTGTGCAACATAATAAATGTGGAAATATGTTTAGAAGAATTGTACGTATTCAACATATATTGGATTATTTGCTATCTTTGAGAGGGGGAGAGAGGGAAAGGGAGGGAGAAAATTTTGTAACAAAGTTTTGCAAGGATGAATGTTGAGTACTATCTTTGCATTTATTTTGAAAAATGAAAAATTATTATTACTGTTTAAAAAGATATTTTGAAATATTGACTGTCTTACCCTAGTTATACCTCTCAGCATTGTGGAATATGCAAATTTGCCATCTATACCTTCATGCAAGTCACTGATAAAATATTAAATAATGCAGATTCACATTCTGTCATTCCATATAATCTGTGCCGTGTAGCTTTGTATTCTTAATTTTATAACCATAATTTTTATGATACCATCGAAGACACACATTTCTAGAACATCAGTTCAGCAATTTTTTTTTTTCCTAAGCTACTTTGATGCTTTTTCTTGGTTTGGCTTTGGTCAGTACCAAGGGTCCTAGTTATAATCTTTTTTTCCATTTTATATTCAGACATTCTTATGTACCTACATATACATGTATGTGCATATGTGAATATAAATGTATGTATACAGATATATGTGTGTAATATATGTATACATATTTATAAAGTTATTGTTAACATAAAAATATATGTGTTTTTCTGTTGAATAAATGCATGGCTGTTACAAAGGGTATAAATCTATTTATCATAATATTCTACAAGTTGATTCTGAAGGTCCTGAGGGTTCATTTTTCAGAAAGATATTCTTCCCCTTTGAAGTGTTCATAGTGAACGATGTTCACAAATTATGCTAAAAGAAAGAAAGAAAAAATGCAAAATTGACACTGTTTTAGCTATATTTAAGGTATAAGGATATTATCTCATTCTCATCTTTTTTGATGGGGTTAAAATAGAAATGGCCTTATGACACAATTTTATGCTGTCACTATTCATTTATATTTAATAGTCTATGTACTATTGTACATATTGATTAAATAACTGCTTTTGTAGTTGAATAAAAGTATTAGAATGCAAACTCACAACCTGTGAGCTCACTAAAACATCTTCAGTATATCTCAATGGTAGAGAGAATTACAGGGACTATTTAATTGTGACATTCTCTGATAAAATACTTTTACTTTTAAAGCTTTTAATTTTATATTGCTTAGAGATGAGTGTTTCGCATGACAATATTTATTAAAAAGGTTATTCCTAAGTTTTTGTGGATCAGAGTCATAGCTAGATGAATGTGAACAACAGTTTTTGGTTTGTGGTTGCTCTCCAATTCCTGTAAAGTTTATAGATTGAATTTTTCAGAACATTTTCAATTGTGTATTTCTAATAGGAGGATTTGCCATCTGTCATTCCATGAAAATTATCAAGCACCTGATATATAATCCTCTCTACCAGGTTATATCTTACAAAACAACATTTTTTATTGCTCATAACTATGTATAGTACAGTTACTACTATTTTCTTGTATAGAGTACAGTTATCACTAAATCCAAAAGCTCTTTAAGAATTGCTATTCTATATTTTCTGGTGGTAATGAATTAGTATTGTAAGCCCTACCATTTGCGTAAGAAAATCCAGCATGAAAAGCATTTACCATTGCTTTTGTTTAGTTTATATACCTGTTCTTCATCTTAATTGTGATAGTATAGAATCCATACAGAACTGAGACAATGTTGTTATAATTAACAAATACAAATGGATGTGGAATTTTTATTATTCCTCATTGAAGTAAGTTCTATTAATGCTAAACTTTATTTTCTCTAAGTTTTTAACTTGATTTGTATATGTTCTAAGAATATCAGCCAGTTCTTTTCTTCTTTTGGGAAGGAGATAGTGTTCATATTTAAATAGTTGCAATTTAGGATAGTTGTTATTAGGATATTCTCACTGATATGTTATGGTTCATTTTATACTTTCTAACTTTACATTCATCCTGGTATTAAACAAGTGTTATTTTAAATGTGTTCTTTCCTTTTTCTCTATGATTTCTTTATACCAGTAAAACTCTCGGTGTATCCCCTAGAGATATGTCTTAGCCACTTTTATGCTTAATGAATCTTCCTAGGAGAAAACTAAAGTATTTGTAGATGTTGACTCCACTGATTCAAAGTGACTTGATTCAAGTCTGAAAACATCCACCTCTTTATTTCTTTGTTTTATATAAAAAAATTGCAAACTTATTGAGATTATATGCTATTTTGATATCACTGGGGAAAAATGATACCACATGATAAAAAAGATATTTGATAGATTTTTATTGGAGTCTTTTCACTAAATATTATCCATGTATATCAAAAAAATAAAAGATTTTTCTGATTTCACTTTCTCTATAATTTGAAAGCTATACTTAGTTCTACTTAGGAAAGTTGATAATGAATTTACATATGAGTGAAACCACAATGAGATCATACTATCTGATTCTTATCAGTTGTTCTATACACCATCAAGTTTATGTTGTATAAAAATAAAGAAGAATTTTAATACAGACTTCGGAAATACTAGGGATCTTAATATTTTTCAGATTATTTTATATAATTTCAATATATCAATATGCCATGAGAAAAATAAAAACAAGCATGATAATTATTTATATTGGCATTATGATTATTTTTGAACATTTTTTTGAACTTGGGGTAATATTTATATACTTTTTCTTTTTTTTTCCCTGAGGCTATTGGGGTGAAGTGACCTGCCCAGGGTTACACAGCTAGGAAGTGTTAAATGTTTGAGATCAGATTTGAACTCGGGTCCTCCTGAATTCAGGATTGCTGCTCTATCCAATGTGCCATCTAGCTGCCTCTATATACATTTTAAATTTCCATTTTTCTAACATTTGTTTATTTTTGTTTTGTTTTCATAATTAAACTTTATTTTTAATTTGTGGAATAAAACAAACATTTTTACAATATAAAGCAATAAGAAGGTGATTGTGCTTAAAATATAAATCTATCCACAACTTACTATGCCTTCCAAATATGCAAAAAAGCATGATTTTTTTTTAATTAAAGCTTTTTATTTTCCAAACATATTCATGGATAATTTTTCAACATTAACCCTTGCAAAACCTTGTGTTCCAATTTCCCTCCCCCTTCCTTTACCCTTCCCTCTAGATGACAAGTAATTTTATATTAAACATAGTTGAAATATATACTATTATGTTAAATCCAATATATGCATACATATTTTTACAATTATTTTGCTTCACAAGAAGAATCAAATAAAACAGAAAAAAAAAAAAGAGAAAGAAAATAAAATGCAAGAAAACAACAACAAAAAGAATGAAAATGCTATGTTGTGAACCACATACTTCCTACAGTCCTTTCTCTGGGTGTAGATGGCTCTCTTCATCACCAGATCATTGGAACTGGGCTTAATCATCTCATTGTTGAAAAGAGCCACATCCATTAGAATTAATCATCAAATAATCTTGTTGCCTTGTATGATGATTTGGTTCTGCTCATTTCACTTAGCATCAGTTCATGTAAGTCTCTCTGAAATTATCCTGCTGATCATTTCTTATGTACAATAATATTTTATAACATTCCTATACCAAAATTTATTCAGCCATCCTCCAACAGATGGACAATACTCAGTTTCCAGTTTCTGGCCACTACAAAAAGGGCTGCCACACACATTCTCATACATACAGGTCCCTTTCCCTCCTTTAAGATTTCTTTGGGATGTAAGTCCATTAGAAACACAGCTGAATAAAAGGGTATGCACAGTTTGATAACTTTTTGAGGGTAGTTACAGATTGCTCTCCAGAATGGTTGGATCTATGCATAATTTCACCAGCAATGTATCAGTGTCCCAGTTTTCCCACATCCCCTCCAACATTTAACATTATCTTTTCCTGTCATCTTAGCCAATATGAGAGGTGTGAGAAGGTATCTCAGAGTTGTCTTAATTTGCATTTCTCTGATCAATGGTGATTTGCACCTCTTCTTCTGACTAGAAATGGTTTTAATTTATTCATCTAAAATTATCTGTTCATATCCTTTGACCATTTATCAACTGGAGAATGGCTTGAATTCTTATAAATTTGAGTCAGTTCGCTATATATTTTAGAATTAAGGCTTTTATCAAAACCCACTTGTTATAGTTACATTTGTTCTTCACTCTTAGCCAGAACATTGGATAGAATGCTGGATGTGGAATAAGGTAGACCCAAGTTCAAAACTAGCTTCAGATGCCAAGTTATTTAACAACCTCTGATTGCCTCATTTTCCTTTCTTACAAGTTGAGGATTATACTCTCATTGACCTCCTAAGGACTGTTTTAAGGATTAAATGAGACAAAATTTGCAAAGTACTTTCCCTTCCTGAAAGCTGTATACAAAAGTTAACAAATGCTATTACAGCAAAGACTGCTGTGACTATTAAAGGCTTTCTGGGTCTGTGCCTTTTTTAAAAGTTGGTATCTTCCTTAGTAGATAAGTTGCATATAAGGAACACCTAAAATTAAATTAATTAATGTAGTAAATTAACAATTTTCAAAATTCTCTTTTTTAAAGCTCTCACATATATTATCTCATGACATCCTCATGATTAGGCATAATAAGAAGAGTCAGCATAATTCTCCATTTATTTAGAGGAAGAAATTGCAGCTTAGAGAGCTGAAGATGGATTTGTCCTGCATCACAAAGCTCATTAGTGACAGAGTCAAAATGAGAAGGCAGGTCTTCCAAGGCCTTAGACAAGGCTCTTTCTAGGACAAAAAAGAAATATCTACTTAATTTGTATGTTACTATTCTCTTTTTCACCAATCAGAATTAAATTCAGACTGTAAGCAGTATAATAAATATTTTAAAGAAGAAAATTATGTCAGGGAGAAAAGACTATTCCAACAATAAAATGAATTCAACTCTCTGTACACATAGAACTGTTATTCAAAGGGATTGAAAGATTTGTTATAGTGTAGTGGAAAGAACACAGACCTGAGATACAGGGTGCCTTTAATGAGACCCCTGACCTTGGGGTAATTACTTTACCTTTTTAGATGTCAACCTTCTCATCTTTAAATGAGGAGCGTTTGACTTGATGAGCTATAAGGTTTTTCAGCCTGCTCCCAACCCCTGTCAACTCTAGTCTACCTATGAAACTATAGATGTGCTTATGGAAGAAGTAAATTTGCAGTATTATTTGAGAAATTAAAGACAACAAAAGAACTGTTAGCAGATGAGACATGGACAATTTTTTTTGAATATTGAAGAAGGAGAAGAAGGAAGAGAAGAATGAAGAGGGGAAGAAGGAGAAAGAGGAGGAGGAGAAAGAAAAGGGGAAAGGGGGAGAAGAAAAGGAGGAGGGAGAGGAGAAAAGTTTAATATTGATCTTCAAAAATAGTTTGACATAATACTAAATTGCAGAAAGCAATATAGGTCATTGATTGCTGACCCTTTTGTGGAAATTGCAAAGGTCTTTCACTGACTCCAATCTTACTATGAAAGGAAAGAACCATCTTTTCATTATAAATATTTTACTGATATTTTTATATGGAAGAAAATATTGAAAACCACGGACTCCCAACAACCAAAAATGATTATTGTACAATGTTCAGGTCATGGAAAGGCACATAGTGACTTTGAAAAGGCTGCAACATGGGAGTAAAGTCAGGAAGCTATTGGAGCTCTTCCAGGTTCCCTTGCAAACCATATGAAACCAAGATTCTGAACAGTCTGATGGAATGAAACAACTCCCTGCTCAAGGCAGACTGAAAAAATTTCAAGAAAGGACAGTTTTACTGGGGTGTAAAGAGTGTTCAGTCCAGCTCAACAGATTCTGGGAAAGCTGGTGGGAGGGTCTTATTTACAGCAAATCATCAACTAGAACTTACAGTCCTGGCTCAATAGAAAAAAAGATCAGTGGGTCAGCTTTCCAGTCCTAACTCAGAAGGCAAATTCTGGGAAACAAGGCTGTTTTCTGAATAGAGTAGGCAAAGCTACCCTGCAAATACAAGTGCTCAAAGCCAAGGCTCAGAACTGCACAGAAAGCTTGGGACAGCATCACCTTTATACCAGGAACAGAGCTGCACCTTAAAAGTAAAAAAAAAAAAAAAAAAAAAAAAAAAAAAAAAAGGGGGGGTGGTGGAATACCAAAAGAAAAGGAAAGAAAATGAACAAGAAACAGAAAAGATCCCTGACCATAGAAAGCTGTCATGATTATAGGGGAGACCAAAACACAAACTCAGACAAGGAAAGAATGTCCACAGAAGAAATGTCAAAGAGTGAGATAAACTGGTCTCAAGCTCAAAGAGACTTATTGGAAAAGCTCATAAAAGACTTCAAAAGGCAAATAAAAGAGGTAGGAGGGAAAAAAAAGAGAGAGAAAATAAATGATAAGTATGCATAAGAAAATCAACAGTTTGGAAAAAAAAAAAAAGAAAGAAAAATGTGTGAAGAAAACAACTACTTAAATAGTAGAATTAACCAAATGGAAAAAGACACACAAAAGATAAATGGAGAAAATAACACATTAAAAACTAGAACAGGGCAAAGAGAAGTTAATTCATAAGGCAGCAAGAATCAGCCAAACAACTCAAAAGAATGAAAAAATGAAAGAAAATGTGAAATACCTCTTTGCAAAAGAACCGTCCTGGAAAATAGATTTAGAAAATAGAAGAGAGAGAGTTTAATAATATTTGCCTACCAAAAAAAGAGCCTGGATAGCATTATACAAGAGGTCATTAAGGAAAATTGCCCCAATATTCTAGAAACAGACGGGGAAAAAAATCCATTGATCACTTCTGGAAAGAGATCCCATCAGGAAAACCCCACAGAACATTGTTGCAAAACTCCAAAAACATAATCTCAAGGAAAACATAATGCAAATTGCCAAACAAAAACAATTGAAATATCAAGAAGCAACAGTCAAAATTACCCAGGATCTGGCAGCTTCTATAATAAAGGATCAGAAAGCTAGGAATACCATATTCCAAAAGGCAAAGAACCTGGGGTTACAACCAATAATTAACTACCCATGGAGATTCAGCATCATCTCTCAGAGGAGGAGATGGAGTTTCAATGAAGTAAAACTTTCAATCATTTCTATTGAAAAACAACAACAACAACAACAACAAAAAAAAAAAAAAAAAAACAAACAGAAAATTTAATCTAAAAACACAGGACTCAAGAGAACCATAAAAAGGTAAACAAGGAAAAATATATTTAAAGTTTAAACTGTTTATATCACAAGTTGGGGAAAAAAATCTATAACTATTGAGGACTGTATCTGTCACTGGAGCAGACAGAAGGGGGCATCACATGGACTGAGCTTAAAGTTGTGAATATATTTTGATGTGATCACATCAAAGAAAAAGATATTAAAAAGTAAAAAAAAAAAAAAGAAGAAGAAGTCTGTACTGGAAAAAGAGGAAAGGGAAGGTATAATGGAACAATTCATACCAAGAGACTCAAAAGACCTATTACAATGTAAGGGAAAAAAGAAGAGGGATGAGCATTGTTTGAAGCTTGATCTTATCAGTTTTCACTGTAAGAAGGAATAACTTAATCATTCAGTTAGGTATAGAAAAATATTTAATCCTGTAAAGAAGTAGGAGGAAAAAGAGAAAAAGAAAAGGGGGGAACAGGATAGAAGTAAGGGCAGAAACACTAGGAAAAAAGCTAAGAGAAGGGGGGAGGGAGGACTGACAGAAGAAAAGGTAGTGGGTAGAATGGGTTAAAAAATACTAGTTAGAGAATGGAAGGGATGATAGGAGGTAAGGGAGTGAATGGTATGAGTAAAAAAAAATAAACATACAACTGAGGATAGGGTAGAAAGGCCAGGGAACTAAAGTATATAAAGGAGAGAAAATAGGATGGAGAGAAATACAGAGCTGGTAATCATAACTGTTGAAAAAATAAAAAGAAAAGGCTACAACATATTACCCATGAAAAACTGCAGAGAAAAGCAAGAAGAAAGGATATCAGCAAAAAAAATTGTATCATTGGAAAAGAAGATGGGATGAATATATGAGGAAAGTGAGGAATGTCAAGTGGGCAGTCGGAGTAATCCACTTGTATTCTCACAATGTTAAAATAAAGACAAGGAAGGCCTACATGGTATTCAGTGGCCTCCTTACAATGAAATTTCAGGAACCCAAAGAAAAGGATCACACAGGATGAGCAAATATAGATGGATTGCTATCTATACACTAATAACATCTATTTTTATTATGTACTTCTACTTTTATTTGATATTTAGTTATTCATGTGAAAATCAATATGATCATAAGAGTATATCTGTAAATGATAATTTTAAAATACTCATTATGCTTTAGGTGGTAGAATAAAAAAGCAAGGGACTTAAGAACGAGGAAAATCTGAGTTCAGAATCTCTCAGACACATTAGCTATATGACCCTAAACAAGTCATGTAAGTTCTCAATGCCTCAGTTTCCTTAATTATAAGAAAGATATAATAGCATCTACCTCACAGTGTTGCTATTATTGTGGTTATCAAGTAATTTAACATATATAAAGTGTTTTCAAAACTTAAATCACCATATAAATGTTAACTATTATTAATATTTTTGACAAAGATCTATATATGACCATATCAAAACAGTTTTCTTGTTAGACTTGAATGACTAAAATAAGTATGAATGAGAACTAATATTTACATAATCCTTTAAAGAGCAAATGAGATTCAATAAAGGCATACATGTATGTGTATGTGTACACATACATACATACATACATACATATGTATATATGAAATCTCCATTGGGGCTTGTGAAAAACCAGAGAAATTGTGATTACACATGTTATTATCTTCCATTTTCAAATCAGGAACCTGAGGTAAAATGGCTTGTCTAAAGACAGAATTAAATGTCTGAGAAGTGAATTTGTTGTTGAATTGGCTATATACTCCACCACTTTATACTACTGTACCATAAAAAATAATGTAGTTCAACTTTAAAAGGAAAACAAACTTAAAATAATAATAATAAATAATTTGATACCATATTAGCCTGAATATAGACTACATTTCCTTCCATCCCCCAGAGAAAATCTGATTTTTATTAAAATTTTAGTGTAACCTTTAAATTATGCCATTTTTCTCTGTATATGTATGTGTGCATGTATAAGATTTTTTTCATGTTATACATACACATAGGTGTGCTTATATACACACAAACCCAAACATATAATTCATTTTAATTATATTATTTCAGAAATATAGATTAAATTGGGAATGTTCTTTATTTAACTCAAAAGCATAATTATAATATCAATAGATATCATAAAATAAAGGAATTAATGCCACTTAAAAGAAAAAAAAAGCATGGAAAAATTAGAAATGTTAATTTCAATTAACCCCCTCAGAATCAAATTAACTAATTTGCTTCAAATTTCCCATGATCATCAAGTGTTTTTTTAAAAAAACAAAACAAAACAAAACACAGTATTGATTGACATCTCGACATTTTGGTATGTTTCCCCTCAGACACCTAAGACAAACCCAGGTAATTAAGACAAATACAATGATTTGCATGAAAGGACTATACTAACTACAAAGGATCCTTTTTCCCTTCTATCTGATTCATCAGCACCCATCACCTTAATACCTAAGACTTCTACAACATTCTCCCTGTGAGGTTAGCCCAGTCAGGCCAATTTAATTAAAGCCCGAATTGATTGTGGCAGCTAAAGGGACCAGTCTGGTGCCATAATGGCATGGCAAAGCTAATGTGGTCAATCGTATTTGCTACATGTTTTCCTAAGATAAAGTTTTCCTGGAATATTGAATTTTGCAGCAATAAGAGGAAAGCCAGCAGGACTAATCTATATCTTAATGAAACTCTGTGTTCCCCATTAGAACAACAATATTTTATAGACAAGAGAAAATGTATTTATGTGAGAAGTAGAGCTAATAATGCTGTTAGTAGCTACTCGTTTCTCAAAACTGCAAAATAAACCTATATAACTTCATCTATCAATTGATACTTGTGGTAGTAGCTGTTTGTCTAGTTGGCTAGTCATCTTATTGGAGCACGAAGCCCAAAGGAGAAGGGAAAAAAAAATGGGAATGTTTCTGAGAGACCAGGGCAGCTTAGTACTAGCAAGTTAGGAAGACCAACACTGCTGATAGTATGCCTTATTCAGTTCTATTACCTGCATTGAGTGCATTTAAACAACACCCAGGTCTCAAATCTGTAACCATTTCACATATCTCAGGCTACTCTTATTTGGGTTACAATAATAACAACAACAATAAAACTTTTAGACAGTGCTGAACAGTGAATTATCATTTACAATTATTGTTTCACTTGATCATTTAAACAATCCAAAGAAAGAGATGCTAATATTATCCCCATTTTCTAGATAAGGAAACAGGTAAACAGAGATTAAGCCTTTTGTCCAAAGTCCCACAGGTAGGAGATTGAATCTGATCTCAAGTCTACCTAACCCTAGGCACACTTGCTATATGATCAAGAGCCAGGACTTAAGGCTAAAAGTTGCAGAGCAGGTAAATCAGAGGGAATTTCTACCCAGAAAAATTCCTCCTATTTAAAAATTTCCTAGTTCCTCTTATATATCATACACATATACACACACATGTATGTACACACACACACACACACACACACACACACAGAGCTTTCTTGAGGGGAGAGTTTGAATTCAGACCATCCACCAGTTATACAAATTTACTTGATAATCATCCAATAGCAGGATATTATTTCACAGCTTTATTATGGTTGGCTATTGGGCTTTATTAAGATAGATTTCTTTTTTTCTTCTCCAAAAGAGTTTTCATAGGAAGATCCATCCATATGCTACTGATTTGCAAGTGGAATGGTCATCCTCTAAAATGGTTAATATACTTTGAAAAAGAAAGAGACTTTTAAACACTGAAATTGCATATAAACAGTAAATAAAGGGAATTTTGCAAATATTTATGTGTATATATTTATCATACATATACATGTATATTCACATATATACATGTTTTCAATAATGATCATCTTCCATTAGAGCAAAAATATGACAAATGTATTACATGATAAGGCCATTGATGACATCTATATCTATATATCATATAATCTCATTGATTTCAGTGGATTTTCAAAGTATTATGGGAAAGAGAAATTAATATCACATTTGTAAAAGACAATGAAAAGATATGAATCCAAAGTTGGACTGAGTCAGGCTACCATGTTATGGTTATATGATCTACTCTCTATGTCCCCCCATCCACCTCAACTAGATAGTCATTTATCTGAATTATAGGGAAATGTCAGAAGAATTTATTCTTTAAAATGGTATTGCATCATTCTCAAATATACATAGAAATGGATGGTGAATATCTAAAATCTTGATTTTCTTAAGTCATACATTGTTATGGTAATAATGACTTTCACTTCAAGTCATCATATTGACTATTTAAGGTTTACTTAATTTCCTGTTCATTAAAAGGTTTCAGCTATCAATTATTCATCAAAAATGATAAAATATATTCTCTATTCACTTTTCTTTCTGATATCTCATTTTTCAATCTAATCTTGGATGGCATTTGGGAGATTCTTTCTATTTTTTTTATTATTATTCTATCTTTACAGGACCTAATAAAAATGAGTGTGAAGATGGCTTCATGGGCTCACTATCTTTAAACTTCTCACAAGATTTCACAGCAATCTACATATTTAATGAAGTGTTAAATATTCAATTCATATTTTGTTTTCTTAATGGTAAAATATATTTCCTCCCTTCAATTTTTTCCTCAGCATATAACAGAATAATGATTCCATTAATCATCATTGCTTTACTTAAAAGTACTTTTTACTTCTTCCTCCTCAGTCCTATAATAACACATATCAAATAAAAGTAAAGTAGTAGAAAATATATTGCCTATAAAATAAGTTAAAATGTTCTTGAAAACAAGAAATCTCATTTCTTACCTATATCCCTTCCCAATAAAGCCATCTAAACTAAAATTAATAAAGGTGCTGGATAACAAAAGATACCAGTCTTAAGATTATCTATCTCTCTATTTAAAACAACTCTATAATTATTAGCATCATCAATAATTAAGCTGTAAGAGATAGCAGAGCTTGTGTATTTGTTCTATAATAATGTTCCAATAGTCATAATTCATCATTAGTGAACTTATTAATAATATAATTTTTGCTTTATGTACCAAGCAAACGCTAATTCCCAGAACATCAAAGTTTGCAGAGCATAGTTATTTTGCCTATATATATTACATCTGAAAAGAAAATTTTCTTTTAAATGTGCTAAAGAATACTGTCATGTCATTTTAAGTGAATAACCATATATAAACCACTTACAAAAAGTGTCATTTAAAAAAAAAAAAACAAATGACATTAATTCAATGACATTTCAATTCCTGACATGATGATATGGTTTTAAATTACATTTAAAATCTACAAACATTTTCTCAGGTACTATGCTAATGAAATAAAAAGGTGGGCATCTTATGTGTCTATTTTCTATCTCTCAAACCAAATATGTATGTGAAGACAAGGCTTGATGATGATGATGCATTTCAATATTTAATGGAAACACAGACACAAATCTTTCAACATGCACAAACCTCTTTTCACATACACACACAATAATTTACTAATGGGATTTCCTCTTAGGGATATATAAAGTTCTAATGGAACAAAATTGTCCCTGTCAGAGAAATGTAGCAAGATGAAGCTAGTTGTAAAAGTTGACAAATGGATCTCCTTATACATTATTGAAAAAATGTGTGATTGATTAAAAATTGAAAAGACCATGAAGTTGCTTACTAATTCCTGCAGCAGACACTGCTTTTATCACCATTCACACATTTCTACAATTTCAAATACACTGTCTACACTGATTTTTTTTTTTTTTTCTGGGAAAGTGATGGAATGTAACTATATTTAATTCTTAAAAAGCATAGATAATTGACTTGGGATATTTTCCATAGGAACGTGAGTAAACCTAGATAGAGAAAGACTGAAAAATGTAGAGAAAAAGTGAAAAGAAAATAAATATGAGATAAGGAAGAAAATAAGAAAGAAGAGAGAAGGAGAGAGAAGAAAGAAGAAAGAAGGAGGAGGAAGGGGGAAGGAGGAGAAGGGAAGGAAAAGGAAGGAAGGAGGAGGAGAGGGAAGAGAACACAGAGACAGAGACACACACACACACACACACACACACACACACACACACACACACACACAGAGAAAGAGATAGAGACAGAGGCAGAGAAACAGAGGAAATTACAACCAGAAACAGAAGTCAATCAATAAATATTTAGTGAACCTCAAGCATGTTCAAAGTATTTTTAGACTGTGTGACAGAGAGAAAAGGTATGTCTGTATCATCAATGTGTTCAATCTACCTGAAGAAGACAAAGAATAAATTAAAAAAATATATATATCATAGAAGCCAAGAGACAATACATTACTTACAGGCTTTAAAAGCTCAAAGGATGGAGAGATCCCTATATACCAGAATATTTTGGATTAGTCTGATAAAGAAGAGACTAGAAATTGGATTTGAAAATTGATGAGGGAATAGGGAAGAAGATCATGCCAGGTAAAGAAAAGGCATGATCGAAGTTAAAGATCTATGAAAAGACAAAAATTATTGGCAAGTTAGTAAATCCATTTGATTACTTCAAGTAGAAGTTAGAGAGTAGTGAGAGATAGGATGCAAAAATATGTTGAATTATGGATGCAAGGCTAAGCACTTTTAACTTTATTTTATAAACAATAAAGATGCTATGAAGTTTTCTAAGGAGGAAGATATGTTGATAGAGATGTTAATTACTTCATGCTATAACAGGTTGTAAAATTTGCTTCCTCATTTTAATTGAATCATTTTTTGGAATTACTTTAATATTTTAAATGAACAAAAAAGTTTTTTCTCTCTATGATATTCTGCCCTTCTGGGGAAAAGTGGAAACCAAATTTCTTATAACAAATATGCAAAGTAAAGTTAAACAAAGTCATTCATTGGCCATATACAAAACAATTTATATGTTTCATTTTGGTTTCTTAGGCCATCATCTCTCTCTGTCAGGAGTTGTGGGACATGAATTAATGGAATATTATTGTGTGGCAAGAGATGAGAAAACTGTGCAGTCAGAAACAGGAAAGGCATATATGAATTGATGCAGAGCAAAGAGAGAAGAATCAGAAGAATAAGTTGTAAAAGATCATCAGTTAATGTAAAAGCAAATAATTCAGATTTTTGCAAAATTGAACTACTCTTTCAGCCTGTTTTCTCATCTATAAAAGAACAGGATCATATTACATGGATTCTAAAGTTCCTTCCAGCTGCTGTTTCCTATAATTTACATTTGAGTAATAAGGATAACCTGCTGGTAGCTATTGACATAGAACAGGAAGTGTATGTAATGATTCCATGAAAGTAGTCTCAGTTATCTGCCAGTGATAGATGGACATTATTGGACAAGTAGTGCAATGCTGTGTAATGGGTGCACAACATTGCACTACTTGTCCAATAATATTATACCACTTACTGAATGAACTGAATGAACATTGTCAAGTCATTCCAACTCTAAAAGTGTTTGGTAATAGTGGTAAGACTTACTCAGAATTTGAGAATCTAAGCATTTGAACCCCAATTTTAGCTTCAAAATCCAATGACTCTCCTAATCTATACTGTCTATATGGATCTTCTGGCAGCCTCTGCCATGCAAAGGTAATTAGGTATAACACTAGCTAGAGCACCAGATCTAGGCTCAGACACAAACGGTCAAGTCTTTAATTGTTGTCTCAATTTCCTCACCTCTCCATTGGGGAGAAAATAGAGCACCTACCTCCCAGGACTGTTGTAAAGCTAAAATGAAATAAGATTGTGAAGTATTTTCTAAACCTTAAAATACTATGTAAATGTTAACTATGATTAGTTATCATTATTAGTTTATTATTATTATTATTTGTTACTAATAGTAGTAGTACAGATAGAAATGGAGGAAAAATTATAATTTATGTCATTCCCAGATTGCTGGATGTTCTGATTTTTAGCAGAGGAAAATCAGATTTAATTAATGCTAGTCTCACCTTCATCAGTATCATTCAAGCAGACAAGCAAGAAGAACTGTGAAAGCAGAGTCCTCATGAAATGTGAGGAGCACATTGATAAACATTAGAAATCTAGTAAACAAATAAAAATGAAGAGCCACAGATTCCTGAGACTATATACATGTAGCAACTAGGCTTGAACAAGGCCAGTGGACATTAAAAAGTTTAAACTGATTCTGTACAAATCAAGGCAAAGAAAATTATAGGGAGGTCAATTTCAGTATGATATGAATTGGATTTGTGACTTTTGGATATTTGGAGTTCCAGGTAATGAAAACTTTAGCACTATAGTTGGCATCTTCTCTGCAGTGTGTATCTCAGACAGTTGCATAAAGTACAAATGAGGCCCCATAGACTGATTTTTTTCACTTCTCTGTTTTATTTGTCAGTTCAATGCATTTTAATTTCAATTTTGTTAACCTCTTCTTTGATTTAAAAAAAAAATCTAATTTGATATTTTAATGCTATTTTAATGATATTGGTATTTTAATGTTTTTTATTTCACTTCCTATTTCTCCCTAAGTTTCATTCACAATTCACTTATCTGTTCTTTTTCTCTTGTTAATGAAAGTATTTAGGGATATCCATTTTTAACATTAATTCAGCATTAAATGGTTTCATGACTATCATATGCACAAAATATTTTAGAGGCAGTAACTGGACTTGATCTTCCTGTTACCAAGACTAGCACTCCAATCACTATATCAGTATTGTCAAATTAAAATAGAAACTACCAATAAACCACACATAAGAATCCTTGCAGGTCACCTTTTGACTTAGAAAATCACATATTAAAATTAACTATATTTCATCATATATTTATTTTTAATATTATCCAACTATATTTTAATATGGTATAAATAGTACTCTGGAGTGTTGTGCAGTTGCTGTCTGGGCTGCCTTTCTTGGATTTCAAGATACACGTTTGTTTAAATAATTATACTACAAAAATAATACCATGGGTATCTGAAGAAAACATTTCTTTCCTCTTGGTGAAAAATCTTCAAGAATAGCTTAGGAGACTCTACCATTGTTTTATGCTTTGTATTTTACATTAGGTATGTTTTCAATTAGATGTCCACTCAGCTTCCTTATAACTAATTGTAAGGTTCTATGACCCTGTGCTCAGAGCATACGGTCAACTAGTAGGAATCTTGTAGGAGTGAAGGAATAATAGTAGAAAAGTAATTGGACTAATTTTAGACAAAGTGACAGGTCAGAAACTCAGTGAGCAACAGGTTTTTGGAGACTCAAGGATGAGGGAAAAGGCAAGCAGGAAAATAGATGAATAGTTCCAGAAAGAATGAAAAGATTCATTTACTATGGACTGCTGC
Organism: Sminthopsis crassicaudata; assembly: GCF_048593235.1. Lineage (NCBI taxonomy): Eukaryota > Metazoa > Chordata > Mammalia > Dasyuromorphia > Dasyuridae > Sminthopsis > Sminthopsis crassicaudata. The sequence goes on along the minus strand of NC_133617.1, from coordinate 377,193,232 downwards.
TACTTAAACTTTGGTAGGCGTAATTCAATTTCCTTCAGTTAAACAACCATTCAGGTAATTGCTTTCTTAGTATAAGACACTGTAAGATCTAGTATACAGATTCCTGATCAGAAAGATGGCCACAAAATATAGATGGTTAGATTGTGAGTAGTTTAAAAAAAAAAGTGACACAGTTTACAAAGGAAATGGCTTTAATAAACTATACTAAAATGATGACAAGATTTAAGAATAGTTGATTGATCCCTAGGGATCAATCCCAAGTCCATAGAATTCCAAGATCATGGAATATTCCAAGGTGAATGTTTTGTATTTTTTCTTATGTAAAAGCCAAAACTAGATATTCTTTTCTGTCAACATTTAAAAAGCCCATGGGGATATTTTACTAGATTTTCATTGATTATAACTTTCTACCTCAAAAAAATATATTTATAGTTCAATGTGAATTTGGTTATTTGAAAGTTCAGCCAGTGTGTTGATTGAGAAACTAAACTATTAAGTACACAAGAGGAGGCAAATTTAATTTGTTGTTGTTGTTCAGAAATAAGTTAATATGGGAATATGCCCTTTCCGTCTAGACAAGAAGATTAAGGTAATGGGAGAGGTAAGGACCATATTTCAGAGTTAGAAGTACAGTCCCTTTGTCAAAAGTTCAACTACAGAAGTATTTGTATTTCTTCACAAGAAAACTGTTTCACAAATACATGTAAATCCCAATGAAACTACTTGGGCAGTTTATCTATCAACATGTCTAATGCACTAGAAAATGAGTTCACCTCAGTTAAAACACCAGGATTTTGCCAAATAAGGAAACATGAACAAGTTTATTTAATATAGAAGTCATTACCTCTGTATTCCATTTGGTACCTCTAGAAGTTGCCTGGCTCTTTATCTATGCTATTTTGTCATTATTCTCTGTATATAAAGGTGACACTAATGAATCACCATCAACAGGACATGTACTTTGAGCTATTTTTCTCAGTAGTAGTGAGTAATTTGCTGGCCTAGCTTTACCCTATCCCTCCTGTGACTAATACTGCTCATTTTTGAATCAGCTAACTGTGGTAAAAGAAATGCTTATGGTCATGGAACAGGAGGACGATAGTATGAGAGAGATTTCCTCAATGAGTACTTTCATTTCCTTTAGTAATCATTCGTATCCTACTTGTAAGTCTTACATTGAAACTTGAATGTGAATTTTTTTATATAATCAGATTCCCAAGACTATGTCAGTTCAACTGCAATTCTTTCATAGCAGAGATTCTTAACTCTCTGAGGTCTTAAAACTCAGCATGTAGGCATACATACACATAGACATATATATATATATATATATATATATATATATATATATATATATATATATACACACACATATATATACACACACATATATATACACACACGTATATATGTACACACACGTATATATGTACACATACATATATTTTGATGACTACATCCCAATATATTTTATTTTTATGCAAAAAACAATTCTGAGGAGTCCACAGATTTCATTGGACTGTCAAAGGGACTCAAGGGGAAAAATATCTATATCTCTCTCTTTATTTGCCATACTCTATACAAAATAATCTTATACCACCCAACTTTATGCTTATGAAGTTCACCTGAACCTGAAGTTCCAAGAGGGATCTTGGTGAAACAGAAATATTAAGATTTCTTGGGAATTTCTGTGATTAGCCTTAATTTTACTTTGTTAAATTAAGCAAAATTTTGACTAAAATCCTGTTTGACTCCTCATCATTAATGGCCTGTCTTCTTCTTGACTTCACCAGACTTTTGAAAGGCTACACCAACAATGAAAAATATTTGGCAAATCCTAACAAGTTAGGAAGTGTTTATGTGACAGATCATATGTCTTTTGTCCAGGGATAATACTAAAAATTAGAGATCTTTTGATTGCCTCAAATGATGAATTTTTGGCAACCTTAGAAAACCATCCACTAGTTTGTGGAGGCATCATAGACTGCATCAGAAACATCTGTACTAACCAAATCACAGATTTTTGAAGTTCAAGAAAAAGCCAAACCTGTTCTTTAGAACATGAAGAAAAAAAAGGACCTCTATGAAATCATCAAAGATGATTTAACTTTCCACTAGGGTGGTCTGCCTTTTATAACACTTCTAGCAATGTTAAGCTTTCTCTGAAATTAGAAACTAGAGGATGCAACTAATTCTTATATTTCCTCCTCACTCCAACTATCCCTCATCTCTTCTAAGGGATTTTCTATAAATCCCTGGCTTACTAATAGCTACTAAGTAATATTTCCTTAAAATAAACTCACAAAGTCTAGAGCCCACTTGAGGGAAATAAGAACCCTAGAGTTTATTCAAAGGAGAGCTTGGCTTGCAAGGCTGAGCCTGTAATGGTTCATGCACTAGCACTGATTGCAGTGGGTCTAGCTTTCAAAGTTCAAAATAATAATTGCATTTGGACACATTTCTTTCATCAAATGTATAAAAATTTCTTCATCTGTATTCCATTTGGCCCAAAATAAATGAACTGGCTTTTTTATATATAAATTTGTGAATCCAACCATAAATGTAATCAAGTAGAGAGAGCCCATAGAAATCTATAGCCTTGGCCTAGTCTATTCAAAATGATTTGAAGGCCTGAGTTATTCTATACAGAAGCAATTCAGCACCGTGTGGCTGATCTGCATGTAAATACTCCATCACTCCAGCTTGCAATGGGAATAGATTTTGCAGCTCCTATTGCAGACCCACTGGCTCCATTTGAGCTACAAGAGGGAATTAGTTGAAAATGGTAGGTTTGTTCCCTCCCCATCCCCCAGTTATTTCTATCTTAAAAAAAAATTCTGAAAAACAAATTTTAATATATGCTAAATTTGAGGTGGAAGAGCAGTATCATTTGAGTTTGCTTTATACACAGAATTACCTTTTTATGTGATTTCTGTTAGCATATGCAAGTGCAGATTCTCTAGAGAGTTCATTATGCAGTTGGCAGGCAGTCACTTTTCTATTGAATGTTAACCATCTTATACAAAAACAAAAACCAACTATTTAAAAGCCACTTGCAATTTTCTTGGCATCATCTTTCATTCAAGGCAACAAGAAAAAAAAAAGAGAGGGTGTTTTCATTTAAAAAAATGGGTACAGTTTGGAAATGAAGCATTGCCAAGATGTTATATAAATGCTACCAACTGGTGTTACTAATGAATATTTGGTAGAAACTCATTAAATTTACATGAAAATGAGTATATTATGCTTATGTTATTATTTCAAAGGGCCAAGGGACATCAGTGCCTGGATGGGTATTTGACTTGTCCTCCTTTTTTTATTAGTGATTTGTAATATCACTACATGAGCCAGAGTTTCAATTACTAAGCAGGGAGCTGGGGGTGGGGGTTAGGGGTGGAAGAGGGATAAACTGTTATTAAATTCTGCTTGAAATGAAGAGGGAATTAAAGGTTAGAAAAGAACATGAAATTTCATGGGTGGGACCAACAGAGAGAATGTGGCTCCAGTATACTGTGAATGGAAATCAGGAAAAAAAAAAAAAAATTAACATTCAGAACTTACAAAGAACACAGACTGAAGAGAGAAAAAGAGAGCAACACGTTTAAATTATTTATTAGTAGAAACTAAAAAAAAAAAAAAAAAAAAAAAAGACAAAACTGATTAACTGGATTACGTCAGTTTAACATTCCTATTCTTAATTGTTCAATGTCAATTAACACACCAGACTGTTCTATTAGATCATTGTTTCAATTGGGAATATAGGGAAAGTAATAATAAGTTTGAAGAACAGTAAAAAGAACCAACAGAGCTAAGTTCTCTACTTAGGATATGCTATATGTTGCATATGGCATGTGGTAATATTTTATTTTTGTGGTTCTAAAACACGTTATTTATTTTTGAAGAAAATCAAAAACAAAACAACAACAAAGTAGTTCCAGTGTAAAGAAGACTATACTTTAGAATAGAAACACATGGGATTTCATGAAAAAAGCTAGTGTCCACGTCTGATACACATTTTTATGTAAATCAATGAGAACTATAATAAATTCTTAACATCATTAACACAAAATTAATGAATTATCTATAGAGATGGAAAATGCAACTTTCCCTCTGTAGCCCAGTTATCGAGCTTTTTCAGAATGAAATGTTGCACCCCACTGGATTTTTCATCCCATATAAATATTTTAAAGAAGATAAAATATACATCAACTTCTTCAAGCTAAGGTTTTACATTGTTTCCAAAAGTACGTCCAGGGCCTTGTTATTCATTGGGCTTAGTTTAATTTTTAAAATACATTTTTAATGGGATTTTTTTTGAATCATTGGAGCCCTAGAAACCTATTTAAAGAAAAAACCTCTCCAGATACTGGCCCTTCATGCTATTGATTCTATGAATCAGTCATGAGGTAGAGGACAAGTAAAAGTAGTGGGATAGATTTTTTTTTTTCTTTGAGGGGTTGGGGAGGGGTGAAGGGCCTCTGAAAATGTAAGTAAACATTCCATTTTCAATTTTGAAATTATATGACATATATAAATAATAATGAGATATATATGGTTACAAGTAATGTGTATAGACCTTAACTATTTGGTGCCCATGAGCAAATAAGCTTCTAAGGGAGGCAAACCATATAAGGCAATGAATGCTATTTTCACAGTTCAGTGCTCTATTTAGAAAGAACATTAATATTTTCTCCAGTAGCTCCAAGAAAGAATCAAGAAATACCCTAAACTTGATCCTATAGGCTTTCTTGAAGTACCCTACAAAATACATTTCTTTATATAGAGAGAAAATATAATAAGATAGCATAATCAAAGTCTGCAGATTTTTTATTTCTAACACTTCCTGAAATATGATAATCTCATCTCCAGGAGATAAAAAAATGGAAGTCTGTCAGAAGAAAACTTGATGATTAGTGTATGGGTGATACTTCTTTCTCTTTAATTCTCCACATATTCTTCTGAGAAGTATTTCAAAATTTCTTTCACTAAATCAATCTTCTTCTCTGACTCTAAAAGTGGAAATGCATTTAAGATTGTGGCTATTCCTCTCTCTCACCAGTCATTCCTTGACAACTTCATCCATTACAATAGTTTTCTTTCTTACCATTACATAATTGATTCTACTTATACACATAGTCAACCCCAGCCTTTCCCTTGAATCCTAGACCTAAGTTTCCAATAGTCTTTGAGATACATCTAAAAAGGATTTTTTGTTTGTTTGTTTGTTTGGAAACTTCTCATCACCAGTGTCTGGCACAGGGCTCTCCATTTTGTTGGGGTTTCATACACTGTTGGTGAATTAAATTGCTTAATTCTACAAAAGTTTAGTAAATACTTACTGTCAAAGGCACTTCATACTCTAAGGATACACAAATGAATAAGAAAAGTGGATATCTTCAACATAGAGAAGATCTAATCCAATTCCAATTGATTAATGATGGACAGAATCAGCTACATCCAGAAAAGGAACACTGGGAAATGAGTGTAAACTGTTATTTTTACCTTCTGAATCCAATTCTTCCTGTGCAACAAGAAATTCGGTTCTACACACATATATTGTATCTAGAATATACTGTAATATATTTAACATGTATAAGACTGCCTGCCATCTGGGGGAGGGGGTTGGGGGAGGAAGGGAAAAAATCTGAACAGAAGTAAGTGCAAGGGATAATGTTGTAAAAAATTACCCATGCATATGGACTGTCAAAAAAAAAAAAAAGTTATAATTATAAAATAAAATAAAAATTAAATTAAAAAAATGAATAAGAAAGGATCCTTACATATTAGAAACTTAAACCAGAGAATAAAAGATCATATAAGAAAATCACTAAAGACAATACAATACTTAAAAATAGAAGTTTGCATAAATTTTACAGTGTTATTATCTAATATTTGTGTAAAATTGAGCAGTTACCTTCTCTGATTATGTTTTCTCCTTTATCTTTTTCAGGTAAAATCAATTAAATTTGATGATAGGATATAAGGTAAGTATTTATGTATGTATACTACTTGAAGAGGAAAAGAAAAATATTTCTTTCTTTAGTTCCCATTTATATCTCATTGATATTGAACTCAAAATGACTATATAAACAAACCCAGGGTTCCATGGGTTCCAAAGGGGCAATCACTTTGGAATGAACATTTTCTCCTTAAGAATACTTATTTCCTGGTAAATCAATGACATGAAGAAGTACCCAGAAGACTTTTCAGAAATGGAAATTCTAAATTGCAAAGCAACAAAACATATAATATGAAGGATGATCAGCTACATTTCCACATTTCTTATCTTTCACATTCATTTTCATTGGAAGAATGACACACTGTATAATTATCCAATGAATCTGAACAAGAGATGAGAACAGAGATGTTCATTTTATCAGTCTAAATTGCTCAGGATTAAGTCTGAGGAAATGAAAATGATGTGTTATTTGCACTTCTTGCCTTTTTCACACTTATTCACATTTTAAAGTAGTTAAAGAAAGCTTTATGAATGGGAAGAGAAAGGATAGCAATTTGAGAGTAGGAACTCTTGTTTCTAAGGGAACTGAAATCCCCCTTCCCCTAATAGAAATCTGTTTTTCCTTTGGATCTAAATATCTCCTTTAAGTTTGGTATTAGAAGAGACAATTATCACTTTTTTAAACAGATAACTCTTTAATGTTCAGATTCTCAGCCACCTAGACAGACCAACGAGGCAAAACTCCTTACAAAGCAAGCCCCGCTTTCCTTGGAATTCAGAAAGATGCAAAACCTGCTGATTGCCAAACTATTTGATTTCACTTAACATCTAATCTACTTCACTAAGATAAAGAATTGTCTTTTAATTTGTCTGCAGAATATCCCATGAAGCTAAAATACCAACTAAGGACTTTTATGTATCTGTTGACACATCTAACTATTGATGTTATTGATGGAGCCATTAATGAAGTTGTGCTAATTCAGCTGGAAAATTGGGGATCTACAAGTCACCTCACTTTATTCGAAATCTGTCTTTGAAGCATTTAAAATGACTTGGCTCCTAGATCAATGTGCAGTTTTCTAGATTAAATATAAGTTAGATTACTAATATTATGTGAATTATGAGGACTTATAATTCAAAGTGAAAATTGTCAAGAGTCCAAATTTCTTGATAATCATGAATATTTTGTGGGGAAATCTTATTAAATATTCTCATATTCCTATATTTTATATAGCAAAGCAAGTACTAGACTGAGAGTTTCCTAGAGAATTTTTTATATAATTTATCTGGAAGTTCCAAGTAGAATAATTAAGGTACCTGAAAGCAAAAACAAAATAATTTCAGAAATTCCTAAACCTTTGAAAGGCTTTTTTTGAGTTTTTGGTTTGTAGTTTTAAGTTAGTTTCTAGTTAATCTGAACTACTTTGCACTCAAGTGATTATCTCACATAAAGATGGTCAGATGGATCAAAACATAAGGGCTAAGATAGAAAATAGGGAGAGAAATCCAAAAAAGGAAAAAAAAAAATTAATAAAAGAAACCCTACAAGTGAGCATGAGCAAGGACAGTGACACAGCAACCTTTGATCTTTACTTACTTTCTTCTCTTCTTTCCCCACAGAAATCGCAGAGATTTCTGTGAAAGATTTAGAGAAAAGCAGAAAAAAAAATATGGATAAAAATGTTGGAAAATCCATCTGATGCAAATGAATTGATGGAAATATTTAATAATTGACTTTGATCTTTCACAAATATTTCCTTTTTGTGCTTCCTTGACTAGGGAATGCCATTCAAAAATATATATCTGACATAGAATATTTTTGATACAACTAGCATTTCATGAAGATTCTGCCAAATACTGACAACAAAAGATTTTTATAAGATAAAGATTGAGTTTTTAGGGGAGTTAACAAAACAGATTTGACATTAGTAAGATCTGAGTTTGAATCTTGCCTTGGACACTTATTAGTAGTGTAAATTTAATTTTTCAACCTCAGATTACTTATTCATAAAATAAAACTTACCTTATATATTATTTAAAGTATTTTGGAAATTTTAAAGTGCTAGATAAATTCTAAATATGTAAATTACCAGCAAATTATTAACTACTACTGAGAAGATCCTCTTTTCTCTAAAAAAAAAAAAAAAAAAAAAAAAATCATGGAAAGAATCATGTTGATGGTTACTCCTAGTATGAAACTTTCCTCCTGAAAGGCCAAGTTTTTTGGTCAAAGTCTAGTAAGGACTAAAGCATATCAGGGGTAAGATCAAGCTGACTACAAATCCTCCCCAATTGATCTCATCACCTTAGAAGAGATTACTGTTACTAAAACATCTAATAGATTATGATAGTTTAGATGTCTTTTTATTGAATTTTTCATGAAAATGTCATGAAAAAACATTGAATTATTCCCATTTAAAAAAATTCAAAGTTATTTCTTGACCAAGGGAAAGTGATTCCATATTTCAAGTTGATAAATAGTTAAAGGATATAAACAGACAGAAAAAGAAATTGAAGCTAAGAATGGTCATATAAAAATACTCTTAAATCCCTGTAAAGAAATATGAATTAAGATAACTACAATGTACTACCTCACACCATCAGACTGAAATCTCTGTGTGTTTCACACAGAGATTTGAAAAAACGATTTCTTTCCATATTAATACAATGGGTAAATGTGATCTTTTGGTCAACAGGGCTAAGAATACACTGCAAATAAAATACTTTTTTCTTTGAGATGAATGACCTCCTTCAGATAATATTCTTTGCACCAGAAGAGGTGACCTACGAACAGAATTGGACTGGCTCAGCAAAGAAGGCAGGGGCAATTGAATTCCCACAATGCCAGGTCTTTAAAAAGAAGTAGGGTTTCTAGGAGCAGCAAGTTACTCTTGCTTTTATCTTCCTTTCTTGTACCCCATGGAAAAGTTTAAAGCTAAGACTATTCCACAGGTCATTAGGTGACTCATCAAGTATTTTCAGGAGTTGTTAACCCCTGATGCATTTTAGGTCATTTCTGAATGTAATGACCCTATAGCAACATACAGTGTGAAGGGGAAATATGGATAATGCCTTGAGATTTATTCTAATGTTTGTAAGCAAGAGACCCAGAAAAATTATTTTTGTTTAACATTTGCCATGTGATAGTCATGACTTTTCTAGTATGTAGTTTTATTTAATATAGCTGATAAAGGATTAGTTTTGAAATGAGAGTATTTGGCTTTCAAGATCACTTTTCAAAGAGACAAAATATTGAGGTTTTCTCTAAAAAGAGTTAGTGTATAGAATGAATTCACATGTGTACATATATATCTAATCTGTTATCTATAATTAATTTCCCAATAACTATGGAAAGTAACATCAAATTTTAGAGTATTATCATATTTCTTTCTGAAATTATTCTTATTTTAACATGAATCGGGATATGTAGTGCATTTTTACAGCCATAGAAGATTCTCTCAAAAGTTTCTAACAATTTGGAGTTTCATACTCTTGTTTTTTGTGATCCTGTGAGCTGAAAGAAATAGTCTAGTGAGACCATCTTCTGAATGTCTTCTTTCCATATGTCCCTGAGATGTTCTTGAGGCAACTTTTCTTTTTTGTATACCTCATATCAGTGATATAAAACTTGAATAGAAACAGGGGTAACAAAACCATATGTGAGGATCAGCATGGCTTATATATATTTTAATTAATCCAGCAACATTTAAATTGACATTGAAATGTAATATCTATATTTTGTTGCATTTTATATATCTTCTTAAATGTTTCTTAATTACATTTAAAAGTATGTACTTGAGAATATGGTGGTTCATGATGAATGAGATGAGGTGAGATCTTTCAAGACAGTTGTGAAAATCGAGTAAGGCTTCATCTACTTCAGAGTTCGAGTAGGCCTGAAGGACTCTGAAGTTCGAGCAAAAGGCATTGCCTTCCCCTCCTATGACATCTCCCTATTTCATCCAAATATGGGCAACTATGTACTTATTGGTCAAGTTCAATTTCATGGGCAGATCTCGCGTTTAGAATGTAAGACTCTCAGCCAATGAGGATGAGGGTCAGTGGTGGGAGGGGGCATTTTGCTTTAGGGATTAAAGGTGCTGTCCTGCCCACAGGAGGCCCTTCCTCTCTTCCATAGTCTACTCGAAGAGTGGGACGCCCTTCTCCGGAGAATGTACTATAAACTTTGCTTTTCTCTAGAGCTCTCTCCAGCTTTTTTTATTAAATGGTGTTCCCTCACCATTTCCGTACCACACAATGGGCAACATTTTTGACACCTCTGCCTTCTCCCAGGCAGATCTTCCTCTAAATATTTAAAAAAACATAATATATCCAATTGATGTATCTGCATTACTCATAGCTATAGGGAATATATTCAAACAAAATCTATTAAAGTCATACTCTGGTTCTTGATTGGCATTAAGAATGGAATTGAGATCTTGGAGGTTTCATTGTCAGAATTTCAAATGTGATAGATTTCAGAAGGTGGAGCAATGTAAAAAGTTTAATGAGAGGTGTTCTAATTGGGTCACTTGCATGCATTATACATGCATATATGTAAGCATACTCATAAATATATACATATAAAAGTGTTCAATTAAAATTAAAATGCACTTGACTTTCTTATTGTTCAATAAGCATATTTACCATATATTTGGATATATATCCATAACTATCTAACATCTGTATCTACACACAAAGAGAGAAAGGGACAGAGGTAGTGAGGGAGGAAGAGAGAGAGGGAGAGAAGTTTATGTTCTTTAAGTATTCAAAACTAAACTTGAAACACACTAGCTTTACTGGGTAACCTGGAAGATTTCCTTTTATATAGAACATGGCTTTGTTATTCCCTGGTACTTGAAAAGTCATGTTTTTTTCAATCTCTTCTACCAGAATAATTATAGACTCAAGCAATAGTTACTTAGAGCTACTATTTGAAAAGAAGAGGAAAAATATTAATAATACCAATAGTCTAAAGCAAACTTTCTACTGACAGTCACTCCCTACTTTATAGATGAGGAAATTGTGACTCAAACAAGTAAAATGAGATCATATGGTAGTAATTGCTAAAGCTAAGAAATCAACCCAGATCTTCTGTCTCCAATTAAGTGATATTTCTTCTACCTTATACATATATTTGAATCATCTGTACTTTATATTATTTCTTTTTATGTACTTTCCTTTTTTGTTTATTTCTCTTGTTATTTATCTGTAACTACGTTATTTAGCTTTATTTTGATGAGAGCACTGCTGAAAATAAACATAATTCTATAAAAAATACCATCTGACCTATAATCATTTTGAGAAAATAGGAATGGAACGAGTTACAGCAATATATCATCAGTGGGTCATGAGACATTCTTTATATTTTCCCTAGCAATTAGACTTAAGAGCAATAAAACAGAACTTCATCTAATATGGCTCTATAATGATGATATCTGAACAATAAGTCAAAGAATGTTTTGTGTAAATATCACTTCTCTCATTTTGTCTTGGTTACAAGTGAAACCTCAGTTTTGCATCTCTTTACAGTAGCATTAGTTGAAATAGAAGGAAGTGTAGTATTAAAGATAGTGAGCTATGATCAAATCCAAAAGGGTCTGACCCATGAGTCAACACTTCCGACCCATACTAGCTGGATGATTCTGGACAAATCAGAACCTTTCCATTCTCTAGGTAGCCTCAAAAGTTATAAGTTTCAGAAAAGTCATCAAACAACATTGACAGAGAAAATTTTCTCCCCCAGCAATTTCCTGGATCAATGAAATTGCAATTCCTACCCTTATCTCTATCCCTTATCAAAGAACTTGCTCAAGGGCAAGTGTACTAGGAAAATCCTATCTTATTTATCCTGAGTTTGTTTTGCTTTGGGTGGGGTGGAGAAGCTGTTTTTTCATTTCACCTAGTTTGCCTCACTTACCCACCTGAGGCATAAAAAACCCAGCCCAAGGGGTGTGCTCCTGGAAGTTTTAGTAAGATTTCCCTTGTTCTTCATTGGGCATTTGTCTGACCAACTGAAATTTTCAATGAGAAGCCAATAGGAGAATTTAACATACTTTCATATCTTATCTTATATTAAGTAAAATTATTCGATTGCATTTTATCATTCAGGAGTATTTTCTTGCATTCTAGTCATGAATTAGAATCTTTGAACCCAAGTGAGTTAGTCTGGGTAAAGATTACCAGACTTACAGATTTAGTTCATGTTGTATATCATATTTCTTTCTTTCTTTCTTTTTCTTTTTTTTTTTTTTTTTTTTTCCTGAGGTTGGGGTTAAGTGACTTGCCCAGGGTCACACAGCTAGGAAGTGTTAAGTGTTTGAGACCAGATTTGAACTCCAGTCCTCCTGAATTCAGGGCTGGTGCTCTATCCACTGCGCCACCCAGCTGCCCCTTGTATATCATATTTCAACCAATGACATTTTAATATTTAAAGGTTTATAGACCTTGCTTCCTCCTAGTTGCTCACATGTCAACCTTCCCCATCCCATATATGCACACTTACTTTTTTTTTTTTTTTCATAGGTTAAAATTGTCCTTTAAACTGCTTATTAAGACTAGGTATAGTCAGAAGAAATATATACTTCCTCCTAGGGATTACTAATTACATACATGCTTGTCACAAAGTCCATTTCTTTGCACCTATTTTTTGACACCAATTAGCAAGAGGAGCTCTTTCCCAAGAACATTTCAAGGAATCCAAGATCTCCAGTTACCTTCTTCCCATGTTTGGTTTTCTTGACATTAAAGAAAAAATTGAAAATTGAGAATAGAGGATAAAAACAGAGTGAGGAAAGAGAGGGGGGAAATGAATTGTAGATTACTTTGTCAAATACTTTAGCCATAGAGGTAAGGAAAAAAAATCAGTTAATAGGAGGTATGAATTGGGTAAAAGTTTTTTGTTCTTTTTTTTTTTTTTTTTTTTTTTTTTTTTTTTTTTTTAAGATGATGGAGAGATCAGTTTGTTTCTGGGAATCAGAAAACAGTTACTACATAGGAAAATAATTATCATTAGTGAGGGAGTTGGGATAATAAAAGGGGAAATCTTGTGGAAACAGTATAATGTAGTAGGATCAAGGATGTGTATACAACAATTAACTTATGCAAGGAAAAAATGTTTGTTTGAAGCAAGAATGAGGAAGGAAAAGAGAGTGAGAGAAGACATCTGAGAGATGTGCATGAAGAGAAAAGGTAAGGATTCATGGAAGTCTTGAAAAACAAAAAAGCTTTGGAATAGTTTCTGTGGTGAGTGGGATAGTAAATGGACCTTGGGAATGAGGGTTTGGGGTTGGGTTGTGGCAATTAGGGCAATATAAATCTGTCTTTGATACAGTGAGGGTCCAATTGAGATTATGTATTATAAGTTTTTAGTGGAATCAATCAGTATCATTTTATGATTTTCTTCAATTCCTTTCGACAAAATATGAATAAGAGAGAAGATGATGAGACAAAGATGATAATAATTTTCATTTGGGATATGCAAGCCATGTTTAGCAGTAAAGAGGGAAGGGACTTTTAGAATGTAATATAATTCAGAGTTTAACTAATTTATCAAAGAGTTGAGATAAGGAAAGGAGAATACATATCATGCAGCAGTGATGGCCTGTGCCAAGGAATGGGGGACTTGAGATCATAATAAGGGAGAACAGGTTGAGTGGAACAGAGCAGAAGAGAAAATAGAATAATAAAATATTATGTTCAGAAAAACTATTTTTGCTTCCATTTATTTTATTTTCATTCTAGATCTTATGACTATAACATTTTACATCTCTTATTAAACTGCAAACACGTAGAGAAGAGAATATATCTTATTCTTCTTGATGAATGAAACTAGGGCAGAATGGTAAATCAATACCAAACAAGTTGAAGTTAAACAGTTCATAGAAGTTTCTGGTCAAGACATGATAAAGATGGTTCATCCAGATAAACATCAATGAAACCAAAATGGACACAAACAAAGAAAGAGACTCTGAATTGAGGACTGGTCCAAACAATAAGCCTTTCATCTGACCTGTCTTGTCAAGTAATGGCTCATCAGACTGCAGAGAGCTTTGTCAGATCCTGACAAAAACGACAGTTAATTCTTAATCACTAGAATAATAGGAAGAACAATGAAAACACTCTAGACTTGTCACAATAGTGTAAAGTAGATTATGAAACTGAATGTGTAGAAAGCCAGTGTAGTAATTAAAATAGCATTTTAATTAATATGTGTCCAAACTATTGACAAATAAAACCTATACCCAATATATTTATGTATTTAAATTCTATACTACAATTAGCTATTATTCATATAGAAGTTTAAAATATTCAAAGTTCTTTGCATATATTTAATCATTTAATCCTCCCAATCTTAATAGTATACCCATTTTAAAGATGAGGCAAGATTTGACCTCAGATCTTCCTGAATCTAAATCCAGCAGCCTATCTATTATGATATATAGTTGCTTCTTGAAATAATCCAGAGCGAAGTTGATAAGGAAAAAGACAAAAAAAAAAAAAGAAGCCCTATAGTCCAACATTCCCCACTTTACAGATGAGAAAATTGTGAGTCAAATAAGTGAAAGGAGTTTCCTAAAATCATAGGATTAGTAATTTTAAAAAATATTTTATTTTTTTTTCTTTTTTATTAATTTTTATAATTATAACTTTTTCTTTGACATTTTATGCATAGGTAATTATTATTATAATTATTTATTTATTTTTTTACAACATTATCCCTTGTACTCCCTTCTGTTTCGAGTTTTTCCCCTCCTTCCCTCCATCCCCTCCCCTAGATGGCAGGCATTCCCATACATGATTAGTAATTTTTAAAGTCAGGGATTGAATCCAGGTCTTCTGTCTCCAACTGAATTATTTCTTCTACCTTACATATATATCTGAACTATTTTTACTTTAAATTATTTCCCTCTATGTACTCTCCTTTTTTTCCTTTCTATTTATTTCTCTTGCTATTTATCTGTAACTATGTTATTTAGTTTTATAAACCATTTTGGAATACAGTCCATGTGAAATTCACTACTCCAAATATTAATACATTTTACTTCATTATAGAGTAGTTATGATATTTTTAGCATGGTAATTATGCTAATGTTATCATGGACAAGGATCATAATAATAATTATCATATCATAAACTCAATGTTGATTGTTTCAACAATTGCTTGAGCTCCCTTCTCCCTCCCCATTCCCTCCCTTTCTTCCCTATCAATGTCTAGGTGAATAAATTATACATTTCCTCTTCGGTTTTCTCTCCACACTCTCTTCCTCAGTAATGTCATCAGCAACCAGACTAGAAAGTAGGAATTTTTGCTCCTGGAGCAGTGGTAAGGGAGGGGAAATGTGTGTAATGACTCTTTTAGAATATGGTTGCTTATGGTAGAAAGAAAGCACATATTGAGGAACCATGAGGGTCTTATAAAATATTGAACTTTGCTATGGAAATGTTTAATTTGTGAAAGAGCTTACAAGAAGCATTTGAATGGTTAACACTAATGAAATCAGTATTTGAAAAAAAAAACAAAAAAAACAAAAAACACATCTCATTAAAGGAGCTTAAGAAAAGTTGAAAACTATTTTAAGAGGACCAAAGAGAGCAGAGTCTCTTGAAGGCCAAAACTCTGATTGAACTTGGAAATGGCTGTGAGTCATAGATGTCCATAAGTTCATTTATATACAACTCATAGTCTTGCCCTTTAAATTGTTTCACAAAAATTCAGGGCAAAGGAAATAGGATGCTTCCACCCAAAAGTCAGATGGCAATTGTCTTTATAATTATTTTGATAAGGGAGAGGAAGTTACTTGACATTTGGTGAAACAGAAACATCATAAATCACAGGGTCATCTCTGACAGGTTCTGAATGACTTTAGTGTATTAAGCTTCACTTCAAATTTGCTTAGATTCAGTGTCTTTACATGTAGGGGTATTCCTTTGGAAGAATCTAAAAATTCAGTTTTGCTATAGTTCTGATCCCAAAGACAACTGCTTGCTTTATGACTGGCGGGATAACCACAGAATGATAATTAAGTCACCCAATCACCTGCCTTTATAGACAATTTTTATCCTCACTAGACTTTGACACTTGAGTTAAAGTGATTTGCCTTCAATGGACTCTATTTTCCAGTTATTTTTCTGTCACATAACTCTAGAAATGAGTCTTTGGAAATGGAGTTTTCATTTACATATACACATTAACTTAAATATATAATATGAAAACAAATATACCTATATACAAATATATGTACTTATCTATATATTGTTAAATGAGTACTCTAAATGAGTATGTAGAGTGCAAAAATAACTATACATATAATCTTTATGACTCACAATCAACATAGCCAATAATCAGGGACTTTTGAAAACCACTGTAAGTGTCCACTATTTTGTTTTGTTATCAAAAGCCACACGAGGCATATTTGTTCAATTTCTTTTGCCTAGCATAATTATAATTCTTATAATAGAATTTAGCCAGCCTTTTCAGAAATTACAGTAATAGCAACATGTAATCATAGCATAAGAAATGCTCAGAGTTCCTAGTTGAAAAAAAAAACTAATAAAGTCAAAGACGTTTATTGAAATTAATGTTATTGCTTTATCAACTTCTCTTTTTTAAAATACTTGTAATAAGTAAGCATAAGTAGTCAAAAGTCTTAGGAAGAATTAAAATGACAAATAAGAATGAAAAATAAAGATTAAGCAATATATAACATTCTAAACCTTAAACCAAAATGAAAAAATAAACTAAGGATGAAACTACAAGAGGATTCCCCCCAAAACAGGATTGTTACCACAAAGCTTTACTGTTTGTATTACTTGTTCATCAGTTTATCAGATCTCTGTGTTAGGTAAACTTAATTTTATAGCAAAAAAGATCTCAAAGCCTCTGGATCTTTTTCTTCTAAATACTATCAGTCTTGCTGAACAGTTTTTGAATATAGTTTTCAGCTGATGGCTTGAATTCCATTATACATTTTAGAACTCCATAGGGATTCACTAGACTTTTGACAAATCTGTGATGAGTTGTCAAGGAATTATATAAAGCAATCCACTTGATGAGTCCTTCAGAAACTCAGAATTGGGGCTGCCAACTTACTGATTCCTAAGGGAAAAAGATCAGACTTCAAAGTTGCTGATATTCTAGGTCTAATGACTTAAAAAAAAAAAAAAAAAAAAAAAAAGAGAGAGAGAGAGAGAGAGAGAGAGAGAGAGAGAGAGAGAGAGAGAGAGAGAGAGAGAGAGAGAGAGAGAGAGAGAGAGAGAGAGATTAGCTTCTTCAGGAAAAAAAAAAAAAAAAAGTTGATTTTACATTTTTCTTAAAAGATCTACAAAGCCCAAGTATTCCATCCCAGTTGTAAGACTTACTGTCATTACATTTATTCTTTCACCCACTCCTTTAAGAGCTAAGTTGGTAATACTCAATTTATTACAAAACTAGTCTGTTCTCATTATATAATCAAATGAAAACAAAAAAAGATTAAATATTTCTTTTTCTAGTAAGAAAACTTTGGCATTGTGATTCACTTATATTCCAATTTCACATTTAGAAAATTTCCATATGTTTCTCATTGGTTTCAAAGACTACAAAATTCCAACTTTCAAAGCTCATATGTGGGTCAATGAATGCATGTTGGGAGGAGGGAGAAAAATAATACTTTAATACCACCAGTCAGGTATTCTCTTATTAGTTATTCTCTTATGTTGAATCAGTCACTGTTGCTAAGGCAACAGACAGGAAATAAGAGTTAAGCAGAATCTTTCAACTGGTAAGAGGAAGAGGGGGATAGATGAGGGAGTTTGAGCAAGGTCACGCATTTACCACTGAATACAAATCTGTCACGCCTAATAGATGAAGCTCTTTAGTTTGTGAGCTACTCTGGTTGCTCCCAGCAGCCAAGGGGAAAATAAAAAAGACACTCAAGCATGAATGCCAATCAGTTTGTGCTGGCAACAATGATATATTTGCTTGTGCTATAGAAGCTGTACTAACCCTTGCTAAGGATAAAAGGATAATTAAATGTGTCAATAATTATGGAAAAATCACTAATTTAAAAGATAAAGTGTATTTCAACAAGATTGTGAAGTTGAAGGAGAAAGATCTGTTCTTAGTATTTTAACAGGCTTAAGTTTTCTTTCTCAAATGTCAAAGTTCAAAATTTCCCACAAGACCCAAGCTCTACAGCTTGATAGTACCTTACTCAACCCTTTCAAGAATGTTTGCCTATACTGACAATCTCTTTTCCTTTGACAATTTTAAATTTCTAATTCCAACCTCTACTTAGAAAATTTCTAAAACCCCCATTAAGATCAGAGCTGATTGACAGCTCTGCTATCCAAACTCCATCTTTTGTCGCCATCACATAGTGGAGTCCTACAAAGAACTGAGCAAGGAAAGTAATGTAAGTAATCAGAGCAATCAATATATGATCAAAAAAAGAGTTGGACTAATCAGGGAAACTGACATAAGCTCCATATTTCTTATTGGTATCCATATAAGTAAAAGCAAAAAAGACCCCTTGACCATTCAATGAACATATGGGGAAAACATAGACAAAACATGAAACAATTTGCTAATATTAAGGACTGGGAATTAGTCTTCCAATGTAGATTGACATAGCAATGTCAATTTAGAAAATAATCATATTAAAATTACTCAAAGAATAATAAAAAGAGTCAAATATGTTATGGTTGAAAAACCATAAATATTTTGCTGTTGTGGAAATAAAAGCAATGTAAGCTAGAGAAAGAGACATCAAAGAAAAATCCTTTGAGTTATTAACTGCCTATCTTATGAAAGGGAATATCTGTATGTTGGTAATATATAACTTGATCATACTTCTAGATATTTATTAAATATAAGATGATTTTCTTACTCCCCCAAAAAAAAGCATGTCTAGAATGATATTTGTCTATTACATGATATTGAAGATACCGCACACATTAGTTTTTGACTTTGAATCCCTAAGACCTAGCACATTAAATTAAATTAATTTTTTTTAAATTTTCAGTGTTAATTAAGTGATTACTGAATTGAAAGCTATGATGTGCTATGTGTTATATCATATGTAATATAAATGTTTATATATGAATTTAAGAATAAAAATTAGTATTACAGATATAAAAATAATAATAACATGCTGTGTTAAAAGAGCTAATAGCTATTCTGAGTAGCCATGATCAAACTCATCATATTCTTTTAAGGCATATATTAATGCATTTAAGATGGTGAGACACACACCACACACACACACACACACACACACACACACACACACACACACATCATTAAATTAGTCTCGTAATCTTCAGATTTTAAAACCTCAGAATCCTTGTTTGGTCAGACATTTTCCTGGATACATAGATTGAAAAATAAGAAGATATTATATAGTACAATCATTATAAACATGTTACCCAGAATTAGAATAAAATTGGTTCCAGGAAGGTCTTTGCAGGATTGGGGATTCTGAGACCAAGGCTACAAATTCAAATTTCCTTTTTTATTAACAGAATTACAAAAATGAATATAAATACACATATGTTTATATATATATATGTGTGTGTGTATTTATTTATTTTTCCATATAAATATTAATATGAGAGGGAGATAGAAATTGACAGACTGTCAGGTCATGGATAAACATGCATATTTGTGTATATGTATATATACATATATAAATACACAAATATATCATATGTGGCTTATATATAGTTGCATAAATTTTATATTAACTATATACTTATAACTGAATATCATATTTACATATATTTCTTTTGAAAAACTAAAAAAGGAAAAGTAAAACTTCAACAGGTACATTGCTATAAATAATTCATTTCACATCATAGTCTTAGATTTAATTTCTGTCTCAATTTGACGAAGCTGAAAAAAACAGGGTCTCAAGAAAACCTAATTACAACATAAGGTGCTAGTACATTGAACATTACATTTATCTGAACTCCCAGATTCACATCTCCAACTTAACACTTGCCCTTTAAGCCACCCCCTTCTCTGATTTGCTCACATGTGATAGATGGTTGAGCTTAATTCCTGCTAGGATAGAGCCTTTCAAGGTTGAATTACAGCTTCAGGATGTGGAACTGATGTTGGAGTGCTGAACCAAGCTTCCTACACTCTGTTAAGATCCCAGCTGTCAGAGAAGTTGTCTATCAAAATGGTAGCAAACTCAGTGACCCACCTCCTTACATCTCATAACCAAACATGTAGTCTTTAGAGCATGACAATAGTGGCTACAATATGTAGTTATGCTTTTCTCAGTTTTCCTCCTTTACACAAAATGTAAAAATTTAAAGATAAAATAGAAGTAATATCATTCTTATTATACATGACAATATGGCTGCATTTGAGATTAATGGCATACTGTTTTTAAAGAGAAATGCTAAAATTCCATCTTTTGAACAGATACATTTAAGGAAGAGTTATTGTCCTCTTTACAAAAAGAAATCAAATATAAACCTCTCTATAGATCATTAATCAAGTAAGGAAAGAGAAAGTATCCCCTACCAACCAAAAATCAATCAGAAATACAAACATAAAATTTGAGATGATAATGTAAATGTAAAGAAATTTTTTTAAGTGTCTCTATAAAACTAGTTGTACATCTATGGCAAGTCTTATACTTGAAATAAGGTTTTGTTTAGAAGTAAAAACTGTAGAATTGTTTTTATTTTGTGTATGTTTACAAAAAGAAGATAAAGAAGAAGTATGTGTGTAGGCTTTTTAAGGGAGAGAACTAGTAAAGGAAAGAATGATGCTTTTTCATCTTTCTAACCTCCACACTGGACCAAACTACTCTCTCTTTCCTACTCCTTAGTGAAGGTAAGGAGAAGAGTAAGATAAGGTAATTTGAGGTTGAGGGAAGGAGTTTTTACACCTCAGTAGAAAAGAGAAATGACAGCTTTTCCAAAGTTCTCTTTACTTATTGTACCACTTATGTATATATACCAAATACATAAAAGTATATGCTACATAATCAAACATTTATAGCAAGTCAGAATTTAATTCAACAAGTAGTTATTGAAGAGAGCTCAGTTTTGTTTGATGTGTAAATAGTCACATTTACATGGAGGATATATTCCAAAAGAGAAGGGGAAACTAAAATTATGAGCTAAGACTATACAGTAGAAAATTATACAGATAGAGGCAATGTGGCTTAGTGGATGAAGAGTGGGTTTGAAGATCTAGGTTCCAGATCTGATTCTGAAACAAAATGTGTGAAGCTAAATATATCATTTAATTTCAAAAGCATACACACAATGTTATAAGCAACACTATTAAACTATGTTAGATAAGAATTTATTATATTTATTATATGTATGTACAAATGAATTATAGACACACATTAATTTATTTTATTTAAATAAAACAGAATAAAAAATAAAAAGAGAAAAGCAATATAAAATAAAACAAAAGAGAACATAGTTATGTGCCTAGACAATCATGAGGGATAATGCAAAATATGAAACAACCAGTTGAAGAAAGTATACATATTGATAGAAGAAATGTTATTCATGAGTGTCCATCTGTTCTTTATTTCCTTATAAATTGTTCTTTTGTTGTCTGCTATGCCCCTTTTTTTACTTTATTCTTCCCCCCCCTTTCATCTCCACCACTGCTTCCAAACAGGCTATAGTTAAGAATGGATTTATGTATACATATGTAGATATATATACATACCTATGCACACTTCACCCCATATATATATTTACTATGTCTGCTGATTCTTTGCTTTAATTCTGCTCCTTAACTTGCCTTGCTATTACGTAAGTTTCTCCCACTCTTGCCTTCTTCCCTTACCCTTTGCTTTTTTATCTTCCCATTCCTCTCTTTCTCATTTCTTTCTAGAGTTTAGAGGGTGCTTCACCCTCCATCCTCCATGGTATATATGTAGTGTTGCCTTTTTAACTTATTCCCTATCGAGTAAGTTTTCAGAACTACAAGCCCTCCTCCCCTCTCTAATGCTTACTTTATTCATCCTCTGCATTTCATTTGTATAACATAATTACTATTTTTACTTTAACTCTGTCCCAATATTTCTTTTGAGCTACCTTATTGTTGATGTCCATTTTTAAAATATGGTATATATTGCGCCCATAAAAACAAAAATAAAACAAAACAAACAACAACAAAAAATTTGTCACCTTGCTATATACCTTGCTATAATTTTCTATTAAGTTCACATTTGGTTGATAGAAAGTCTTGGAAATCTGTGTTTAATGAATATCCAATTTTTCTCATTCAATATTATAAATAATTTTGCTGGATATAATATTTTTAGCTGCAGGCCTACTTTTTTTTTTTTATTATTGGTAAATATAATTCCAGGACCTACAGTCTTTTATTGTAGCTGCTGATAAGTCCTGTACAAATCTAATTGCAGCTCCAGAATATTTGAATTGCTTTTATTTTTGTTTCTTGTAAAATTTTCTCTTTCATCTGGGGGTTTTGAAATTTGGCAATACTATTCTCATGTGTTTTCCACAAAGGATTTCATTGAAGTGGTGATCAGTGGATTTTTTTTTTATTTCTACTTTTTCCTCATGTTCTATCATTCCAGGAAAATTTTCTTAATTATTTCTTGCATTATTGTATCAAGGTTCTTTTTTTATTACAACTTTAAGGCAGACCAATTATTCTTCTCTTCTTTCTCCAGATCTGTCATTTTTCTTATAAGATGCTTCAAATTCTGTTCTATTTTTTTTTTTTTTATTCTTTAAAGTCTATTTTGTTATTTCTTTCTTCCCCCCCTCTCCCCCAGGCTGGGGTTAAGTGACTTGCCCAGTGTCACATGGCTAAGAAGTGTTAAGTGTCTGAGACCAGATTTGAACTCAGGTCCTCCTGACTTCAGGGCTGGTGCTCTATCCACCTAGGTGCCCCTATTTTATTATTTCTTGATCTCTCATAGCTTCACTGGCTTACCCAATTCTAATTTTCAAAAAGTTATTTTCATCTTTGAGACATTATATCTCCTTTTTCTAATTGGTTAACTGTTTTTCATAATCTTCTTGTTTTTCTTAAATGATTATTTCTTCTTCTTATTATTATTATTTTAGTTTTTCCTCAATGTTTCTCATTTGATTTTTAAATTCTTTTTGAGTTTTTTTATAAATTCTTTCTGGGCAGGGAGCCATTTCATGTTATTCTTTTGGGTAGAAGAAAGTCTTTTTACTTCAATGTCCTCTTTTAAAGATAAATTGCAGTCTTTCTGTTTCCATGGTGGGGTTCTTCTTTGTAAGTTTTTTTTTTTTTTTAATAAAAGATATTTAGGGTTAGAGATATTTAGTAAGAGGTAAGCACCTCTAATCATGGAGTGGGAGGATGGTTCTCTAGCTACACTTGAATTTTTCTCTTTGATCTGGGATCCCATCCCAAGAGTTCCACTCTCCAGCAAGTGTCTGTAGCCAACAGCATCCCTGCCTCACTGCCTCAGCACTTATGGAGTGCTGTTTCCTTTTTGCCCAGGGCCCCATCCCTGCAGCATATCTGGGCTGGTCATTCCTAATTGGCCAAGGTTCACTCAGTCTTCCTGGATTCAGACTCAGACTCAGACTCCATATACAGTCTAGGAGGTGAAAATTTCTGTGATTTCTGCTGAGACTCCAGCCATATCCAAGCTTACCCCAAAACTCCCCATTTGTTTTTGTTAAATTAGCTGGGAGATATTTTAACAAACACTTATTAATAAAGATAAAACCACTGCAGAATATCTATGTGCATACATATGCACTATTTATTTTACACACATATATATGTTCTATAACAGGTATACATATATGTATATATGCATATATATATATATATATATAAAGCACTTAGAATGTTAAGCACTTAGAATACAAAGTATTGTATTGTTAATCATTGTGGTTAAAAGAAAAATATTATCATCTGTAATATAAATATATGATATATATACCTTCATATATGCATATAGAATAGGGCTTGAATAATTTAAGATTATAATTATATAAAATTATTTAATTTTTAAAGAGAACATTTCCCACAAGGTTAAGTCATGCTTGGTACCCAAAAAAATTGTTTAAATGGAAAGAATATACTAAAAATTAAATCAATTTTATATAGTTCACAGTTTCTTCCTTGTTCTTTATATACAATCTTCATCCTTTCTCTTTATATCCTGAAATGTTTATATTCATTGATGATCATTGAGATTACATTAAAATTAATTTTAAATTGAAATAAAAAGGAAAAAAGAAAATATTGTCAGCTATCGTTTTCTTAATACAAAAAGGGCATCCATAATAAATATATCATGAGGGTTTTTAATATTGTTAATGTCTGATACTTATTGATTCTTCTTGTTCTTGTTAAATTTACTAATAATTCAGGTAGTGGGTTATTCTTATCTATTAATCAAAGTGAAGAGTACATGACAATTATCTTTAATCATATGAAAAGTAAATATAATGTAAAACAGTGTGAAATTCTTGCTGTGAGTAGTGATACCATCATTTTCAAGTGATTCTGTGTAGCAAAAATATAAGAAAGCATAAATTAATTAGTTTTGCTGAAATGAAGAGTACTAGATTTGTAGTTCATATAAAAATCTAGGTACTTATATTATCTTTCCTGATGAGTGACTGGTTGTTTTGCATTAATATTTATTGAGCCCACAATGCTTGAAATGCTTTTGTAAGTCTGAACTTTGTGACATACATCTAAAAATGCTATTCTTCCCCCAACTGTGTTTCAAAAGCAGTGGATGCCCAAAATCATATGCCTGTTACAGCCAGAAAATAAATGAATTCATATTTTAAAATAGTAAATTTCTTTCATCATTTCATTTAATAAGTAATTCTGAAAAACTCATAGTATACTTAAGTGGAAAGATCACTAAATTTAAGACTGAATAAAGCTGGGCACAGATTCCAGTTCTGTCATTTACTACCTGTATGCTTGGGAAAATCATTTAACCTAGGTTTGTAAAATGAAAAGGCTGCACTGGATGGTCTCTAAAGTTTATTCCAGCTCTACATGTGTCTTATGAAGGCAAAGGAAATAACAACAGTAGTAAATTCACAGAAATGGCTAATATTTTCATTATGGCCAAGATGGGACATGTGAATTTGCTGATAGTTCAACTTGAGATATTCAGAATTATTTGAACAGTTTGATCCAAAAATTGTCCTATGCATCAATATCAACTTAGATATATAGGAAAAGAGAATAAGTTATCTTTGAAGCAGAAGCTGACAACTTGTCAGGGCTGAAGGATAAAGATTTCGTGGTTATTTATAGATCAGATTACATGAATTCTGTGGTGCCTTCAAACTTAAGGATTTGTAATTTTCCTCCATATTTTTTTTTTCATTTCAGACTATCTGAAATTATCAAAATAATAGCTAATATTTGTATAGTATTTTAAAGTTTTCAAAATGCTTAAACATAGTATTTCATTTTTATGCTCTCAATATCCATAGGGGGCTCTTTATAAGTGAAGAAAGTGAGGCAAATGGAAGTTAAACTGATCTATTCATGGTCCTTCACTTAGTAAGGGAGGTTGGATTTGAACTTAGGTCTTCCTAATTCTAAGTCCAGCACTATATCTACTAGTTGCCTATGAAAATGACTATCGTTAACTGTTGACATGTTTGGCAAAGTTTCATGCAAAGTAATATGTTGGCTCATAGCTCCCCAATATTCCTGTTGCCTCTGTCAATGTGTTGACAAATATATTTTATTTTGTTCATACATTGAGGGTTATAGTGATGACATACCTGATAGTTGCCATATTGAGTTCTTTGGAAACCCCAGCAAAAACCTGATTATTAGAATGACTTGATGATTCTGAAGTAATTCTAATTAATGAATTTTTATTTTTAATTTTGTTAATTCTACCTTTGATTTTTGAATTTTCATTTTGGTATTTGACTTCTAAAATATTTTTTTCCTTTTCTTTCCATGCCCAATTCAATGTTTTTCTTTCATTCTTATGTTGATAATGTCTAGAGGTATCTTTTCCCATAAATACTGCTTTGGTGCCCAAATTTTGTATTGTTGTTGACATTTTCTGTGATTTCTATAATTTATTTAACTCATCAATTCTTTAAAAAACAGAAACAACTCAATACTTTTCAATTAGCATTTATTTTTTCATTCTCTTCTCATAAAATTTTGTAACAAATACCCATGGTCAAGCAGAGTAAATTTTCATATTGGCATATATGAAAAAATATATATATGTTTATTATATCTCTTAAAGTCTATCTCTCAGGAAATTGAAACCTGATGCATTATTTTCTGTCCCTTGGAACTATGATTAATCATTAAATTGATTCAAATTCTTAAGTCTCTTAAAGTTGTCTTTAGAAAGTTGCTATTGTATAAGTTATATTTTTGGTTCTATAATTTCACTTTGTGTCAGTTCTTATAAAAAGTTTTGTGTTCCTCTGAAACTATGAAACATATTATTCTTATGGAATAATAGTATTCTAATACAGTAATTTGCTGTAATTTGTTCAGACAATACTCAAGTGATGAACATACCCATGGTTTCTAGTTCTTTGTCATCACACACACACACACACTATAAATATATTTAAATATATTGGAACTTTTCATCTTTCTTTGAGATCTTTAGGACATAAATCTATTAAGGGGATTTGTGAGGTAAAGGTCATGCACAATTTAGTAACTTTGGGTTATTGTTTCAAATTGCTTTTCAGAATAGCTGGACCAGAAAGAAAAAATAACCTACATCACTAACAGTGCCTTGATGTACTTACTTTCCTGAAGTTCCTTCAATATTTGACATTTTCACTTTCTGTCAATTTAGCTAATCTGGTAGGTGTGAGGTGAAATCTCAGAATTTGCATCTATTTATTGATGGATGAATTTTTCCCCTTTGAGACCTATTTATCATATCTTTTGAAAACACATCATTTGGGGGATATTATTCCTATGCATTTCCTCATTTATTCTGGGAAGGCTTTATCAGTAAAACTTCTTTCAAATATTTTTTTTTTCTTAGTTAATTGTTTTCTTTCTAATTTTGGCTGCATTCGACCCCATAATTCTTCTGATTAAGTTATTTATCAGAGAATTCATGTTAACTCTGCTTTTAAAAACGTCATTAAATATAATTTTTATTTCATTGAGATTAGAAAAGGATATTGTTAAAAGGGAACTTATTATCAACAGCCTCTTAGTTTATGTTCAACACAACTAGGTCACTTAGAAGTCACTGAACAGTTAACAAAGGAGATTTACTGTGCCATAAAATAGCAATGACATGCAAAGAAACACTTAGATTTTCTAGTCCCCAACTTTTCAAAATGAAACAAAACTACTTATCAGTACAGGGTACAAAGACTTATATTGTCCTCAAAAATCAAACACATCAAAAGAATATCATTTTTAGGTTGAACTATATATGTCTTTAAGTGACTAGGAAACTGCATTAAGTCAGGCAAGCACCAATAAAATACCAGGGACATCTTTGTAGACTTTCAGGGAAAGGTCTACAAGTTTCAGGGAAAACTAATTCCTAGTTTAAGGAAATAGAAGAACTCTGGTACTATCATAGATATATTTAATACTTGAGCTTTTCTACATTTGTTTGTCTTAAAAAAAAAAAAAAAAACCTAAATCTTAAAATGTGGTCATTTTGCAAAGATACCATTCAGTGCTGAGGAATAAGTATACTACTTTCTATTCCACATCTTTAACCAATGATGTTTCATCTTTAATGTTTTAAGTTTCTATTCAGATACTCTACATCTTTCTTATTTAATTTATATTATATTGAGATAGGTCTGAAGGGAGTACATTTAAGTCTCCAGCTATTGTAATTTTACTGTATTTTTTTCTATTTATAACTTGTATAACTTTGAACTTAAGTTTTTATATGCTATTTCATTTGGTGAAAGAAAGTTAAGTGCTTCTATTTGTTCTTTGTCTATGGTCATTAAACATAATGTACTTTTGCTGTTTCTCTTTTCATCAAGTCTATTTTTTGGTGTAATGTGAGAACATAATTTCTATCTCTTTTTATAAAAGCTTATTTAAAGTATAACAGATGTTGCTCCAGAATCTAATTTTACTCTGTATGATTTTATTTCTGTTTAATTGTGTTTCTTGTAGTCCATATATTATTGGCTTCTGCTTTTTAATTCATTCTTCTATTCTCTCCTATTTAATAAGTGAGTTCACCACATTCACACTTACAGATATGATCATTAATTATGTATTTCCCTATATTCTATTCTTTAATGCTTTTCCCTCTCTTTATTCCCATCCCTTTCTCTTTCCCATTCCCAGTCCTCAATCACAGGTTTTTGCTTTTTTTGTTTCTGTCTTTTTAAACCCACTCTCTAATGGTGAAGATTTTTTTAATTTATTTTTTAAATTTTCATAGAATCTGTGACTGAGATGTTTTGCATCTCCTCTGCTAAACTGTTAATTCTCCTTCCAATTCTTTCTTTTAAAATTGTCATTTTGTTAATATCTTTTTTAATTGAAAAACAAAGAAAACAAAAAAAAAAACTCAAGCAGGAGAGGGATGTTTAAATCTTCAGTACACTCTTAGCATTGTGCCCTATAATTATGAGACTGTAAACTCTAAATCCAAGTTTGCAATTGTGTGATATTGAAGCTTCAACAAAAAGGCTTTAAACTTATCCCATATCAGCTCCTTGAAAGGTTCTTCAAATTTAGAAGGACAATTTTAGATGGTCTTGGTCCATACTATTTTCTCCACTTAGCTCTGTATATTGAATTCAGAAAAATCCTGTTCTGGAACCAAAGAGACCAGAAGTCTATAGATACATTCCTGGACAGCATTCTCTGCTCTAGTGCCATAGTCTTCAGCCTCTTTCCTTCTAAAACTTTGCTCAGGACAACATAAATGCAGGTAAATATTAGGTCTGTGATTCCTGAACAGATACATGATCCATAGGCTCTAGACCCAGTTTGTGCTAGAAGGATCCATGGCCTGACTCAGGTGTCAGAATAATACAACTGCAATGGTCTATGTTAGCCATGGTCTACACTCCTTGGTATGCAGCTTGTTTCTCTGGATTTTCTCTTTGAGCCTCTTTCTCTAGTGTCCCTATTGGCTATCTCCCTGTACTGACTTGGGATATAAAAATACTAACTGTGGTTTCTTCCTGAATTTCCCAGTCCCTTTGGGTAAGAGGCTTTTCTTGGACCCTTCATAGAAGACCTGGAGAAAATTATTTATTGTTTTCTGCTATTTTCCCCAATCTCTTTTTTCTAACTTCTATCTGTTGTTCTTATTTCTGCTATTTATATTAAGCAATGTCAAATGTCTCTTTGATAGTCAGAAACTAGCTATCATGTGCACACTAAGCCTTCTCTTTAGTCTAAGGATTCCTAGGTTGATTAATCTTTCTTTTTATAGCATGAATTTTAAGACCTTAACTATCTTCCACTTGGCTTTCAGAATTATCATAGTGCATCAAAACATGTGGTACCAAAAATTAGAATCCATAGTCCAAATGCAGTCTGATCAGGATAGACCACAGCGGGACAATGACCTCCAGAAGCTTGGACATTATGCTCTTCAATATAAAGTACTCTGGAATTAATTTGAGAGGCTGAATTTAATCCATAGTGAGCATTTAGATCACACACACACACACACACACACTCCTTAGATCATTTTTGTTTTTGCCAAGACAAAATGCTAACTAAACATCATATATTTATGGAAATGATTCCTAAAATCCAAGATTAAGACATTGCAGGATTTTACTGTTAAATGTCACCTTATTAGATTTTCCCAGTGCTCTGGCTTGCCTGATTTTTGGAATACTGTCATCTAAATGGAGACTCGTTCATTCCCTCATTATGACCTTATACCATTCTCAAATGATGAATCCCTTCTAAAACATGGTTTCTGTCCCCCCAGAAATTTAGAGTTTCATCATGGATATAACACCAAACATAGATAACTAACATGTATTTATATATTATGTAAGTTATATAAATGCATTAAAAGAATACAAGACAAAATATGTGGATTCTAATGGCAGGAAGATAATTAAGTAGTTAGTTTGCAGAAAGTTTACTAGAATAGACAGATTTAGGGATGGATTTTAAAGAATGAACAGAACTTCAAAAAGAAACGATATTGCATTTCCAAAGTTAAGGACTATCATGTGCCAAGGCACAGATACATATGGCAATATCAACAGACATGTGCTATGAAGAAGAAGATGAGAAATCATAGAATTCTCAAGTTTGGGTGGAACATAGAGTAAATTGAAGGGAGTAAAATTTTAAGTCACAATGTGACATTCTCTAGTAGCACATTGGACACTTTTGAATGTTGCATGAAATCTTTAAGTCGTTAGGTATCTTTAGAGCATGAAATTGATTTTGTAAAGCAAGCTTAAGTTAGGAAATAGTAGCTTACAATTGTCACACTTCTTTCAGATGCATAGTAATTCTTTGGCTATTTAGTGTTCCCATACTTCTAAAGAAAGTGTCCATCCTTCTCCCACAAGATTTTGTAGATAGGAGAATAAATTGCTCTTTATTATTTCATTTTTTATATCATCAGAGTAATATAACCTTAGATCCCAAGATGCTAACATATCCCTACATACCTCTATGCTCAAATGTGTTTTTGTGTCTATTTGTAGAGGTCAAGAGTTTTGTCAAAAATAAGATCCCCAGGAATAGTATTACTTTAGGTAAGAGAAAGGCAATGTAAGGAACAGACTTGAAATGATAGTCAGGAAGTGTTTAAGAATCTGTTTAAGTAAGGCAAGAATTCAGTTTGCAGACCACAGTCAAGTATCTCTTGCTCTTGTAATCCATAATTTTTATAAGCAAGGTGAATTTATTTATGCTTGTTTAGATGTTTTGATGCAGATCTGTGATTTCTTGTGGCTAGGAAATTCCTGTTGGGCAAACCCTCTTATTTAGTACTGACTGGGACTTTTGTCTGAAAATTAGAGACTTAGAAAGATGCCTAAGATCACTGAGAGATAAATTGGCTTGCTCAGGATTACATAGATAATTTACATCAAAGGCAGGGGTTGGTCTTTCTGACCTCAAAGCTTTCTCTCTGTGGTCAGCATTATACCACAATACCTTTCTTATTTAGATAAAACTGAAAATATTCAATATTTTTTATACTGATGTTAAAAGTGAAAATTGTAATTCACCCCCAATAAAGAAAAACAACAAGCACTTGTATCCTAATGAGGATAGAACATAACTTAAAGGAAGGCAGTTGCAAACTCTGATTGAGTCTTGTGCTATAGTGAAATTCCCATTATTGCTGTGCAGGGACCAACATGTTCTCCTTTGACAAGGACAGATTTTAGATTAAGCACTCTAATATTGTTGAATTACCATTCTTGATGGCCAGTCTCTCTGGTCTAAGGTGCCTTAGAGAAATGGAACATAACTGTGAAAGAGTGTAGGTTTCAATGAAAGTAAAGCTGTCTTTCCTAAATATCCACAGCCCTCACTCCCAAGTTTTCACATTTAAGGGAAAGAATAGTAATGTAAGGACACTGCTGAATTTAAATGGAGATAAAGAACATTATAATTACAAATTTCAGGATCCAATCCTAAAATGATAGGTTGACAGTGTCAGACCCATCCAGTGACCAATTACAATTATATTTAACTCTAGTCACTGGAGATAAGGGAAGGGAGAGAGCTGAGGGAAAGAAGTACCTCTTTGGATTCATCTTCAAACTTATAAGGTATTTCATTTTACAAATTATCTGCACATTGCCCAGGCTAAATAATTAATGTTTAAATAAGGTACATATGACTATTTTTGAACAGAGAAAAAGAAGAAGACAGGGAATTACAGACAGAGTGAGGGAGCCTATTTTTCCCCTGTCACTCAGAGATAAGGCATTAGCATTGCTACAGAATGAAGGCTGCTTCCCCTAGGAGATGGCTGTAGCCTTTAGTTCATTGTTTTCAAGCTTACAGATTGGGGTGGTGGACTATTTTAAGGGGGGAAATAGGGAGAGGAGAAAAGGGGCAACAGCAGTAGGTCAGATTCCCTATCAGTCAAACCACAAAGGTCTGCTAGGCATTCATAATTTAGTCTGGAGCAGAGTAAGCAGCTATTTCCTAAAGCACGTATGCTTTGCAAAATCAATTTGTGAGCTCATTACATAAATCCATATTAAACTATTTAGTCTATATTTAACACTATAACAAGGATAGTCAGGGTAAATTAAATGGATTTTGTTTCCAGGTGGCAGAGAGCCAAAGTTTGTCCTTCCTATTTTAAGTTAATGCTTGACTCTCTAATATGTTTATACTACTGATAGGAGAGACAGACAGAAGGGAAGGATGGTGATTTTTTTTTCTTTCAGATATTAACAACAAATCATATCTATATTTTTCAGTCTTGAGAGTTTCTGGAGGCATATAATTTTATTGCCTCATGCCCCTACATAACCCCTTTGCACTGTTATTTCAAAATAGCAGCTCTGTAGGAGTCCTCTCCTCAGTCTTGAGAAACATGTACAGTTATATGTTTGGTAAGAGAATGAATTCCATCAGTGAGGAAAGAAAAAGGAAAAAGCAAGCCCATAGCTCATCAGGGAATTAGGATGCCTTTGACAATGTCAATTCCCTTAATAAGTCCTTAATTACCATTATTGTAATTTTTCTCTGCTTCCCATAAGCCTACTCTAGGATTAATTACAAAATTACTCATTTCATTTTTTGAAATATTTCTTGCATTCATTCATTCATTCATTCTTTTCTTCATTAATACAGAAACAATCGTGGTCCACCTTATATCTGAACAGGTTTGCCTGATCATTTTTTTTAATCTACTCCAATCCCTTATCTCCTATACATTAAAAATAAGCAGAGCCAACAGACATCATTTTGATCCATCCATTGCTCTACTTGCAGAGCTACTGGACTGCTCAACATGGTATACCCTCATCAGAGAAGGTATTGTGCTCTATGAGCAAAACAAAATTAAAGTAGCTCAGAAAAAATTCAAGATGCACAAAATTACAGAATCTACCAAAAGGTTAATATTTGTGCCTGATCTCTGGTAGAGCATTCCCAGCCCATGTCAATCTGATCAGCCATAGTTGAATATATTGTAACTTGTCTCTAACATTATCATGTTATTTTGGTCCTCTTCTAGAACAAAGAACCACAATTAATGCAATGCTACAATGACCTATAATGATTTACAACAAGAACAAGTGTGTGTTAAGGTCTTCTAACAAGTGCCTCCTCTTCACAGCCATTCTTTTGTTTCCCTACATTTTAACTCATACTTTGTATTTAGAAAAGCCAGTAAGCAACATAAGTGGAAAATTTGTTTTCCGAAGCTTTTATCCATACTTCTCTTTTCCCTAATCTGTCCTCCTAACCAGACATAATGATATTTGACACTGCCACAAATTCCATCCCAGTGCCTCATTATGGTAAACAACTGATGTTTGATTTTATTAAGTTATATCAGCAAACCATAAATTTCATTTCTCTTCAACATCTCCCTCCCCCCCAAAAAAGTTGTCTTCTTATAAGAACAAGTAACTGTAATCCAAGAAACTCTACCAATGCCTCTGGAAACGCTACATTGTTTCACTCACCATCCATTTGGCTTCCAAAACTAAAATAGTCTTATTTGGCCACCATTTGCCTGTGTACATTTTCTCCTCTTATTAGAAAATAACTTCTCTGAAGTTAGGGGCCATCTTATTTTTATTTTTGAATATCCAGTAACCAGTGCAGTTTGGCAAATGATAAATGTTTCATAAATGGTTTCTAAGCATTTATCTATTAATTCTACCAAGTTGGAAAACTTCATGTATGATATTGGTGACATACTAACTAATTTGAGCACCCACCTGGCTATTTCCACAAAAGTTTATCACTGGGATGTAGATCACTATAAGAACCCTCCAATTCTGTGCAATTGTCATCTGTTTCTGCAATGGCAGTGAAAGCAGCATGGGAAGAGTAGGTGTTAAAAGTCACACATTTTTGGATTACTGATATTGATAATATAAATATGAAATTTTGTTCAAGAACTCACTGTTTAATATTTTATGGAGTCATTTCTTTTAAATAACATCTTGACATTTACATAAGATATATGTGTTTTAAATTAAAATTGCTAGTACATTCAGTCATAGAGCCATGATTTAAGTCAAACACTGGTCTATTGAGGTTTTTTTTTTCCCCTTTACAAAAACAGTACTCATAAAAAATAAAAATAAAAGCTCACTTTCACATTCTGTCATATGTTGTAAATAGCATTTTCCATAGAACAGCCTTATGAGATATATTGTGCAGGTATTACATCTTCATTTTATGGATGACAAAATTAAGTGTCAGAGAGCTTAAAGTACTTTCTTTAGGTCACACAGTTACCAAGTGATAGAAGCTGAAACTTAAAGCCAAATGTCTCACTACAGAGCTTGCCATTCAATTGCTTCTTTAATTCAGTAAAAAGAATAGACTGGTATGTAGGTATACCATTCATCTGTTACATTAACTATCCTTTAGTAATTCTAGAAAGTAAATTAGCATCATGTCCAAATAACTTCAATTTCACATTATTTTTAAATTGGCATAATACATCTTAAAAGAAAGGCATCCAAATCAGATAACTTTGGATAGTTTTAGAGTAAAACGGGAACTATAGCTCTATATTTTATATCTAGTTCCCAATTAGTTTGAACCTCATGAGATGGCCACATGTATTTGAATTAGTACTATTTGACATTAAAATTATGCAAATTATGATCATTGGTTCTAACCCAAGGGAAATTTGAATTATAAAATCATATAGGACTATTATCTCACAAAATATTCCCAGTAACCAGGGACTAGCTGTATACAACTTCTATAAATAATCTTTATATATTTGCCATATTTATCCTGCCATCAAGGTCTACTTATTCTGTCTTCAAAATATTATGGAATGTGCAAAAATGTTTATGGCAGCTTTTTTGTAGTGGCAAGAAACTGGAAACTGAGTGGAGGCCCATCAGTTGGAGAATGGCTGAATAAGTTATGGTATATGAATATAATATGGAATTTTATTGTTCTATAAGAAATGATTAGCAGGATGATTTCAGAGAGCCCTGGAGAGACTTACATGAACTGATGCTTAAGTGAAATGAGCAGAACTAGGAAATCACTGTACACAGCAACAAGAAGATTATTCAATAAGCAATTATAATGGACATGGCTCTTTTCAACAATGAGATGATTGAGGCCAGTTCCAATGATCTTTTGATGAAGAGAGCCATCTACACTCAGAGAGAGGACTATGGGAACTCGTGTGGTTCACAACATAGCATTTTCACTCTTTTTGTTGTTGTTTGCTTGCATTTTAGTATTTCTCATGTCTTTCCTTTTTGATTTGATTTTT
The DNA here is from genome assembly GCF_048593235.1 of Sminthopsis crassicaudata. Classification (NCBI taxonomy): domain Eukaryota; kingdom Metazoa; phylum Chordata; class Mammalia; order Dasyuromorphia; family Dasyuridae; genus Sminthopsis; species Sminthopsis crassicaudata. Next base: position 377,157,892 of record NC_133617.1, on the reverse strand, counting down.
CTTGTACAGCAAGATTTTATAACTATATATGCATATATTGGATTTAACATATATATTTTACCATGTTTAACATATATTGGATTACTTGCTATCTAGGGGAGCACAAGATTTTGCAAGGGTTAATATTGAAAAATTATCCACACATATCTTTTGAAAATTAAAAAGTTTTAATAAATATATTATGGAAATATTATTAAGTATAGTAGAAAGAACACTGAGTTTTGATTCTGTGAACCTAAGTTCACTTTTGTAACTTACTAGTTATATAATCCTAGCCAGTTCACTTAACTTCTTTGGACATTAGGTTCTACATTTGTCTTCTCTTTCATCCCATAAAGTAGACTCCCTTGCCCCCATTTGCTCATCATACATGGCATCACATTTAGTAGTATGTGAAGTATTTCCATGGTCAAGCAATTGACTTTTTTCCACATTCTACTATAGTAGTTTCCATCATAGTTCCATTCAATGAAAGCAAAGATAGACCACGGAATCAGATTGATGATATTATGCTCTGAATTAGAGAGATGAAATAGTAAAGACAGGAACCAACTGTTTTTGGTTGGTATAGAACATTTTATTTTATGAAAAGAAACTTTTTCCAAAAGTGATCCAAAACAAAGAAAATAATAAAGGGTAAATTTTCAAGCCTCTGTAATAGTTTCATTTTAAAATTAATATTGAAATTTACAATTATTTAATAGAAAGAATAAAATTAAACTATGTAAGTTTATGTATGAAAGAGCCTAAAATGGCTTAAGGAGTGAAAGTTTTTTTTTTTTTTGAAGCAAAGTATTATTGGGTGCACAATGATTTGAAGGCTTTCCAATTTAATTGTCACTGCTTAGGATAGAAAATATTTTCTTGCCTTTGAATCAGTGGCAAAGCTCTTTTAACAAGGTTCTCCCATTATATCTGAGAACACTGTATTTCAGGTATGACAAATCTGAAAAACTCAAGTTAACTGACACACTCTGTACACAGAATTCCCAGTTTGTGACACTGAATAAGAAACACTTTTGCTTCACTGCATCTGCAGAGAACACTTTTACCCCCACATCCAATACAATGAATGAAAAACTTAAATCATAGTTACTTTTTGTAGTAAGTATTGATAATTATTATATTTAATTGTCTGCCAGTAACTCATGCCAGATTAGGAAGTATATCACGTTAGTGTTAGCTACATTCTCTTACACAGTCACTTTGGTGCTGTGGTGCTAGCAAATTAAATCCTAACAGATCTTGAAGTGTTAAGACTAATTGTGCAATTACTCATCCCCTCGCACAATCCCATTGAAGTAATGATGTAAAAAAAAAATTAACATTCAGGAAGAAATGTTGTAATTAGTAGCAGTTAATGCAGTTTAAGAAATCAGTTGTTGCCTATAGACTTTTTTTTTTTGCCCTTTAGCTTTTCCAATTTTTTCTTTTTAAATTGATAAGACACTACATACAAAAAAAAAAAAAAAAGAAATTCAGGGTACAACTTGTACATTCTGTGCCTTAAAGCTTAAGCCTACTCTTAAATAACTTTATCTAATTCTAGGCCATGTGATGTACCACCTTATTACAATGTGCAAAATTCAACATCATTCTTAATCATAACCTTTGTGAGGAAGGACAGGTAATTGATAGCAATTCACAGTTTTCTAAATGCCTAAGCAATATATTTCCCTTAGTACAGTAGAACTCCATCATAACAGTGGTTTTGGGGAATGCAGATAACACCAGCATGAAAGGATGTTCTTGTTAAAGTGAGCGGCACGCACTATAAGTTACTCTGGGGAACATGACTTGCTACATAATAAGCTTGAATTCATGGGCCAAACTGGTGGTGCTCTCCTAATAGGATTTACTCTTCTTATAATCTCTTGACTTTTTTTCCCCCAAGTTTTTTTTTTTTTTTTTTACAGTTTTGGAAATAAAATACGATGTCACATCTTTAACTGGGATTCCAATTTTGTCCTTACTCATTTTCCATATTCATTTCAAATTGTTCTCTCTAGCCTCTATTCTATCACTCTTGCTTTCTGAATGCCAAGAAGTACTTATTGCAGCTATAATTTTCACCTCAGCTGTTCCAAGTTGACTTATACCAAAGATGTGTATTCAGTAAATACTCAGAGCATAATAAAAATACTTAGAGGAGGGACAAGAAAGTGACCTAGGTATCGAGTTGTGACTTCTTATTTTCTTCCTTTCTCCTCAAACATTGGCATATTATATTCTTTGATTCACAAATTTCCTAACTGATCCTATCATTTTTCATTCTGACCAATGCATGTACTAACTTCCTACACTCCATTCTGAGTTTTAGTATTAGTCTTCTCCTTCATTCCATAGACTCCTTTGCCCTCATTTGCTCATCATACATGGCATCACATTTAGTATTATGATTTTCCTCTCAAATTTGGTTCAGGATAGACACTTCTTATACATAAATTATCTATTAATTGACTAATATGCATTTAACAGATACACAAGTGATATAATCAAAGCAATAGTTAACTTTCCATTCATTATTATACGATTAACAGTTACATTTGAAGTAGTATTTTGACATACAATATAGAAAGCTAGTTTCAGTGTCAGAAAAAAAAGTAGGTTTCAAATCCATCTTCTGAAAATATTTGGCTGTGAAACTCTGGGCAATTCATTTAATCTTTCAGTATCTCCCCACAAAAATTTATAATTCTAGATATTATAGAGTAGGTACTAAGATGCATTAGGAATAGGAATCTTAGCATCAAAAATTGCTATCAATAACAAGAAAGTTACATGTATAATAAAAGGAAAAAAAAATCAGTATATCCCAAAAGTCTTAGTTGAGATTTTAACTTTTAAAGTTTGAATGCTTCAAGACTAAAATAATTAATGCAGATTTAAGATACTAACACTTTGGAAAGCTGCAGTAAAAAGTTATTAAGGCTTTAGAAAATAGGTTTAAAAATTTTAAAATTTTACTAAGACTTTGGAGACCTGTACCATGCAAGTTCCTCTCCTCTTTGATCGACTGACCAACAAAATATTTAGTTAAGTTCTTTGTACTGGCTACATGGTATACTAAGTTTTTGGGGTAGAGCAAAAAAAGTAGCTGTTTGTGGTAACTTCTTTTGCCAGTTTTAATAGACAACAGTGATAAACTGAACTTCATGTTGTAAATCTCATTCTCATGGTGCTAGAAGCCCTCTTCTATTAAGTAGACTTTCAAAAACTGAGCATAATATAATTTTAAGGAATGTAAATTATGGGTATGGATAGTGAAGGTGAAAGAGTATCTGATTTCTACCTGTTAGGAGCTGGGTTTCTTTAACTTATGGCAGTAAATTAGTTGATAACACTTTAAGTCTCACAGAGTATTGTCAAGAGAAGGAAGAAAGAAGTTCACTCAATTCAGTGATCAATAGGATGTTAATTTTTTTCTCTAAATGACTAGTTTCCCAAAAAAAGGGTGAGAATTGTTTATAAAAGACGATACTGAAACTTAATGATGCTTCCCTGAGTATCAATCCACACAGAATGCCAGCTTTAATAAGTCATTGTCTGGACCTTACTGAGGAACAGATTGTTAGGGTTGCCAGGGGTAACTCTCAGTCAGAGGCCTATGGACAGGCCAAAACTGAACAGCTGGGCAACACAGGGTTCACACTGTGCCTGAATATATATGTTGACCATTTATTGACCAATTTTTAAAAGAGAGGGCTGTGTTCTCATCGCCATGGTCAGCCCCATCACTTAATTTATATGTATAGCTTGCCTCTCCACCATCTGTGCATGCTGGCCCCCTCAACATCTCTGAGGAATTGGACTGGCATTGTTTGAAGATCTGATTAAATAGCCAGGAAAAAGTCATCCATCATTTATAAGGGGGAAACGCAGACAGTTACAATGGTATCCTGCAGCCCTTTAGGATTTTGTCTTCATTTTCTTTTGCTTTCATTCTAATCCAATGCCAAACATAATAAACACTGACCATGAGTACAGAATTTACTGACAGCATTTTAACATGTAGGTGGAAGAAGTAATGAATTATCCAGTTTCCTCTAGGCAGGTTCTGGTAATGTATTAAACTACATTACTGCTAAGGGTAGCCCTGTTCCCCGAGGCTTATACCTACTGAAAAATAATCAAAGAGCCCAAGCTGAATGCTGGCTTCTGTGATTAAAGGCTACCTGTTGAATTATGGTTTTCCTCTGTGATGAGGCTTCCTGTGTGTAAGTTAATTTGAGGTAAAATGTGCCAATCTGATTCCCTAAGTCTTCATCAGTGAATCAAAATATAGTGTGCATAGTTCTGGTTGAGTTGGAAGCAATTGTTTGAAAGTTTCTCTTCTTCTCCCCACCCATATTATTATTATTTCAGTTTATTTTAAAGCATATATTTATCTACATGTAATGACTAAGAATGCAGCATGCACTAAACTGAAAAATAAGATTTTCTGACATATCAATGACCTTAAATAGTGATTCATCATCTCATCCAATAGATGGGTTGTTCTAATGCTTTCGAGCTCTAGTTCTGAAAATCTTCCCGTCTATACTGAACTTGGATTATGAGTGAAATCACATGAATAAACATTCTAGATGGATCTCAGATAATTGACTTTAGAAAGAATTGGGTCATAGTGCTTAATAATATTCACATTTTAAATAAGCATCTAAAACAATGAGCCATCATTGAAATATATTTAGCTTGCATCTTAGAAGACTAATTTTAAAAAAAAGATCAAGAATAACCAAATAGTTAACACTAACAAGAGAACATGAAATAAAACATTTAGAATTCATAACATCTACTAAAATGAATAATTTATGTTCTTTTATAAAGTATGTTGAGACAAAAATGAAAGAACATTTCAATTTTATCTTGAATAAGATTCATTCTTTTTCATCTTGTTCTCGATTATTCTCCTATTCCTAAGCAGTTTCTTCACAAATGTTGTTGTGCATTTATAACACAAATTCTATGTGAATGCTACAAAAAACATAATAATTTTTAAAAATTATCCATTTTTTCAATTATTAGAAAGTGCAAAACAAGGTTCCCTTTTTATTCATTATAACAAAAACATATCCAAACACAGTTAGAAAGAATATGTTAACCTTACATAGGATGTGAACTATTTCTTCTGAATATCTTTCATCTTTCACTGGTCTTAGAAACTTCCAAAATTATGAGTTCTCATTATAAACCTCATTTAATCAAGGAAAAAAAAATGTATATATATATACATACATATATATAGTGTGTGTGCTTTCCTGGTTAGCTAAATACTTTTGAACTGGATCTGAGAGAAATGTGAGAAATATTTTAGGTATTCTAAATCAAATACTAATCACATTAATTACATATAGCATTCCAAATGTTTTCATCTTCTTACCAGGTTCAGGGATGATTAGCTGGGCACTGGTCTGTGTATTCCCAGCATCATTCTCAGCTACACATTGATAAAAACCTTCATCCGACTTGACTACTCCAAGGATTCGCAAATTGCTGCCACCCTAGGGAGAAGAATAAATGACTGAAATGTTTTTTTTTCCAACAATAATAAAAACAATCAGCCCCAAATTACAACTTTAACCAAGCTTATTGTTAGTTTCTTAAAGAACAGAGAAGAAAGGATATGCTCAATGGATCTTAGTTTCACTCACACATCTTAACAAACCTGAATAATTTTGTGAGTATTTGCTGAATGTATCAGCAAGGATGTGATCTAGTGTTACAATTAAATTAATTACCTTTAGTCCATGGATGTAACAAAGTATAGACAATATGCATATGAATTGAAGGTTCTTCATCAGGTGAGCAACAGCCAAAAGGTTGTAGCAATGATTTGCCTTAATCCCCACACTACTTCTACAGACCAGGCAAGATCTATATCAACAATTCCTAAAGGAGTATGTGTGTGTGTGTGTGTGTGTGTGTGTGTGTGTGTGTGTGTGTGTGTGTAAGAGAGTGAATGTGTGTGTGAGTGTGTGTGTGTGTGTGTGTGTGTGTGTGTGTGTGTGTGTTTGGGGACAAGGCAGACACTTCAACAGTAGGACAAATAAATAGATTTTGGTTTAACTAAGAATGCTAAAATTAGCTATTGCCTGGGGCCAAAGAATGACCCAGTATTCTGGTGGCTGGCTTCTAGTTCTCATGATCCTGTACTGTGACCAATAGTGGACATGGACCATCTGTTGCCTCTCCCTCACTTTTACACATGACTAACTCACTTTTCCCATTCATATATCTCTTTGTTTATAGTTTACAACTTTTTAAATAAAAACTATCATCCTTAGTCTATGATAGTTTCCAGTTTATGAAAAAAATAGGAAAATAAGGTTTTTGCTGGCAAGTTTCTAATAATCTTGTATCTTTCATTGAAAACAAACAACTAAATTAAATGAACATAAGCTTCCATGTAGCAAGCCAATCTGTTTCTTTTTATTTGAGAGAAAAGAAAGATATAATGACCTGAGATTGTTTTTAATTTACACTTAACTCAGTTTATTTTAGTTATTAGTAGAAGTATTATTTGTGTAAATTTGAGGCATGCTAAATCACATCCCCTTAAGTCATTAAGAGAAAAATATTCACTCACTGGGAATATTTAATTGTTTTCTGTATCAGGTCACAAATTCTCAACTAATATGAAATTCTTACATATAGGTAATTTCTAATTGGCAATTCTCATAAAAGTTCCTATTAATATTAGTTACACTGTCAGAGACACATAGTTATATATCACTATAGCTCATGACTTAGATTTCTGAAAGCTTTGGGGAAATATATTTTTTAATATACAATGAGTTTGAGATAGGCATTTTGCATTTTGTTTTCCCGCTCCCTAAGACTGTAGACATTTAAATGGGTTGATGGTAATGAGTCATGCAGGGAGAAAGATTATTCAAACTGTATAGAAAACAAATGTTACATTTTATCATGTGTCCTTAAGGGCACCTAGCAATTTCCTTTATATGCAAGCAGCATATATTTTATGCGTATACAGCACATTTCAAATTGCCCAATGACAGGTCATTTTTAATTCTGTTGTAGGCCAAACAGCAGTGCACTTAAAGGAACTAATGGGTTGTAAAGCATTACAAAGTTAACTTTTTTTCCATCATCACTCTATTCCCATCAAATTTTATAAAATCAGTTGAAAACACAATTATTTTGAAATATAAAAAAATAAGGAAAGTGAAAAATTGAGATTTTCCTTTAATCTTTGAAACATCATATGAGAACCAAAGGCATATAAAAGATGGTTAAAACAAACAGACAGATTAAAAAACATTGTCTGTGAAAGGATAGCTGCAACTTAAACAAGGGAGAACACATGATATAGTATTGGCATCTAAGAGTGGACTAAGTGTTTGACCTGGAGTTAAGAAGACCTGAGTTCCAATATGGCCTCTAATACTTACTTATTATTTTATTCTAGATTATCACTTAATAGCCTCAGTCTCCTCAGATCTAAAATTGGAATGATAATAGCACCTATCTCCTGGGATTGTTGAAAGCATATTACAAACTATAGCAGTAGCAGGAGGAAGAGGAAGAGGATGAGGTGGGGAAGGAGAATAAGAAAGGAATAAAGAGGCAGGGAATAAAGAATCCTGGGATAATAATTCTGCTTCCAGTATCCACTTGGTTTGTTTTGCTTTTGTGCTTTCATGACTTTATAGGCATAGAGAATTCTAAAAAGGAAGTTCTTTTTATCCATGCTTATTGACACATGCCCTGAAATTTATATAGTCTTCATATGTTGCTTGAGGGCACTTATAAAGTGAGATGATGAGATGGACTTACCTAAAGATACACAGTTAGGATATTCAGAGGTTACTATTGAACTCAGACTTTCTTTGTTTACCCTTTCTACTTTATCTCAGGCAAATGTATTACCTCACTTCTGGACCTCAACTAGTTCATATATAAACAAAGAAATTAAACCATATGACCTTGAAGGTCATTTACAATTATAAAAATGGTTGCAGATTTTTGTGGGAAAAGATATGTTATTGAAAATGTGTGCTTTGATATAATATGTATAATGTCAAAGTACACATAATATGTATTATGTGATAATCACTGATGTGAATTCTGCAACAAATTTGTATTTCCTGAAAACTGTTAAAACAAAAACCATCCAAGATAGGTAGTCTATGCCTTTTTAATGCAGGTTTCTTGCTACTTTGTCATCTGATATAAAAAAAGTAAAGAAAGAATAAATTTCATCAAAAAGATTGTAAACAAGTTTCCTGCAGAAATATATACATATACATACATACAAATTTATATATATATATATATACATATATATATATATAAAACCATACACACATCACACATATACTATATACACACATGCACACACATGTATATTGTGTATATATTATATATATATATATATACATATGTATGTAAATGCACGTATGGAGAGAAAGAGAGAGAGATGTGTATGTAGCATATCTATATGAACTATATACTATCTATCATCTATAAATAATCTGTATTTATTATGTGTCCCTTCTAACTAAGCTGTTTCCAGAACTCAATCAGAGTAGAATAGTGCATTTGAAAATTTTGAAAAGCCCAGAACAAGAATACAGACTGGAAGTATCAAGTAAGTAGTACAATGGATAGAATGTAGTGCTTGCAGCTGGAAAGACCTGAGTCCATCACTTATTTCCTAGATGTGTGACACTGGGCAAAGCATTTCACATTTCCAGGTCTTAGTTTGGTCTTTTGTAAAATGAAAGGTTTTAATTTGATGGTCTTTGAGATCTCTTACATTTCTATGCTCCTATTATTACTATTATCATAACTCAGGAAGCTTACATTTGTATATTGTATTAGAAGTATGAAGAATTTTTGTACAAAATATCTCATTTAATCCTCACCATAAGAGTATCAGATAGGTAGAATAAAGTACATTAATCTTTATTTTACCAAGAACATTGAGTCTCAGAAAAGCTGAGTAAGTGATGATAATGATGGTAATGATTCCTAGTTTTTTCTGTTAATGGCCATCTTTTTCTCTAATAAGAATTCACTATAAGAAAGGAACCATACTAGAAGCTGAAGGAGATCCAAACGTTATCTGCACTGTCTTCCTAGAGAAATAATACCTTCGCATTATTTTTGTCTTCTTAATGCAAATTTTGGAGCATAAGATGTTACCCAATTGGCAATGTAGTAAAGGGGAAAGAATATTAAATTAGAAGACTAGGGGTCTAGTTCTGGTTCTATCACTAATTAGCAGTGTAATCTTTGTTAGTCATTTACCCTCATTGGGATTCTATTGACTCATACAAAAGCCAAGAGATTTGGATGAGTTTCCTCTCAAGCTAAATTGTCCTTGCTAGCTCTAAAATGATATTATATGATCATAACAAATTTTTAATCAATTATATAACAACAGGGATTTATTTCAGATCACTTCATGGACTACTTTTGCTTTGAGAAAAATATATTTAAAACACAAAATTTACTTTCAAAGAAATGAGTGCTTCAGGAAATCAATTTTGCAATATATTTCAGAAATATATCTATATCTATAGATATCAATATATCAGAAATAGGGACCCTGTGCTCCTCAAAAAAAGTCATTTCCATACATAACTGAAGAACTACCACACAATTTGAAAAAGCTACAAATCTAATATGACAAAATAATTACCACTATCTGAAAATAATCACTAGGTATGACCACATCTCCATTCTTCATCCAGTTCACTGTAGGCACAGGCTTTCCCGAGACAGCACACTCAAACTCAATGTCCATACTCTCATAGGCATAGAGATTTGAAGGATGAATTAAAAACCATGGTGGAACTGCAAAGACAAAAAAAAAAAAAAAAAAAAAAAAAAAAAAAAAAAGAAAAGAAAAGAAAAGAAAAGGGAAAAAAAGAAAAGAAAATTAAAATGATTGGACTATAACATCAAATGCTAAGGACTTCACCGAACTAAAAACACACTACACTAAAATAGAAAACATTTGTAACTTGCAATTTCCCCAAACCTTTAGCTTATTAAAGAGGAACAAGTGTAGAACATATTTATTTTCTCAAATGCAGTTAAACAGTTGAAGTTAATCGTATTTTGCCACAAGGAAAGATTAAAAACCCAATTTGGAAAAAAATGGATTATATATACTAAGCATTCTGAGTACCAAAGTGCTGCATAAAAGTGACCTAGACCCCAATAGGTAAGTGGAGCTATAAAATTTATGTCACTTAATCAAGGAAGCAGAGAATAATATACACTTGCATAAGCCTAAGGAGGAGAAAGCTTATCCTTAAAACATTCGAGGGTTACATCAATAACATGGAAATTTGGCAGAGGTCTTTCCCTATTTGAAATTGGGTGTTTTGATAGGGGGCTAAAATGGTCTATATTATCTTTACTAAGGACACATCCTTATTGTTCTAGTGATTATCCATTGTCTTGTATGACTGTAATATATTATTGTTTTCACATTATGGTTTACAATATGCTAATTTAATTTCTTCATTACCATAATGCTACTTAGATGATGATGGAAATTTGCAATTGAAGGAAAATTGCTAATATAACGAAAAAGTCACTAATGAATTTTCAGGGTTATTCCATGCCTCCTACAAATTCTCAATGGTAAGGGGAAAAAAAAGTGTACTGTTCATTCTCATACATATGGGAAGCTTGCAAGAATTGTCCATTTTGAATATTCATATTGTCTGGGAAGCCAGATTAGATTAATTTTAAAGTAACAGACATGATATCTCTTTGCACACAGGAAATACATATGCATTTTTCAAGTGACCACATTAAATATTTAATCAATTGTATTTCTAATTGCTTAACACAATGGCTTACATGAATTAATTTATTCAAAAGTATTAGATAAAATGATCTTCTTTGATCAGTAAGGCTTAGAATATTACTTCTTCTGATATGTAACATTTCTACTGATAAACAATAAATCTATACTTTTTTGGGCAAATGTTCAGTCTTTTGGGGATCACTGACTAACAGGTGATAGGAAAGAGTATTTAGGTGAGCTCTACTAATGCATATAAGATTTTTTTGAAATCTATATATTTCTATAACATATTTATTTTATTTATTATATATGTATATAGATATGCATATACACATATGCACACACATATACATTTGTACACTCATGTATGCCTATACAAATGGCCATGTATGTACAGTGAACATATATTCTACAATGTGTGCACATGTGCATTAGCCATATATTCAGATACACATATTTATTGCATATGTAAATCCACATACATATGTATATGCATATTTGTGTGTATCTGTATATATTCATGTGTGTACATCTTTCTACCTATCTAAAGAAGTAGACATACTGACAAATACATTCATACACTCAATGTACACACCACCTTCATAACCATTTCACAAACCACCAGGTAGAGAGCAAAGCCATCAGACATGGGAGTCAAAAGATGTGTGTTCTGGCTCTAGTTCTTTCACTAAGTGCATACATAATATAAAAGTCAAAATCTCTCTAGAGTTCTATTAATGTTGATCCTTAGGGCAGCTAGGTGGTGCAGTGGATAGAGCACCAGCCTTGAGTTCAGGAGGACTGGAGTTCAAATCTGGTCTCAGACACTTAACACTTCCTAGTTGTGTGACCCTGGGCAAGTCACTTAACCCCAGCCTCAGGAAAAAAAAAAAAAAAAAAAAAAGTAATGTTGATCCTCTCTTTGAGAGTTTGAGCTAAACAATCTTTAATATTTGCCTGTCATTTATGATTTTATATATAAATAAAAATCATTTATAAACAAAATTTTTATGAATTCATGTATACAAAAACAAATTATATAGTTAAATTTATATATAAACAAAACTTAAGCAGCATTTATATATATATTACTTAAGTTTTATGTAATTTGTTTTCTTTCTTTTTAAGTAATTTCTACAAACAATGGTTAATAGAGAATATGTTTATATGTATGTATACATTATATGTGCATGTTTAGACACATTTATTATGTATATATTTTCTTTTTAAAAAATTTTATTTTATTTCCAGTTGCAAATTCTCTCCCTTCACCTCACTTTCCACCTACTGAGAAAAAAAGAAACACTGTACTAATTACAATATGAATTGTAAAACATTTCATTTCAAAATCATTTCAGAACATATTTTGGGAAAAAATGTGAAAGAAAAAATTAATCTGCATTCTAACCTCAACAGTTCTCTAAAGAAATATGATGTGAAAACAAATAGTATAAATAAAGATTCAGTGTTATCTGAATAATGCTTTAGGGTTGAGAATCATGGGGTTAAATCCCATCTCTGACATTGTGATGTGATAAGTAGATCTCTAAACCTCACTGGGTCTTTTCCTCATCTTTTATATAGTGATAATGCCTGCTAATTGAGGATCTTAATATACTTAAGATGTTTTAGAGTCTTAAAAGTGCCATATAAATATCACATAATATTGTACAAATCCCTTGAATACTGGGACAATTTTATTTCATCTTTGTAATATTAGTATTTAGCAGAGATCCTTCTTCTTCTAAAATTTCCAATTTCTCCATTCCTCCTATCATTTAAGGGCCTCTATAATTGCACTCCCAACTACCAACCCAACTTCACATTAATCTCTTCATGAATCCAATTAGACTACTAGCTGTCCCATGCAAATGATAACATCTCACTCTTCTGTGCATTTTTTCCACTAAAATTTCCCCAACTCCACACCAAAAAATATTTTTTTCCTCAAACTTTCTTAAGGTACTTTGAAACTCTTTTTTGCCTCTATCAATATCAACCTTTGCTGTAGTACTTATTTGCATGTCTGTCACCTACTATTCTTTCCCTTTCATCCAATAGCGTTTTTATGTTCTTGAGGGCAGGGCCTACACATACACATATACACCACACTCAACTTTTCTATCTCGTCAAATCTTAACAATGATTTATATATACCAGGTGCTTAATAAATAGCTGTTAAATTTAATTAAAAACACATTCCTTATTGTTCTCTTATTCACACTTTGCTATCAGTGTTTTTACTTTCAGGAAGTCCTTTTTTTCTATATGGTTGCAGTGTTTTCATATAAAAATATAAAAATCCCAGATATACACTATTGATCAGAGAAATGCAAATTCAGACAACTCTGAGATACCACTACACACCTGTCAGATTGGCTAAAATGACAGGGAAAGATAATGCAGAATGTTGGAGGGGATGTGGGAAAACTAGGACACTGATACATTGTTGGTGGAATTGTGAATGGATCCAACCATTCTGGAGAGCGATTTGGAACTATACTCAAAAAGTTATCAAACTCTACATACCCTTTGATCAAGCAGTGTGTTTCTACTCGGCATCTATCACAAAAAAATTATAAAGGAGAGAAAGGGACCCACATGTGCAAAATTGTTTGTGGCAGCCCTTTTTTTAGTGGCAAGAAACTGGAAACTAAGTGGATGCCCATCATCTGGAGAATGACTGAATAAATTGTGGTATATGAATTCTATGGAATACTATTGTTCTGTAAGAAATGACCAGCAGGATGATTTCAGAGAGTCCTGGAGAGACTTACATGAACGGATGCTAAGTGAGATGAGCAGAACCAAGAGATCATTGTACACAGCAATAACAATACTATATGATGAGCCGATTCTGATGAACATGGCTCTCTTCAACATTGAGATGATTCAAATCAGTTCTACTTGTGCATTGATGAAGAGAACCATCTACACCCAGAGAGAGAACCATGGGAACAGAGTGGGGGAATATAACATAGCATTCTCACTCTCTCTGTTGTTATTTGCTTGCCTTTTGTTTTCTTTCTCAATTTTTTTTCTTCTTGATCTGATTTTTCTTGTGCAGAAAGATAACTATAACTGTGTGTGTGTATATATACATATGTATATGCATATACATATATATACATATATATGTGTATATATATATATATATATATATATGATCTAGCATATATTTAAACATATTTAACATGTATTGGACTATCTGCCAGGTAGGGGAGGGGTTGAAGGGAAGGAGGGGAAAATTTGGAACAAAAAAGTTATGTGAGGGTCAACATTGGAAAAATTACCCATGCATATGCTTTGTAAATAAAAAGCTTTAATAACAAAAAATCCCAGATATAGACTAATTTTCAAAAATATTCACACATAGAACATTTAGAAGTAGGGGATGGTCCTCTATAGTTGCCTTCCTTTCATTCATCCCAATTCTGTAAATGTAGAGGGCATGTATTTTTTTTTTTAATGTAGCTTAATTTAATAACAATCCCCACAAATTATAATAGTAAATAGTCCAAATGAATATAAATACATTAAGAAGAAAAATTCATTATGAGCAAAATAAATTAGAAAAACTTTTACTATCACTGAGTTTATTCTATCTTGTAACCTTGTTGGAGTGGTATTTCTGTTTTTCATGGGATCCCTAGCATTACAGACAGTTACACTTAATAGTTTAGTTATGGGTAAGATAAGGATTTTCAAGTCCATTACTTTTCCCCTTAATCTATCTGTAGAGATTGACCTGTATCAAATATTTACAGTATACTTGCTACCATGTTATGATATATATGCATACATACATGTGTATATATGTATAATAATGTATATGTTTGTGTATATTCACATGTACATACAAAATTTCCAATGTGAATAGATATTTTTTCAAGAGAAAATATCAAAATTGTATCAACAGATGATTTAACAATTAATAGCATGTACAATCATATCCAGATTACCACCAATCAGGCTTGTATGGCACATATAATTATAGTATGGTTGGAGCAGAATAATTATTGCATTTTTAAAATTGTGTTTTTAATAGTATTTTATTTTTCCAAATACATGCAAAAATAATTTTCAACATTCACCTTTGTAAAACCTTGTATTACAAATTTTTCTTTCTCTCTTCCCCTCCCTTTCCTCTAGACAGTAAGCAATCCTATAGAGGTTAAAATGTACAGTTCTTCTAAACATATTTTCATACAGAATAATTATTGTTAGATTGTTATTAGGTTTCTGTTTCAACGATTCTACAGAAAACCCTCATTTCATGCAATATTATATACAGAATCTTACATAATGGGTTAATCATACATCTATTTCAGTTCTATTTAATTCCCCTTAAAAATCAATGTTTAAGCAAGTATATGTTAATTTGTTAGGAATGATTCTACTGGTACACAATTGTGCCAATTTGACACTACTATCTAATTCTCCATCCTTGTGACAGATAACTACAGACATATTTTCAATGCTCTTCTCTGTGATATGCACCCACTTTTTCCTTGTTCCACATGAGATATTATGACTGATAAAAATCTACTTAGGTTTCTCTCTACATAAGACCCTCTCCTTCCTACCATTCTATCTTAACTCACTGGGAAAGGTTTGGTACTGTTCTTGTTTTTGTTGTTTTTCCCTTTGGGTGGTCAGACTGTGTCCAATAGGCAGAAATTTAAGTTTATTTGGGCTCATTTTTGATTCAGAGTATTTTACTAGATTAACTCCAGATTACATTTTTATGTAAAATCTGATTTCTTTTTATGGTATAACCAATTTTAGTCCATTTTGTAAACAAATGAGATTTTGTAGTCATGCAATAGATACCTGAGAAAAGAAACCACTTTCATATGCAAAGATGATTACTCCTACAACTCATTTACCTTAATTTTTCACCCTTTGTTTTAATATACAAAAATGTACAACCATTGCATCTCATTATGTTGTCTCTTTTTCTGCTTATTCTCACAAATGAGGGTCAACATTATGATAGCCCCATATTACCTATAAGAGAAATATCTTCAAATCGATCCTGATCTATTCCATTGAAGTCCACTCAACAATGCAGAGTTAAATTCAATAAACATAAGTGCCTATTTTGTCTACTCAAGACAACAATGAAAAATGGTTCCCACCTTCAACAAGTCATTGATACAATAATGCCCTAGGTTTATGTTCCATAGGGGTAGTTTAGGAGCACTTTAAATTGGAAGTTAGCTAAATATTCCGAGACCAGTTACTGTTATTCATTTTTTACTTCCAATATTTATCTGATTATAAAAAGGGAAAAATTAAAAAGCTGGAAAAGACTAAAGAAGTAAACAGTTTTTTTTTAGCAAACAAGTCATGTTTTTATCTATCTTATATATCTTATCAAGACAGGATCATAAGAGATATTAGAATTATAGAATATCTATTCCTTCTTACAATTTTTTGAAAATATATTCCATTTTCCACTTAAATGATTCCAGGAATAAAATTTTAAAAAATTAAATCATAGGTTTCCATAATCTTTCTCTGTATGACATTTTGATTCCATCAGACTTCAATTGAAGCCTATATCTTCCATATGTAATAGAAAGAAATAGAAAATATTGAGTTGATAACCCTCCTCATAAAAGTTTATATATTTGCTGACTTGTTACAGACCTCCAACCAAAATACCTTAACTCATACTATCCTAGTCCTTTCACAGGATCACAGAATCAGAATCAAAAAGTTACAATCTAAATGAGAAATCCCTCTACAAGTCAAGTCAACAAATCAACAAGATGCTATTAAGTACTTAGTATATTTCAGTTTCTGTGTTACCCACTAGGGTTTTGTAAAAAAAAAAAAACAAAAAAAAAAAAAACAAGAAAAATCAATCTTTCTGAATCTAATGGAGGAGACAGCATACACCCAAGATACGTACAGAATGAGCCATAATCTTGGAAGGAAGGAAAGGAGTGGGAAGAGAAGACCAAGAAACACCTCCTTTCTATGGTGGAAAATTTCTTTAAGCCTTAAAGGTATTTAGGGAAGTTAAGAAGCAAAGGTGGGGAAGGAGAACGTATAGGAGGGAATTGGCTACAGATTTGAAAGGTGAACTGGGAGTTAAGGTATGGATGATTTTAAATGACAAGTAAATGATTCCATACATAATATCAGAAGTAACAGTAGACTACAGCAATTATTAAGTACAATGACGAATAGTCATACCTGTCCTTTAGGAAAATCATATTGGCAGCTGAATGGAAGAAAATGAGAAGGTTATGCAATTTCTAGGCATGAGGTGGTGAGGTTGAGTGATGGGTATGAGAGTAGAAAGACAGAGACTTATATGAGAAGGATAAAAAAAGAAATATTTGAGCTTGCATAGATGTGGGATAAAAAAGAAAAGGGTTATGGCCACACTTCTAATAAGTTGTAAGAAGCAAGAGTTGAATCTTTGTCTTACTAAACCATAGTTTATAAATTTATACCTGCTTACAGTTGGATAAGTTAACCTATCTGGGTCTCAGCTTTCTTACATATGAAAGGAGGAGGATGTTAAGTCCATTCCAACCTTCAAAATGTTTCTATAGTTAAATAATACTATATCACACCATGTGTATACATACAATACACTAATGCACACATGCATACTACATACATGTATATATGTATGTGTTTATATATAAAAACATTTTATATATAATCATCTTTCTGAGATGAATGTTTCTTAATTTGAATTTAAGGTAATGTGAGTTACAAAAAGCTGGATATTATAAATATGTTCACCTACATAACATAAGATGGTAGAAAGTAGTTCATGTAACTCAAAAGGAGCTATAATTATTCTTTGTATTCCAAATTTTGAACACTGGCAGTTTTAAAACTATTTTTTAAAAAGTCTAGTTTTCATCTAGCATGATCTCAAAGTAATTTAGAAGAAAAAATTATATATACATATATATATATACTCTTACAAAATATATATTATAGATGTAGTATTATAATTATAATTACACTATAAGATATAATTTATTATAATATGTTTATTTGAGAGAGAAAGAGAGAAACTATGTGTCATGCAGATGTTAAGGGTCACATAGTGCTTTGACATCAACAAACATCAGCTCAATGAATGGTTCTTCTAACATGGATTTGTTGTCCCCAATTCCAAAAGATGATACACTACTAGAGGACATAAACCATACCCATACTAATATTTTCACTATGAATGATTCCAGAAAACATCAAATAACTGTGATTATGTGGAAAGAAAATTCACAGATTCTCTTTGGAGGACATAAAGGATATGGCAGTGTCAACTTTATACTTTACTAAAAGACGAGAAATAACATTTCACAGAACGCTTGGTCATCTCACATTACAGTATGTGTGAAAAAAAAAAAAAAAAAAAAAAAGTAACGAGATCACCATGAAGAAGATTTCAGTTTAGGTACTAGTACATATTTTAGCAAAACACTTTATGGAACTTGAAAAGAAACTAACTCCAAAAATATATATCTTGATTCAAATAAAACTCAATATAAAAAAAATAAGCATTAAGATGTCAAAACCTATGTTAGACTATATGGTTCAGGCTTCAAAGATGAAGTAGGCCAAATAAGATTACTTAGAAGCCTCATGGCTACATACCACAAATACTGTCTTTAAGAAGAGTGTAAAAATCTGGTGTAGACAAGGTAAACACAGAATAACTTAAATATCCACATATTCTCCTTCTCTCTCTCTCTCTCTCTCTCTCTCTCTCTCTCTCTCTCTCTCTCTCTCTCCCTCCCTCCCTCCCTCCCTCCCTCCCTCCCTCCCTCCCTCTCTCTCTCTCTCTCTCTCTCTCTCTCTCTCTCTCTCTCTCTCTCTCTCTCTCTGTCTCTCTCTCTGTCTCTCTGTTTCTCTCTCTCTGTCTCTCTCTCTCTCTCTCTCTCTCTCTCTCTCTCTCTCTCTCTCTCTCTCTCTCTCTCTCTGTCTCTCTCTCTGTCTCTCTGTTTCTCTCTCTCTCTCTCTCTCTCTCTCTCTCTCTCTCTCTCTCTGTGACTCTGTGTCTCTGTCTCTGTCTCTCTCTTCCCCTCTCTGTCTCTCTCTCTCTCTTCATATATCAGAACTAAACTAACACTACTAACACTAAACGAATGCACTGATGATTCAAAGAAAAGCAAAATCACTCATATTCTGAATTTGAACAAATTGCTATACAGTACACACACACACACAAGTTATATTAGTCCTGGAACAGATTAGAAGAATGGCTAGCTAGATAATATTGTAGCTAACTGCATAATACTTTTAATGATTCCCTGTCCTCAATCCTGTCTTTTAAACATTAATATTCTCTTAACAATGTTACATGAATGTGAATCATGAGGCACTATGACATATCTTAAAAGGATAAAAAAATATATCATTTAAAAAGAAACAAATAGATGCATAGTGACTGTAAGCAAACTGTAGCTTATCTGAATGATGAAAAATGAGGGGATATTATCAAGACTGTATCTGGAAGAAAAAAGAGAAGAGTCAGTCTGATAATGAGAATGAGGAACAAAAGAAAGCCAGTAAAAGTGCTATGCTAGTAACAACAAAATATTGAAAAGAAATCCACTGAAAATATCTAAACGTTCTCTTTTGGGAGGTTTACATAGACCTTAACATACTTTATAAATGCTATTATTATTATTAAGAAGTAAGATTTGAGGGACTGAATGATATATCTCTGAAAGACTCCATGGGCCATAGCCATGAAAGACTGCTATCATACCCCCTACAAATGTTGGACCAGCCTCAGCTTAAAACATTTCTGTAAAGAAGAAATTATTTTCTAATGCCAGAGACAATCCTTTTCACTCTAAATATTAAGCTAATCTTTACATGAAACCTAAACCTGTTCATTTATATTACTGCTTTTAATATTGTCCTTCATTTTATTTCTTTTCTAAGTTGAAAATCTGCATAAAACATGTTCTCCATCCCTACACAGTCTCCAGTATGACTGTTTCTTTCCTAAAATGACTTGAAATGAGCACAATACTCCACACATGACATGAACAGGATAGAGAAGAAGGGGATTGTAACTTCTCTTGTCCTAGACACCATGCCTCTATTAATTGTCTAAGATGGCATTTTCATTACAAATTATCAATCATGTCAAACTACTGATCATCACTGAGTTTGAAGTTCATCAAACCTCCAGGAAAACCACTGCCTAATCATGTCCCTCCAATTTTCTATATATTAATTTATCTTTCTGATCTGATATTTGTGGAAAAAATCCGTGAGGAGTTTAGTATGTGAATAAACACATTATACTCAATGCTTACACATTTTGATGTATGCATATTATAGAAATTTGGTTAAAGGAACAGAAAAAGTAATTTTATTGGTTTCTTCTTCTCATGTTCCTGAAATTAATGTGTAATAACACTAATGTGTTGTTTAAAATTAATAAATGTCAACTTAAATTTCTCATAAAATCATAGAAAGTAGCCCCCAAAGAGAAATTAAGAGCAATTAGCCCAATGTATTGCTGTTATGTAGCAATATTCTTTTTAAACAAATATCTTTAAGTGATTTATATTTTAGATGACTTAGTGCTATGGTAATTCTTACTTACTGAACATTTAGAACTAGCCCTCTGTGTAATTTTGCATATATAAAATGTATCTTCAATCACTGTATATTTCCCTTCCATGATTTTGATTTTCCCTTTTCAATTCCTTCCAGTTAACAAGTGCTATCATATGTTATTCTGTTTAGGATACTTTCTGCCTACCCACCCTACTTCCATCCAAAACATGTCATTGTCAGTACAATTATCTGACAGAGGTTTGGTGTATCTGTTGAAGCTCCATCGTCTACATTTGTCCAACTGATTCATTACTAAAAATTACCTGATATGCTCCTTCTAGGTCTCCATTGATTCTTGGTTAGTCTTATGTTTAATTTAGGGTTATGTTTTAGTAAACAACAAGGACATCGACATTTCCCCCTTTTTATTGGGAAATTGTAATATTTTAAAACCTAAAGAAATTACTAAGTTTGGGAACATAAAATTTACTTGGAGAACACAAAAGCATTCCCTGGCCCTCAGTTCAAATTAAATAAGCACCTTTCCACACCATAGATCTAACTTTGTATATGATGATTTCTATGTTCTTATAGAAGATATGGCTGAAGCTGGGAGTATGCTGAATTTGGATAGAAAACAGTAAGTCAACAGTTGTCTTTTCTGTCATATTCTTAAATCCCTCAGTGCTTATTACTTTAAGTATTTCTTGTCACCAAATATCCTACTTTTTTTCCATCAGCTAACATCTTTTTGCTATGAATAGGTAAGGACATTAATAGAGCACCCTCTCAGAGATTGTTGAAATTGTCAGGGCTTTCACCTACCTTGAGCATGAGTTATCAGTCTGTCCCAGTTCTCTCTCTCTTTCTCTCCCTTTCTCCCTGTCTCCCAGTCTCCCTCTTTCCCTCTTTCCTTCTGTCTCTTTCTCTCTCCATCAGTAGTCACTGCAAGGGTATACTAAAATATCTATATATAGTAAATGTAGTAAAATCTTAGAGACTGAAGATTAGCTTAATCAAGGGTATTATTTGAAAACCAGGGAAGCTAATATATGGGCTAAAGGAAACAAAGATAAAAATAGTGAAAACAAAGGAGTATAACCATTAAGCATTGTAATAGCAGAAACAAGAATATCAGACACAACAATTGGAATATTGTATGTGTGTGTGTGTGCTTCTATATTTGTTCAAGGGAAATAATATAAGATTTGAAATCAGACAGTCCTGGTTCAAATTTCACACCTGCTATTTTACAATGATTTGACCTTACACAAGCCATATAATCTTTAAATACCTCAGTTTCCTTATTAGCAAAATTGGGGAGGGGGAGATAGAAATAAATTAGACAGATAAGCTCTTCAGTTAAATCAATTTTAGATTAAGAGATCTGAACACCTTTATGTAAAGGAAAGTGAAACTAATACTTGAAAATTATCTCTCAAAGAATGATCAAACTACTTCTGTTGTGAACAATGAAAACTCATAAAGAAATGTGACATACTGCACCATTCAAATGAGTGGCCAAGCTAATTAAGTAAGTATTGCTTGGAAAAGAGCATTGTGTCATGGGCAGGGAACAAGTTTCAGAGAGGAGATAATCCTGGTTCAATATCTATGTTTGACACCCATTGACTTTGTCACCCCTAGAAACTCAGTGCCCAGGCAACTTTTTCTAAGACTATAAATTGGGAGTCCAAAGAACTAAATTATCATATTATAAAAAATCATATTATATAAAAAAAAGACCTTTTTGTTATTTGATCAGAGTGTTTTAAAGAAGAAAAAGTCTGGGATAGCTAGATGGCTCAGTGGATAGAGAACTGGTCCTGAAGTCAGGAGGATCTGAGTTCAAATCCAGCCTCAATCACTTAGTAACTACTAGGTGTATGACCCTGGGCAAGTCACTTAACCCCAATTGTCTCAGCAGAAAAAAAAAAGGAAAATGTCTTTTGGAAATTACTAGAGAAGCAACAATAATCTGTTTTCAAATTCTAATTCTTGATTTATCTTTGATAAGCTATGAGATCTTGGATATATCATTTATTTTTAAAAATAAAATTGATAATTTTATTTTAAAAATATTCAAAGCATCTAATAGATGGAAGTTACTATACTAAGTGACAGAGAATCAAAAAGTAAATATGAGACACTGAGGAGCTTATAATATAATTAAGAAGTGGGGGAAAGATGAAGTCAGTAATAGAGGCAAATATCTATGACATCAATGAGTGTGTTAAGTCCAAAGAAGCAGTTCCAGCCTCTCTTCTGTCAGCTCTGTCATGTAATTTCATAGGAAATATTAATTACAAGAAAGATGAATAGTATTTTTACAGATTTCCTTCTCATAAATGGATCGTGAATACAAGTGCATCATATTATTCATAGTTTTCTGAGCATAACTAAGAAAATAAAGCAAAAGAAAAATTGGATTAAAGTTATGAAAAATAAGGATGAATACATTTGGGTGCCTCAGAAATCTTTCATTTCCTTTTATAAAATTTAAGCAATATCCTGAATGATTTAAGGATTATGTTTGATAGAAGTTTGAAAAAAAAATGACAGAGACTATGAATGTAAAGACAGGTAACACATTAGCTCTATGCCATACACTTTAAAACAATCCTGTTAAATTAAAAACTAGATAAAAAGAATTCTGACATCCCTCCATAAATATAGTTATTAATGAACAGCAGTCTGATAAGAATGTTTTCAATGTGAGGTCTTAACTATGAGCACCAACAAATGGAGTTTCTACTTTTGTCACTTAGTTGGAAAATAGTATCACAAAAAAATCTATAATGAGTCTGTGGAGGCAACTCAGAAACTAATGGGACACAAAAAGGGGAGGAATAGCACAGTTTCAAAAGCTACATATTTCAGTGACCTCCTCATTTCTCTGAGATCAACTTCCAGATATGACAGCTGATTCAGACACAAATTATCCTATCTCCCAGAAATGTCAGCTTTTCTCATGCAAAGAACCGTTTCTTTGCATATTTGAATAAAGGGTGTGTTTTTATTGACCCAAAGCAAACTACTGCTGTCACTAAATGCCCAACCTCCGTCAATATCCGGAATGGAAAGATAACTGCATAAGTATATTCCAAGTATATCATCTGCAAGGCCTAAACCTTTGGTCATTTTATTCTTCTTCCTTTATCAATTAACTTGCAATAATTATCCCTTTGAAAAACCTAAATAAAGACATAACTGTTTATTCTCTTTTTTTTGTTTAGTCTTCTTTTTCAAGAAACAAAATGGGTCCTATAGTAAAGTCTTGCCAGTTTTGTAAGGCTACAGGATTTAAAACTAGAAATAACTATATTAATAATGATAGCATAAAAGAGTTAGTTATCTACAAAGTACTTTAAGTTTTGCAAAATGTTTTTTTCTGCTTTCTAAATTTATTTTATTTGGAAAAAAAATAGAAAAAAAGATAAAAAAAAAAAAAAGAGAGAGAGAACACTGTCATGTATCTTGTAGAATATCAGGGAGGAATTGAAATATTTAACAACAAAATACCAAATCAAAAAAGTGTATATATTAGAAGAAATTATATTCACAAATGTCTATTTTTTTTCTTTACTTCTTTGTAAATTGTTCTTTGGTTCTCTGCTGTGTATCTTTTATTCTTTCTTTCCCCTTTCATCCCCATCATCACCCCCAAGCAAGCTACAGTTAAGAAAATATATATTTATGTATATATATGCAGATATATACACATATATTCATACACACACACACACACGCACACACACACACACACACACACTCCACATAGACAGATGAGTCTTTCCTATCTCTGCTGACTAATAAAATTCTGCTCCAAAACTTGCCTTCCTATTACTTAACCTTTCCCCCATCCAAGAATTCCTCCCTTGTATTTTTCCCTCAGCCTTTAATTCCTCATTTGCCCATCCCTCCCTTCTATTTCTTTATAGATTTTGGAGATATACCCTTCATGGATTTTATGTAGTGTTGCCTATTGAACCCATTCCCCATGTGAGTAGATTTTCAGAATTATGAGCCCTCCATCTCCCTCTAATATCTCTGTGTCTATTCTTCTTTTTTACCTCATTTGTATAATATGAATACTATTTTTATCTGGACTCTGTCATTCTTTCTTTTCACTTCAAATTAATCCCAAGCCCGAGGTCTTCTTGCATTGTATCAAGAGGACTCCTCTTCTGCCTCATGCCTTGATTTTTCACCCTGAGGAGCACATTTATTCTGTTTGTGAGGGAAATCTGGGGAGTTTGAAATTTATAAATGTACTTTACCATCTTTCCAGAATTCTCCCCCTTTGCAAAGTGTTTTAGAAATTTTATTTCATTTGTTTATCAAAAAGCAATATCTTCATCATTTTAGAGATTAAGAAATCAATGCCAACATAGGTTAAATCAAAACATCTTGGATTGTGGGTCACAATCTCATATGGGATCACATAACAGAATGTAGGAGTAGTGAAAATTTTGGCAACAATAAAATATATCAAATATTCCACCAAGATTTAATTCTTTATGCAAAAATAAACAAGCACATACATCTCAATAGTACCCAAATTTGCTTTCATCTTTACTAAATGATAAAATTATATGGATATCAAAAATTGTTTTAAAATAAATTTGTTTATGATTTATTATTAATAAATGTTTGGTTTTTATACCTATTTTATATCCTTACATGCCTGAGATAATATAAAAATTTCTTTGGTGAAAAGGGTTTGCAAGAGAGAAAAAATTAAGAAACCTGGGTTAAATGACTTGCCCACGATCACATAGTTAATCATTGTCTGCAACTGGATTTCAACTCATGATGACAGGACCAGTACACTGTACCAACAACTCACTTCCTACTTTTTTTGCAGAGTCAAGCATTAGATAGAAAATTCCCAAGCTTTTTCACTAATTAGAGCTCATATTACCTTTCTATAATAAATATTACATTTATTTATAAGAAAGAATATCAAATAGTTTTTAAAACATCAAGAAATGAGAGTTGATTTTAGAAAAACCCTACTGTCAGTTGTGCTTTAACTACCACGCTTACTGCAAGAAACAGAGTGAGCAATCTGTCATTAAAATGTAGGTTAGGTTTGAAGCATTTACCCAGGACTATTGAAGGATGGGAAAATCTGACCCTTTTTCTCAGAAATTAATATTATTTATAATATATAGTGTGATCCTAACTTCTCTCTGATATGAACTATTTGTGGCCAACTTCTGGCAGAACCTTCCAAGTAGATATGGGTCTGATTAGCCACAGTTGGACACCCCAAAACAGTGATATCATTTTGATCTTTGAAAATAAAGGACAAGACTGCCTGCATTTTGGACTTCCTTCACAGGCTAATTGTACACTGTTTCAAAGTCCGATTCTTTTTGTACAGCAAAATAACTGTTTGGACATGTATACATATATTGTATTTAATTTATACTTTTAACATATTTAACATGTATTGGTCAACCTGCCATCTGGGGCGGGGGAAGGAGGGGAAAAATTAGAACAAAAGGTTTGGCAATGGTCAATGTTGTAAAATTACCCATGCATATATCTGATAAATAAAAACTATTAAAAAATAAAAAAATAAAAATAAAGGACAAGAACCAACCAACCAACCAATCAATCAACTTCTCTTTATCAACCATCCTGAAAAATAAAGATCCTATACCTGATTATCTTCTATTTTTCACTGGGATATAGTTTAATCATTCTGATTGGAAATAGAAATATGCTTGCTTAGACTTAGAAATGACAAAGAAAAATGGATTTTAACCTTTACCAAGAGAGGGGGAGCAAGAGATATTAGATCATGAACCTCTGTTACTTCTGGAGTCACCATTTAGGCTAAATGCTGCATATAAGAACCATTGGCAACTCCAAGGAATAAATAGGAGAGAAGGACAAGAAGAAGGAAGAGAAGTAAGGGACCTCTAATCAGAGACAAGAAGGATGGAGAAGATGAAGAGTAAATGAGAAAAATAGAGATTTAATTGAACAGCAAAATTTTATCAAGCACCTATTATTTGTGGCTCTATGGAGTGTATGTTGTTTCATTTAGATTTGAGTCTTGAGAATTTTCTGGGAAGTTTCACATACATTATCTCAGTGCTGTATTATCAATTCATATGCCTAAGTCTGAAGCATCTTATAACAAGTTTACTCAGCATTCCACAAGAGTCAATGTATAATTATTTCTAGGACCCTATTTGAGATTCTGATATTAATATTATTTATCTGTTGTTCATTTGCTTATCTATCAATCACTAGATAATTTTTGTGTGTTCAATAATAGCAAGGAGCGAAATGAATGAAGTGCTTTGCCCTTAACGTTAGAATCACCCCGAGAGTGTACTTCCCAAGCTTCATCTTTCCCCAAGGAGAAAAAGGGAGCATTAACTTCATGAGCCTAAGAAACATATTATCCTTCCTTATTTGCCTTATATACAATCATAGTCTTCTGAATTACTGACAGGTTAAATGACATTTTCAGAATCTTCTAGCCAATATGTCAGACCCTGGACTTGAAGCCAAGACTTTCTTTCTCTCAGACCAAATGCCTATCATCATACTACCCCCTCCTAAATTGTTCATATAATGCTAAAAGAATATAAATTATAAAGCAGGTTATTATTATATGTTACATATATATATATAATTAAATGAAATTTTTTCATAAGTAGTTCCCATTATTAATAGAATAACTATATATGCATGCATGTGTCTGAATGTGCGTGTTTGCACATGTTTATGTGAATATGTATATAGGTATATGTTTATATGTGTGTATATACATATATATAATATGTACATGTAATCATTTATACTTTTACTTTATTTTCTAGAAAGATAGAAATAAGAAATTTTTTCTAATTATGAGATTAAAAAATAAAAACTGATTCAATGGCTATATCTGGTAACATAACATAGATAGTAATTTTAATGCCATTGTGTACAAAGCTTAGAGGAACCAAATCCCAGATCCCCACTTTAGCATTTAAGAGCCAATATTAATCTGTTCTTTCAGCAATATGAATTTAAGACATACATATAAACAATATTTTAAAAATTATAAAATTTCTGTACATCACCTGAGAAAGATCAAATAAATAAATATCTGTATCATATCCAAAGAACTGACAATAAGGAAATCAGATTAAAAAAATACATGTCCTTAGCAGTTGATTAAAACATTGTCTCTCTGGCATGATTGCCTTAATTCCTTTGCTCTGTTTCCTCAAAATGAATTGAAGCACAGAAACTCAAAAGTCACTTTGAAAGTTGTTGTTTTGGCTCTTATAGGTACCTCAGAAATGTGTAGGCTGTAAATCCTCATAGCATGAGCACTAAATTGTTTTGAAAAGATGAAAGCATGCTTTGTCTATCACTTCCATCTGATGACATTTTCTCCCTTGATAGAGAAATTTTCTAGCTGACCCTGTGTACACATCATAGATAGGATATGCACATTTACTACTGTAATAAAAGGCTTCTCAGTTTGTATTTTTCCCCTAAACCTTTTTTCTTCTACATCTCCACATCAATTGAAACATTACTTCAGACTCTTTGACTACAAATGGTCTATAACAACAACAAAAAAAGACCCACCACCATCTTGAGGTTTTTTGTTTCCTTTTGTTTTTGTTTCTTACTTAATATAGATAAAATTGGCTTTGGCCAATCTTGAATGAATATTTTAAATTAATTCTAATAAATTCATTATAAACTTATTTTTAGATACATGAAAAGAGAATAGGACTTCCCCATAAATCTTAACAATTCCACTTGAGCAAAATAGCTGGCTCCCTTTAATGCCTTTTGTTCCACTGAGAAAATTGAACTAGTTTAGATAATTTTTTTGCATTTGCATTGTATTGTTTATGAAAAATCTACGCCTGGATATATTTTGGTAGCATATTTCCTAAATTGCTGCCATTTAAAATTTACTAGTATTCTAGTTCCTATGATTGCC
The DNA here is from genome assembly GCF_048593235.1 of Sminthopsis crassicaudata. Classification (NCBI taxonomy): domain Eukaryota; kingdom Metazoa; phylum Chordata; class Mammalia; order Dasyuromorphia; family Dasyuridae; genus Sminthopsis; species Sminthopsis crassicaudata. The sequence goes on along the minus strand of NC_133617.1, from coordinate 377,129,573 downwards.
TCTTATAAGCCCTATGATCATAAGCAAACTATTGGACTTTTTCAACCTCTGTTTGCTCATATGTAAAATGGAAATAAGAAACTCACAGTATAAGGGAGAAAGAACTTTCCTTTTTATTTGTTGTTCATCATTTCTTTTTTTTTAACTTTTTATTTTCAATATATATGCACGAATAATTTCTCAACATTGAGCCTTGCATAGCCTTGTGTTTCAGATTTTCCCCTTCTTCCTTTCATCCCCTCCCCTAGATGGCAAGCAAGCCAGTATATATTATACATGTTAAAATATATGTTAAACCAAGGGCAGCTAGATGGCGCAGTGGATAGAGCACCAGCCCTGAATTCAGGAGGACCTGAGTTCAAATCTGGTCTCAGACACTTAACACTTCCTAGCTGTGTGACCCTGGGCAAGTCACTTAACCCTGGCCTCAGGGGGGGAAAAATATGTTAGACCAATATGTATAAACATATTTATACAATTCTCTTGCTGCACAAGAAAAATCAGATCAAAAAGGAAAGTAAATGAATAAGAAGCAAAATGCAAGTGAACAATAAAAAGAGTGAGAATGTTATGTTGTGATTCACATTCAGTCCTCACAGTTCTCTCTCTGGCTTTCTTCATCACAAGATCATTGGAACTGGCATCAGTCATCTCGTTGTTGGAAAGAGCCACATCCATGAGAATTGATCATCATATAATATAGATGTTGCCGTGTACAGTGATCTGCTGGTCCTGCTCATTTCACTCAGAGTCAGTTCATGTAAGTCTCTCTAGGCCTCTCTAAGATCATCCTCCTGATCATTTCTTATAGATCAGTAATGTTCCATAACATTCATATATCATAACTTATTCAGCCATTCTCTAACTATTGGGCATGCACTCAGTTTCCAGTTTTTTTTCCCTACTATGAAAAGGGCTGCTATAAACATTTTTGCACATGTGGGTCCCTTTCCCTCTTTTAAGATCTCTTTGGGATATAAGCCCAGTAGAAACACAGCTGGGTCAAAGGGTATGCACAGTTTGATAACTTTTTGAGCACAGTTCCAAATTGCTCTACAGAATAGTTGGATCCATTCACAGTTCCACCAACAATGTATCAGTGTCCCAGTTTTCCCACATTCCCTCCAACATTTACCTTTTCCTTTCCCCTTATCCAATCTGAGAGGTGTGTAGTGGTATCTCAAGTTGTCTTTATTTGTATTTCTCTAATCAATAGTTATTTAGAGCACCTTTTTATATGACTAGAAATGGTTTTAATTTCTTCATAGAAAATTGTCTTTTTATATCCTTTGACCATTTATTAATTGGAGAATGGCTTGAATTCTCATAAATTTGAGTCAGTTCTTTATTTTATAAATGAGGCCTTTATCAGAACTCTTAAATATAAAAATGTTTTTCCCAATTTATTGCTTTCCTTCTGATCTTGTCTACATTAGTTTTGTTTATACAAAAGCTTTTTAATTTAATTTAATAAAAATTATCTATTTGGTGTTCAATTATGACTTCTAGGAAAGAACTTTCTTTAAGCATTAAAGTGCTACATATATGGATACAATTATTGAATTTATACTCTTAAAGCTACTTTGTTATTTCTTAATGATATCTTCTCACTTTATCACTCAAAGACTTCTTAACTAGTATTTTATGGTATTATACTTCACTGTACTGTTTTATGTTATTCAAGCGATTTGCTGCAACCATATACATCCTCTTCACATTGTTAAATCTCTTTCTGCATCCTTGGATATCACTGGAACCTCACATTAATGATCAGGTACACATGCAAATATAGATATGTGTACCTTTACAATTTCCAAGTTCTATTCATCAGCAATCACAAAGTTTTAAGAAAATTAGCAAGAACTTTTCATCAAGAATGGGATGACAATTAAGATAGGACAACACAACAAGCCATGGATCATGATAGAGCAACAACTATGGACAATTTAAAAAGAAATCACAGAATAAAATAACTACTGCAGACTGTTACAATACTTACTGGATGGCTAGTATATTGACATAGTGATAAATAAATAAATTTGGTTGTAATGTACATGGGTAATGGAATGTGGTGAAGTGGTGAATTTACAAATACCAAGTCAGATCTCTGAAAACTTTGATTTATGTCTTTTGTTCATGTCTTTCTTATAAGGTAACTATAGAATTACTATTTACATTTTTTAAATGAATAACTGAGGCTTAGAAAAAAGGACTCTCTTTTGACCTTCTTTGCATTCAAAGTACTTAGCTCACTTCATGGAACATGGTATGAGTTTAATAATTATTGACTATTGATTAAAAGAGATATAAGGGGGTAGAAAAGCAGAAACTAGAACCCTGGTCTACTGCCTCCTCCTTATTCTTTCTACTCCACTAAAAGATGATTTCTAGAAAATCCTTTTGAAAGCATCATAACAGTATGATTCAAGAAGCACTAGAATCCCATCTCTTCATCCCCAAATATCTCTTCTACTAGATTTTCATGGTACTTTCTAATCAAAATCATTCTTTTTTTTGTAAAGACTTTGTTTCCAGGAAATGTGTTAAAATGCATGATGACACAACACTTCCTAGCTGTGTGATCCTATGCAAATCAATTAAACCCAATTGCCTCAGCAAAAAAACAAAGAAATAAAACCATTTAAAAATGTAATTATAGTATTGATTGACAAATGCTACATGTTTTATGACATATAGAGGCAATTGTCCTAAGTACTCAGAATTGTACTCAGAACATATGTTTGTGGACTGTCCTCTTTTGGGTCAATCTGCACTAGCATTCTACTCACATCCCTCCCCCATGCTACATGGTATCTTTTCTAATCCCATTATGTTCCTGGCTCTCCCCTTTTCAATCTGACAGTTAAGGGAATGACCCTACCTCATGGGTTTTTCCCTTTCTACTGGGTAATTGTGAGTTCCACCGAAAAACTTGTCTTTCATGTGCTCTCCCACTCTATTTTATGTTGTATCCCATCATTTTGTCTGTCAGCTCTTCTCCTAAATAAACTAACTAGCTTTTGCAAAATAAAACAAAACAAAACAAAACATAATTTTATGCATGTATATGTGTGTGTGTGTCTGTGTGTGTGTATGAACATATTTGTAAGAAATTGGCACACTTAACTATCATAAAAATAATGAAGTATATTTTCTTTTGTTACTTTCTTTTTGGTTGGGATCATTTCTTTGTTAAGAATATTCTTATTGAGATACAAAGAGAAATTCCATTCCAAACAAATGTTGAGAGTATAAAGTATTTGGGAATCCATCTACCAAAGAATAGTCAGGAATTATATGAGAAAAATTACAAAACACTTGCCACAAAAATAAAGTCAGATTTAAATAATTGGAAAGACATTCAGTGCTCTTGGATAGGCCGAGCGAATATAATAAAGATGACAATACTCCCCAAACTAATCTATTTATTTAGTGCTATACCAATCAGACTCCCAAGAAACTATTTTAATGACCTAGAAAAAATAACAACAAAATTCATATGGAAGAATAAAAGGTCGAGAATTGCAAGGGAACTAATGAAAAAAAAGTCAGAGGAAGGTGGTCTAAGTGTACCTGATCTAAAGCTATATTATATAGCAGCAGTCACCAAAACCATTTGGTACTGGCTAAGAAATAGAACGGTAGATCAGTGGAACAGATTAGATACAAAGGACAAAAAAGGGTATTTCTATAGCAATCTAATCTTTGACAAACCCAAAGATACCAACATTAGGGACAAAAATTCATTATTCGGAAGAAACTGTTGGGAAAACTGGAAATTACTATGGCAGAAATTAGATATGGATCCACACAACACCATATACCAAGATAAGATCAAAATGGGTCCATGATTTAGGCATAAAGAATGAGATCATAAATAGATTAGAGGAACAGAGGATAATCTACCTCTCAGACCTGTGGAGGAGGAAGGAATTTATGACCAGAGGAGAACTAGAGATCATTATTGATCACAAAATAGAAGATTTTGATTACATCAAACTAAAAAGTTTCTGTACAAACAATACTAATGCAAACAAGATTAGAAGGGAAGTAACAAATTGGGAAAATATTTTTAAAAGGAAAGGTTCTGACAAAGGTCTCATTTCCAAAATATATAGAGAACTGACCCTGATTTATAGGAAACCAAACCATTCTCCAATTGATAAATGGTCAAGGGATATGAACAGACAATTCTCAGATGATGAAATTGAAACTATTTCCACTCATATGAAAGAGTGTTCCAAATCACTACTGATCAGAGAAATGCAAATTAAGACAACTCTGAGATACCACTACACACCTGTCAGATTGGCTAAAATGACAGGAACAAATAATGATGAATGTTGGAGGGGATGTGGGAAAACTGGGACATGATACATGGTTGGTGGAGTTGTGAAAGAATCCAGCCATTCTGGAGAGCAATTTGGAACTATGCCCAAAAAGTTGTCAAACTGTGCATACCCTTTGACCCAGCATTGCTATTATTGGGATTATATCCCAAAGAAATACTAAAGAGTGGAAAGGGACCTGTATGTGCCAAAATGTTTGTGGCAGCTCTTTTTGTTGTAGCTAGAAACTGGAAGTTGAATGGATGCCCATCAAGTGGAGAATGGCTGAATAAATTATGGTATATGAAGGTTATGGAATATTATTGTTTTGTAAGAAATGACCAGCAGGATGATTTTAGAGAAGACTGGAGAGATTTACATGAACTAATGTTAAATGAAATGAGCAGAATCAGATTATTATACACTGCAACAAAAAGATCGCATAATGGTCAATTCTGATGCACATAACTCTCTTCAACAATAAGGTAATTCAAACTAATTTCAAATGTTCAGTGATGAAGAGAACCATCTACACCCAGAGAGGTCACCATGGGAACTGAGTGTGGATCACAACATAGTATTCTTACTCTTTCTGTTGTTGTTTGCTTATATTTTGTTTTCTTTCCCATTTTTTTCTTTATGGATTCGACTTTTCTTGTGCAGCAAGATAACTGTGTAAATATGTATACCTATATTGGATTAAACATATATTGTACTACCTACCATCTAGGGGAGGGGTGTGAGGAAGGAGAGGATAATTTGGAACAAAAGGCTTTGCAAGGGTCAATGTTGAAAAATTACCCATGCATATGTTTTGTAAATCAAAAGCTTTATTAATAATAAAAAGAGAATATTCTTATTAAACAAATATTAAGTTGACTGATGATATGGACAGAGACTTTAAAAATTCTTTCTTAGAAAAAATACAATGTGTTATAAATCATGAAGCCACAGAAAAACTCTGAACTTGTAACAACAATAAGCTTTTAAATAATGCTTTAAAGTTTGCTAAGTTCTGTACATACATAATCTCTTTTAAATATATATAGAGCAAATAAGGATATCCATAAAATGTCGGGCACTACTTGGATAACTGTATAAAAATATGACAGATGGTATGATTCTTTGGTAGTTGTGTAAATATAAGATAATTTTATGCAGCTGGGAAACTGTTAATAGGTTTTCATTCTACCTTTTTGATTAAGTGGGGAAAATATCAAGATATTTCATTTAGGGGCACCATTAATTTTCAGATTTTGCTTTGCTATCACAGCAACAGGTGGATAGAAACATTTCAACTCAATTGTAATTTTAATGGATAATATAAATATTGAATTTCATAAAGAAAACAAGAACAACAACCTTGATCCTAATGTAGTTTTCTAAGGCATGAAAATTATAGGAATAATGTTATTTAATTTTTCCTACTTAAAACTATCCCACATATGCCACATATATGCATTATATAGTTTTCTATAGCATTACTTATTAATTTACCCATTGTTTTTGCTATTATCTTACATATCAGGTTGAGCAGGGTTTTTTGGGGCAGAAAACACAACAAAAATTTATCTACTCTACTAAATATTATTGTGCACATGATTTAAAATATGTCCTTAGTTTTCTTATCTTCATTATTAATTACCTAACTGTCTAGACACTTCAGTGCTAAATTCATTAATTGTAGGACTTCTGCTCATCTTTAAGGCCCTCACACTTTTCTATATGAAATCAAAATGCATATTACTTTATTTTATTTAGGTAACTATCGCTAGTATAAGATAATGGGTCAAAATATCAGGCATTATTTACTAAGCTCCTATCATGTGTCAGACACTATGCTGTGCATATAAAGGCAAAAAAAAGAAGAGAAAAAGAAAGGAAGGAAGAAATGGAGGGATAGAGAGAAGGAGGGAGGAAAAAAGGACAGACGGAGGGAAAAAGGAGAGAGGGAGAGAGAAGAAGAAGAAAGGGAGAGAGGGGGAAGGGAGGAAGAGAAGGAGAAAAGGAAGGGAGAGGGAAGAAATGAGAGAGGGAGAAAGGGGAGGGAAGGATGGAAGAAGAAAGAGGAAGGATGGAAAGAGAAAGAGAATAAAGGAGTAAAGGAGAAAAGGGAGGGAGTGAGAGAAGAAGAGAAGCAGGGAAGGAAGGAGAGGGAGGTAGGGAGGGAGAGAAGGAAAAAGGGAGGGAAGAAAGGAAAAAAAGAAGGAAGAAAGGAGGGTGAGATAGGAAAAGAGGGGAGAAAGTGAGGGGAAAAGGGATAACTCAGAGGCAGAGAGAGATATTGGGAGGAGAGAGAATATCTAGATCTAGACATACCAATGGATATTACTAGATTTATGATTCCTTGAATTAGAATCATAATATTGTAGATTTAGAATTAGAAGAGGCCTTGTTGGAAATCTAGCCCAACATTTTTTATTTTATAAAAGAGAATGCAGTTCTATGTTATTCACTTTCTCCTTCACTCTCTCCCCTCCTCCCATTTAATCCTGTTCCTCCCTGCCTACCTTTCTTTCCTTTATTGTTTCTTCTACTTGATTTCAAATTTCATGCAGCTCAAGGGTAAGCCCTGATGGAAATTCTCCTTCCTATTAGTTACTTGCATCATGCAAGTAATGTCAGAAATAAGATCTCAATCAAGTAATCTGATTCAAGGGTCAATACTCTTTTCTATGTATCAGGACTTTCTAAACTTTTGAGCCATCAATTTTTGGAAAGAATGTTTGTTTTTGCTTTTTAATCAATCCAGTCTTCTTCTGTAATGACCTCCTGAATTTGTTGTAACTAAAATGATTTTCTGAATTATAATTGAAAGTGAGGCAATGAAGCTCATCAAATCCATCAATCTTGTGACAAAACTAAAGATCCTACTCAGAGCAATTTGATAAATACCTGGTTGCTATTCTTGTAATCTATGTATAACTATACATAAAAGATTTAAACCAGCAACTCAAAAGGAAATGTCCCATAAATTATTCATGTTACTTGATTACTTTTCCTAATTTCAGGAGGAATGGGCTTCTTTTTTAGCTGCCTGGAACATATGTTCATTAAACACAGGTTTAGATAATTACTCTAGATGTTGCCCCATTGGATTTTGTTTTAAGTACTGCTCTGAAACATTTTGAGCTAATTTGGGGTTTGTGTGTGCTTTTTCTTCAATTAGGAAAATGTTCTGTAAGTTCAACCTAAGCTTAAAGCACTTAGTTTTACCAAAAAAAAAAAAAAAATGTGGTATTTGAAAATGCAAGTGATGAGTGTTTACTTCTATTTCAAATTACAAATAACGGGGAGATAGTCCACTTCACTTTCCCCTATCTTCTTTATAGAGTATATTCCTAAATTGTCTTTTCAAAGAAATTACTACAAAATCTTTCTAAAATACCAAACCAACACCTAATTAAAAATAAATGCAAGTGAAAATAAAAGTATGTATAATGGTGATCATAACCACCGGAATAGAGTCGATGAAAAATCACAAGGTTTATAGTAACTTCTGTGGATAAAGGGAACACCTTAGTAATGATATCAACAATGAAAATTAGAAAGAATGGATAATATCATAAATTAGAAGAACAATGAAGAATTTATGGATTTATGGATGAGGAAGAATTTATGACCAAACAAAGATTAGAGAGGATCACAAATCAAAAGGGAACCAAATAATGAAGATTATGTGTGTGTGTGAGGGGGTCAAACTGAGACCTATTGAGGATCTTAGCTTAAAAAGGCAAAGTCTCCCATTTCATCAGGGACATCTCCAGTCATCTTGATCTATATCTGGTCACTGGACCCTTATGGCTCTTCAGGGAAAGAGAGACAGACAGGTGACCTTGTACAGCCCTCCCACACTTAAATCCAGTTCAATTGCATGTCATGGCATCACCTCCCTGATGTCATAGTCCTCTTTGAGAATGAAGTTCAAACAACAATCTCTGAGAGTTAAAAGCTGGACTGGAATTGATCGGTTGGAAAATCTCATTTGTAATAGAAAATTGATATAAATTTATAATACTAAGAGCTATTTTCCAATTGATCGATGGTTAAAGTATATTAGAGGAATAAATTCAAGCAATCAATAATAATATGAAAAATGAATATTCTAAAACTTTAATGATTAGAGAAATATTATGGACCAGAACTCTGAACTTGAAACAAGGATTCTTATAAGGTACTAAATGGAATTGATGAGACAATGGTTATGTAGTTTAGCGTGGTTCAGTATGATTGATTTAATCTTACAACAAATAATGGTTTCCTAGGGATATAATGAATGGTTTATACTCAGTGTAGAGCATATAAGTTAGAAGCCTCAGCCAGGTAGATTCAGAGATTCAGAGGCCAGAGAAGACAGAGGACTGGAGGCAGAGAGATTCATTCCATCTTCATCAACACCATGGCTGGCCTGTCCTCCTGCATTTTCTCCACTGAAACCAAGACTTGGGAAGGCCTCTAAGAAAGCTGCTCAGCCCCAGGCAAAGAGATAATAAAGGATTTGGAATTTAACACCTGGTTGTTCTCATGGTGATTACTAAACTTAAAGGAAGGCTGATCCCAAGACTCCCTGAGACCACCATAAAACTGATCAGAGAATATTACAGAGAAATACAAGTGAGAGTGCCTTAGAAGTTCTATTTCACATAATGAAGTTGCCCAAAGAAGAAAAAAGACAAATGTTGAAGTGGTTCTTAGAACATGGGCACATAAATCTGAAGTTGAAATTGTGAATTGCTAAAAGCAATCTGGAAAGCCATTCAGAATTAAACTCCCAAAGATAGTAAAGTACATACCCTTTGATCTATTTATTGATGCTACCACTTACTCTATAATCCAAGAAGATCTAAAAGAGGAACCTTATGTACAAAAATATATACAACATCTCTTTTTATAATGGAACTAGAAGCTAAGGGGTACCTGTCAACTGGGGAATGGCTGACCAAATTATGATATATGAATGTAATGGAATTCTAATTGAATGCTATTGTAATGTAAGAAATGATAAATGTGACAGTTTCCAAGGAACTTGGGAAAACTTGTATGAAGTGATGCAGATCAGTAATGTCAAATGCCAATAGAAATAGGGGCTTTTAAACTATGTGCGATATCTCAATGGGCTGCATGTTGAATTAGAAAATAATATATATGTGTGTATATATATATATTATATATATTCTATTTTATTTTTTGTTTATTTTGTTAAATATTTCCCAATTACATTTTAATCTAGTGCCATCCTAAGGAGTGTTGCCTTGGCCAGAAATAGAATTAGAACAATTTATTCAATAACAACAATGTTATACTGACAACTTTGAGAGGCCTAAGAACTTTGATCAATTCAAAGACCATCAAGGATTCCAAAGGAACCAAGAAGAAATACTATACCTACTCCTCTAATAGAGATAAGAGAATGCAAATTGAAATGCATATTTTTTAGGCTAGGCCAATGTGGGAACTGGTTTTGTTACAAGGGCTTTGTTTTTCTTTCTTTTTTAAACTAGTAATAGTTGGGAATGAGAGTAGATGGATTTTTGCTAAGTCAAAAAAATAAAATGTAAAAAAAAAATTTCTAAAAAAGACATTAAAGAAGATAAAAGGATTTGAGAACTTAAGCATTCTGTGAAAATATACCAACCATCAGATGCCATTACAGGACCCAACCATCTCCTGGCAAACTAAGAGAAACCTTATTAATTATTTTATGTTGGATGGATAAAGTAATGGATACTAAGTCAGTGCATGAACTAAAAGATAAATTATTTATATGAGTTAAGGCTGTGATGAATGGAAGACTAGACTATAACAAGATACTAAGGAAATCACAAACTATGAAGTAGGCAAAAATAAGAGCATATAAAATTCAAAGCTTTTTGCAAAGCAAAATTAAGAAAAGTAGTATAGAAAAGGGGAATAAAATAATATCAAGGGAGAAAATAACTTCATTTCCTACATGTTCTTCTACTTGATCTAAACTCCACAGAATTCTAGGTGTAATATACCCTCTGGTACATTTCTTTTGTGTATTGTCTTATCCATTAATTTTTTTTCCCTGAGGCAATTGGGGTTAAGTGACTTGTCCAGGGTCACACAGCTAGGAAGTGTTAAGTGTCTGAGGCCAGATTTAAACTCAGGTGCTTCTGGCTTTAAGGTTGCTGCTCTATCTACTACACCATCTATCAGCCCCCCCCCCTCCCATTAACTTATAAACTGCTTGAAGGCAGGAGAGAGAGAGAGAGAGAGAGAGAGAGAGAGAGAGAGAGAGAGAGAGAGAGAGAGAGAGAGAGAGAGAGAGAGAGAGAGACAGAGAGAGAGAGAGACAGAGAGAGAGACAGAGAGAGAGACAGAGAGAGAGACAGAGAGAGAGAGAGAGAGAGGAGAGAGAGAGAGAGAGAGAAACAGAGAGAGAGACAGAGAGAGAGACAGAGAGAGAGAGAGAGAGAGAGAGAGAGAGAGAGAGAGAGAGAGAGAGAGAGAGAGAGATGGGGAGAGAGATGGAGAGAGGAGCAAGGGAAGGAAGAAAGGGGGAGAGAGGGAGAAAATGTGCTAATTAAGTTAAGGGGAAAAAAGAAAAATTGCTAACAAAATTAGAAATAATAATAAACATTTTTAATTTTTTATTGAACTTGCTTTAGTAAAAGGTTTTTTTTTTTTTTTTTTTTTTTTTTTTGTTGTTGTTGTTGTTGTTGTTGTTAATAAATGATTAGGGAGTTAGAATCTTGAATTACCCCTACAATTTTCATCAGAACTAACTCACTGTTTGATGGAAAACCAACTCCAAATGTCATTAAATGGCAGACTTTAATCTTTTTTATCTTACAAAAAAATGATATAAAGGTTTTTGTTTCATCTTAAAAACATAGAACTAAAGTTAATATTTAGTATTTATAGGCTTTCTGGGGATCTCTATTCCCCCACCCCATCTGTCTGTCTCTATATCTATTGTCTGTCTTTCTCTCTGTCTCTCTGTCTCTGCCTCTTTCTGTGTCTGTCTGTCTTTCGTGTCTGTCTATCTGTCTGTCTCTCTGTGTATCTGTCTGTCTGTCTGTCTCTCTAGATGTAATGATCCGTTATGAGTAGTTATAAAATACTGGTGGGGTTAGGGAGAAACTTTGTTATAGGTTGCTGGTTATTTAGCTTTATGCAGTTTTGCAAATGTTGCTAACCATTAAATTATGATATTGCCTTCTTTATGCCAAAATTAGCTTCCCATCTCAGAATGTTGTTATTTTATTGATGATATTTAATAGAGCTTTACATATTTAGTACCTGCATTTTGAAAGAATTAATAATATTTCCTAATAAATTCACTTATGACTGTCTTTCCAAAATTATAATACATATCAAGGCACTTACCCAGTTATTCCACCCACTTTTCATCAGGAATTATGGTTTTGAAAACCCCATATTCCATATACTCACTATGTGACTTTAAACAAGTCCTTAATCTCTCTGTATTCATTTTCCCAATGTGTAAAATGGGATGATTTGTTGCTCCATTCCACACACAGCTGTTGTAAGGATTAAATGGGATGATAGACATAAAAGCATTTGGGAAGTAAAGTGCTCTATCAGTCAGTGGCATTATTGCTATTATAGATCCATTTTCTCTGTGATAACATTTACTCATATTGGAATGATTCCCTACTATATGGGCTTCCTACCTTGGGGCTAATTTCAAAGTCTATGGAGTTTAGCCTTGCCTCATTTATGTGGCCTGTCTTTGGTGAGAGACTAAAGCCAGAACTATCTGTATTCCTTTTTTCTTTCTAGATTGTTAGAGGGAAAAAAAAAAGATAGAGGACAATGCTGAATGACAAAAGTAAGTAACAATAAACATGAAAATGCCATTATTACTAACTGTGAAACTTTTTTAAAAGGAAAGGGCCAAAACAAAACAAAACAAAACAAAAAAAAACCCAAAACTAGTGGTATGTGACTTTTATGGATCATGATTTCTTAGTAAGATGTTATTAATATGAGGAATGCAGAAAAAACAGGGAAAATTCTTTATAAACTGATGCAAAGTGTGAAAAGTAGAACAGAAGGCATATTATAAACAATGTACTTGAAAGTCAATAACCCAAATTCTAAGTAACTGAAAAATTGACAATATTCTGACACAATTGATAATGAAACATATTCCCGCTGTCATGGCACTCTCCTTGACTTCTCCCTGCTGCTTAGAAAAAAGAAAATATTTGCTTCAAATTGGAAAAAAACCCCAAAACATTATTTTATTTCATTACAAATAATTATTCTGCATAAAGTACTTTTTATTTGCCTAATTTTAAAAGAAAAGCAAAATATATTGTCCTTAATCAAAAGATTTAATCATATTACTTTTATTAACATGAAAATTAGGAATTGTTAAATCAAGATATTACATGTGCATACCAGGACTTATCATGTTTTTTTTTTTTTTTTCTTTTTCAAAAAAATTTAACATCAATTAAATTATGGTGATGGGGATATGTACTATGTTTTCACTTCAATACATTCCACTTTACTCCAGATTCCCTCATTTGGGATGAAATTTTTTCCTCATTTGCCATTTCTATCTTCTTTTTTCAATTAATTTCTTTTTTTTTTTCCAGCCACTTAGGACCCTCTCTTCTAATGTCTCTGGGCAGTACCCTTGCACCCTCTCCCATGTTATAGCCAAACTTCTGCACTTTAAATGAATCTTCATGTGAAAGAAGAGTAATGATAAGTATTTTTAAAGTTCTAAAAGTGTGCCATGTAGAACATCCTTTAGAAGCAAAGAAACTATGATTTGGGGCTGATTTTATCAATAACAAATGCTATGACGTTGGGCAATCCCACTAAAACCTAAGTTTATCATTTGTAGGATTAGGGGTTTAAATCAGATTATCCCTGTGGTTTTTTCCAGCTACAAAATTATATTTATCAAATTAATAAATGAATCAATCTATAAATATTAATTTCCTTCTATGTACCAGGCTATGTGCTAAAAATGGAGGATGAACAGGGTCAAAAGACAGTTCCTGTACTTAAGGACATTTACAATCTATTGATGGAGACAAGATGCAAGCAAAAATATATGAAGCAAGCTGGATACAGGATAAACAGGAAATAACAGAGAAAAGAAACCAGAATTAAGAGGGTTTGGGAAAGGCTTCTTATAGGAAAAGGATTTTAATTGGAACTTATTTTCAGCAGTCAGAAAAGAAGAGGGAAAGTACTATGAGAGAGCAGGTATGGGTGACAGTCAGGGAATGTCTGGAATTGTGATGTGGACTCTCTTGTTCATGGAACATCCAGGAGTAACACTAGATTAAAGTATTGGAGAGTAAAGGTGTAAAAAAGTGGGAGTTTTCAGGAAGCTAAATTATGGAGGGCTTTGAATGCAAAATAGAGCATTTCATATTTGCTCTTGAGGGTTCTAGGAAACCAATAGAATTTATTGAATAGAAGCATGACATGATTAAACCTGAATTTTTAGGAAAGTCATTTTAATGAGTAAATGGAGAATGTATTGGAGTAGGGAAGAAATTTGAGACTAGTTGACATAACAGTAAGTTATTATAATAATCAAGGTTTAAACTATTAAGGACCAATATTAGAGTGTCAGGCTCATAAAAGAAGAGGGACATATGTGAGAGATGGTATAAAAGTGAAATTGTCAGGTCTTTGAAAATTCCTGGAGATGGAGACTAAGAAATAGCAAAGAATTAAGGATGAGTTCTGGAATAAGAGACTGAAAGGAAGGTGTCCTAGACAATGATAGGGAAGCTAGAGAGGGAGTAGGGTTTTGGGGGAAAGAAAAAGAATTCTTTTTGAGGCATATTGAAAGGAAATCTAGTTCAATATCTCTGAAAGGCAGTTAGAGATATTGTGGGGCTGGAAAGGTAGATTTGAGAATCATTAGCATAGAGATGATAATGGCAGTTGATGATTCCATCAAGTGAAATTATATACATGAAGAATAGAAGAGTGTCCAGGACAGAAATCTGAGGGACATTTATTATAAGAGGGCATGATTCAGCAAAGGAGAAGAACAGCAAAAAAGCAGGAAGAGAACCAGAGAGAAGAGAGTACCAAGGAGGAGAGAGCGATAAGCCAATGTCAAAAACTGCACAGAGGTTGAGTAAAACGAAGATTGAGAAACGGGCATTAGATTTTGCAACTAAGATATTGTTAGTAGCCTTGAAGAGAGCCATTTCAGTGATAAGTTGTAAACCAGATTGTAAAAGATAAAGAGAAGAGGAGAGAAAGTAGAGCCACCTAATGTAGATGACTTTTTGGAGGAATTTAACTACAAAGGCAGAAGAGATATAGAACATATTTTAGTGGGGATTGAAGGATCAAGTGATGGATTTTGTTTTGTTTTGTTTTAAAAATAGGGAAACATAGGCATTTTTGTAGGTAATAGAAAATGAGCAAGTATAAAGAGAGAAACTGAAAATAAGTGAAAGAATGGAGATGATGTTGGGAACAATCATTTAAAGAACACAAGATGGAACAGGATTGCTTGAACAAGTAGAGGGGTTAGCTTTAGCAAAAAGTAAGGCCATTTCATCATGTGAGATGGTGGAAAAGAGGAGGATATGACAGAAGTCACCTAAGTGATAGGAGAGGAGGAAGAGGGAAGAAAAAGGAAGTCATGGTGAATGGCTGTAATTTTTTTTTTTTCTGCAAAATATGAGGCAAGGTTTCAGGATGAAAGAATAAGAGGAGGAAGAGCCAATAGAAGTTTGAGGAGTTAGAAGAGCCTGTAGGGAGAGTATAATAGTGAGTTGACAAATATAGTATTGCCTAGCAGCAATGAGAGCCTAGTTCATGTTGTGTAACATAAATTTGTAGTGCACACAGTCAGTTCCATTATTTTCCCTTTTTGGGGAAAAACAACTGTCCTAAAATGTATAAAGGTAAAATAATTTTAGAATTTTTGGATTATCAGAAAGCCATGTTTTTAAAAAAAGGTTAGACATTATTTTTCAATACATTTCAAGGAAAACTGCCTTCATATTCTAGAAACAGAGGATTAAAAATAAAATTGAAAGAATCCACTGACTACAAATGAAAACTTCCAAGAATATAATAGCCAGATTCCAGCGGTCCTAGGGCAGTTACAAGGCACACATGGAATGCATGAGTATGAGGCGAATAAGAAGATGAGATGCTATCTTTTGAAGAAGGAGGGGAAGAGAAAGGAGGCGATCAGGGTTAAGTATCAGGTGGATTATTTCACATGAAAGAGCTTTTTCACTGGAGAGAAAGATGGGGAATTTGGGGGAAGGAAGAGCTCAAACCATGCTCTCATCAGAATTGGCTTAAAAAGGGAATAATACACACACTCAGTTGGATATAGAGATCTATCTTACCAAACTGGAAAGTAGGAGGAAAAGGGGATAAAAGAAGTAAAACACTTTTGAGTATAAATGCAGTGAAATAGAGAAATAATAGAATAATCAGTGGGAGAATAGGGTGGAGAAAATATATATAGTAATCAAAAATGTGAAAAATAAAGTAATTTTCTCTGAGAAATGCCTCATATTTCAAATATATAGAGAGAACCAAGTCAAATCTGTAAAAAGAAAAACCATTTCCCAATTGATAAATAGTAAAAGGATTTAAACAGGCAGTTTTCAGACAAAGTAATCAAAGCTATCTATAGTCAAATGGAAAATTGTTCCAAATAACTATTAAGGAAGTGCAAATTAAAATGTCCCTGAAGTTTGGAAGTGGGAAGGAGGTGAGATAGGGAAGCACCACCCCACACCTATCAATTTGGCTAACATCAGAAATATAAAAAGATGTGGGGAAAAATTGAGTCATCAATGCAGTGTTGGTAAACTGATGAATTGACGATCCATTCTTGAGAACAATTTAGAATTAGGCCCAAAAATCTATGAAAACATGCATTCCCTTTGATCTAATAATATCACTACTAGATGGGTTCAGATATTCTCTTTTAAGATTAGATAGGGATGCTTCACATGGAATCTCAGACTCCTAGAGTTCATGATCAGGATGGCAGTCACCAATGTCTAGAGAACTAGCTTCTTTTGGGAGAAGATTCTCTCCATACTTTCTCAGGAAGAATGACCAGGAGACATTTCAGAATCAGCTACTTCAGGAATTGTTGCTTCATGGGCATCCCTGACTATATTCTGAGCCAGCAAATAACCAAAAGCATACTAAATTGCTAACGTGTCTAACCAATTCATGAAGTATTAGGGTTGCAAAGTGGCCAACAAGGATAGTTGAAACCTGGTGATCAGGAATAGGGTCCGCATGTCTACTCCTCAGTTTTTACTGTCTAAATTCTTTCATGCTCCTGAAAAGTTGTAGGTGGAAAGTCCTAGGCCTTATTTTGGATAATCAATATTCCTCAAGAGCATTATTTTCTGTATTTCCAAGGGTTTCTCACATTTGAATTTCCTCTGTCAAGAGGAGAGAGGAGAAAGAGGAATTAGAGGGTCAGCTGGATTGGAGAATTGGGTCATAAATTAGAAGTGGCAGGACAGAAAAGCAGTAGATGTAACAGAGCACAGAGTTAGCATCCCTTTTCTTCCCCTAAAATGTCGCTCTTTGATAAATAAAAATGTCCCTTGAGTCTGTACTTTCTGGTTATTCGAGATGCAGAATCATACCCTTCTTTATGATGCTTCTTGGGACTCTTAACCATCTGTGAAGACATCTAAGCCCTAGGTTTCTTCCAAGGACTGACAGGGAGAGAGTGAAGATGGAAGAAACAGATATAAGAATTTTTTAGTATGCACTTGACATTTATAAGTATGGCCATAAAGTATAACAAAAGACTTTGAGAATCACAAAATCTCAGTATTTGAAGGTCCTTCATTGGTCATCTAGCCCATACTTTTAGCATCAGCCTACTCTATGATAGAAGATTTGAGCTGGAACCTTGGATTATCTAATTTAAGTCTCATATTCCAGAGACTAAGGAACTGAGAAGAAAACAGTCACATACAATCATGTAACCTCTCTACTAAAGAATGCTAAATGTCTGGTCAGTGGGGAATCAAGGGAGGGGCTTGTGTTTGGATATTAAAAGACATGTCTAGTGATTCTAGTTGTTCCTATTTCATAGGATAGCTACCTCTGCAGTTTAACTTAAAAATTTTTTAAAAATGCTAAATGATTCCCTATTTCCTGTGGAATAAAATAGGCTTTTCTGTCTCTCTTCTGATCTTCTCCTGAATCACTGGATTATGCAGAGGGACTTGTTTAGATCAATGAACTATGAGCTTGTCAAAGCTAGACAGGTCATATTGGAGAGTTCTGACAAAGGTGATCTACTGGTGAAGAAAATAGCAAATTATACCAGTATATTTACCAAGAAAACCACATGGAGAGCATTTCAGGAGATAGTGGAGGATAGAAGGGAAGTCTGGTCCATGGGGGGTCACAGAGAGTTAGACATGCCTAAACAATTGAATAACAATTTGGCATTTGGAGTCTTTGCTTTTGCTTTTAATTTTTTTTTATATTTTATTTATATTATATATTAAAAATAATTAAAAATATTTATTTATGAATTTATTTTTAGAGCACAAAGCATTCAGTCTTAATCTGGCTTCAACCTTCCTTTCCTAACTTATTTCACGTTTCTGCCCACTATGCATTTCAGCCAAACTTACCGATCTGTGTCCCTCCTAACCCTGACCACATTTAAGACATTTAGTCTCCTCTCTTTATGCTTTTTTCATACTATTTCCGCTGCCCAGCATGCTCTCTTTTCTTACCTCAGCTTCTTGGAATCCCTACTTTCTTTCTGTACTCAATTCAGTTGCTATCTCCTTTCAAAGACTTTTAAGATCTCTGCAGTGGTTAACAGTTCTCAGCTTCCATCCAAAATTATTTTATTTGCATCTTACATGTGCTTTTATATTTATTTATCTAAAACAAAAATGTCGGTACTAGGAATGGGAACCATTTTGGATTTCAAATCCAGAGCTCTTCTCCACAACACCAAATTGCCCTTTCACAATGACCAGTGGAAATGGTCAACCACAAAAAATAGGGAGGAAAAACCTCTTTTTAGGTTAGGAATTCTTTGCATGAAATTCAAAACTATTCACTCAGAGCTTTATAAGGGCTCCATAGTTCATTTTAGGAAAAAAAAAAAAAAGACTTTCTTCAGAGTGCCTATGGCATACAATTGTGCAGTAAGAGAAAGGAAAGCTCTATGACACAGACCTTGTCACTGAAGGCATTTATTGAAAGCAAAGACAGGTACTTCAAAACCAGGAGGAGACATGTACAGCAGAGAGTGGGCAACTCGCATAATGGGTGATGGTTTTGAACAGATTTTTTTCCTCATTTTCTACACTGACTTGTAACAGATTATTTGCCTTCCCCTTTCTCAGTAGCAGTCACAGAATCTAGAAATGTGAATTAATGAGTTATTTCAGTTAGCCATCAAGATACTGAATATCTTCCTTAATTAACATATATAAAGCAAAACAATGTATTTTACTTTCTCTCTTACTCTCCATTTGTGCATTATTGATATAACCATGAAAGGGAGGTCAAATTTCCAGCTGCTTTCAACAAGCTAAAAATCAACAATAAATCTAACACCCACTGTTTCTAGGATTTGAACATTTTCTAAAACATGGATGTTGCCAGAGATATACATTTGAAACTGGATTAGCAATTAGTAAACTGTTACTATTATATTCAAAAGCTGATCAAGGGATTCAAGAACCAGCAATAGATCAGACAATACTGGAACTTTGCTAAATACTAATTCTTTCTTCTGCATTTCCTTTGCTGGCTTCTCTTTTCCTTACTTATTAATTATGACTTGGAGCTGAGATCTTGGATTTTCTTCCTCAGTCATTGATCTCTTGAGGTGGCTCATCAATTCAGGTGGCTGTTAATATCTAGATATACATGTTATAATTATGTTTTTGAGTTTGATATTTTATGTTTTCTAGTTTCACACATCTCCTAGATATATCATATATCTAGTTGCATAACCTACTACAACTTAAATGTTATCAAACTTTGGAAACGATTCTTCTCTAACTTTCCTCGTTGTCACTCAGTTTCTCAAATATTAATAGAGCTACTGCTATGATCGATATGACTCAACCTAAAGTCAAATATTTCCCAACATAATAATGACAGTTATATCGAAGGGCTTTGCCTCCGTAAAGGATAAATCATTTTTATTGGAATGTTTTTTTATTAAAACTTTTTAATTTTCAAAAGAGATGCATGGATAATTTTTAACATTAACCCTTGCAAAACCTTGTATTCCAATTCCACCACCACCACCCCCCGCCACCTTCCATAGACAGAAAATAATCCAATATATGTTAAACATGATGAAAATATATGGTAAATCCAATATATGCACACATATTTTTACAATTATCTTGCTGCACAAGAAAAAGCAAATCAAAAAGAAAAAAAAAAAGAAAGAAAATAAAAAGCAAACAACAAAAAAAAGAATGAAAATTCTATGCTATGATCCACACTCAATTCCCACAGTCCTCTCTCTGGGTGTAGATGGCTCTCATCATCACAAGATCATTGAAATTGCCCTGAATCATCTCATTGTTTGAAAGAACTGCATCCATCAGAACTGATCATCATATAATCTTGTTGTTGCCTTGTATAATGATTTCTTGGTTCTACTCATTTCACTCAGCATCACTTCATGTAAGTCTTTCTAGGCCTTTCTGAAATCATCCTGTTGATTGTTTCTTCCAGAGAAATAATATTCCATAGCATTCATACACCATAATTTATCCAAATATTCTCCAACTGATGGGGATCCATTCAGTCTCCAGTTTCTGGCCATCACAAAAAGGACTGCCACAAACATTCTTGCACATACAGGTCCCTTTCCCTTCTTTAAAATCTCTTTGGGATATAAAAGCCCAGTAGTAACACTGCTAGATCGCAGAGTATGCAAGTTTGACAGCCCTTTGGGCATAGTTCTAAATTACTCTCCAGAATAGCTAGATCAGTTTACAACTCCACCAACAATGCATCAGTGTCCCAGTTTTCCTACATCCCCTCCAACATTCGTCATTGTCCTTTCTTGTCATCTGAGCCAATTTGAGAGGTATGTGGTGCTACCTCAGAGTTATCTTAATTTTTATTTCTCTGATTAATAATTATTTAGAACACCTTTTCATATGACCAGAAATGATTTTAATTTCTTCATCTGAAAATTGTCTGTTCATATTGGAGAATAGCTTGAATTCTTATAAAGTTGAATCAATTCTCTATATATATTTTAGAAATAAGGCCTTTAGCAGAACCCTTAAATGTAAAAATGATTTCCCAGTTTATTGCTTTCCTGTAAGGATTACATTTTAAACCATAACCAAAAAAAAAAAAAAAAAAGTTTGGGATTCTATAGGAACATACCTATAAAATTTAATTGAATTTTTAAAAATCCTTAAATACTTATTAAGTGCTAGACACTGGTGTACTAAGAGCTGGAAATTAAAAAAAATTAAAGGCAAAATACAGTCATGGTCTTAAGGAGCTTATAATTGAATGCTTATCATTCAGTCACATCTGATTCTTCTTTATCTCATGAATCATTTTATGGCATCACTATCCATGGGTTTTCTTGGTAAAGATACCAGTAGTTTTGCCATTTCCTTCTCTTGTCTATTAAAGCAAACTGAAGTCTTCCAACTAGCTGCCTCCTTATAACCTGAAAGAAGCAGGGTATTCTTAAAGGAGCCCTGCTGAATCTTCTCAGATACTTGTCTACTGTTCTTTTATACCCAATCTTCTGACTCTTACCCAGCATGCACTGCTAAACCTTCAAAAATCTGTCTAAAAAGAGGCAGCATGGCAAAGTTGGATTCTCATCATGCATATACAAGGGTATGACTTCTTTTAATTTTCCACATATTTTAGGAAACTAATTAAAACTTTAGGCTTATCTTCTAAGTCGTAGGCAAGTTGAGATCTTAAGGGAGGGAATTTCTATAAAGGGAATTCCTCCTACTTTGATGAAACTACAGATTCTTTACATCTTTGCATACTTATAGTCTGAAAATATCATTTTGGCAGATGAGAGAGGGTTTACATAAGACTGCATTGTAATTAGAGGCAGTATATCTGGTATTATCCACTGTAATTAGAGTCTCATCAAGTATTACCATGGATGAGAGAGTTTTAAAATTGAAAGATACATTAGATATATTCTAATTGTTTAATAATCACAAATTATCTAGTCCAAGCCCAGAAGACTCTGTAGAAAAGATCACTAACAAGAGTTAGAAAACTTATTTTTGGAGACTACCGCATTCTAAAGCTTTTTTCTGTCTCTGCTTTCTCTTTTCTCCCAATACCATCATTTGACCTCCCTTTCTCCCTAATTAAAAAATGGGGCAGCTAGGTGGCACAGTGGATACAGCACCACCCCTGAAGTCAGGAGGACCTGAGTTCAAATCTGAGCTCGGACACTTATACTTTCTGGCTGTGTGATCCTGAGCAGGTCACTTAACCCCAATTACCTCAGCAAAAAAAAAAAAAAAAAAAAGTACTTTTAGGTCATTCATCCCCCATTGAGATATATAAGATTGAAAACAATTTAAAATTATCTTCCAACTATGACAATTTGATTAAACATATCTAAGTTTAAAAATATTCTAATTTATTTTACAAACTGCCATTAATTAGGAGTAGGATAGAGATTGTTACCAAAAAAAAAAAAAAAATTGTGCCCAGAGGCATTTTGCATAGTCATTTATACAAAGATTATAGGTCCCTTTAGTGTAAGTCAGAGAATCAGAAATCAAAAGATCATAAATTCAGACTAGTAGGAACATTAGATCTGGAAATTATCTTTGAAATCATGTAATCAAATCCCTTCATTTCATACTAGGTCTCAGAAATGTTTGAGGGACTTGGTCAAGTTCATAGAGGGAAGTCTAGCAGAAATGGAATTTCAATCCAGGGCTTCTGACACCAAACACATAGTAGATTCAGAACCAAGAGTCACCTTAGAGATCATCTTAAATGACTTCAATCTTCCACCTCCTGTCCCTCCAGCTTGGTGATTACCTTACATGGTCCACTATACATTAGGTTAGGCAGGTTCCAAACATGTTGTATTTTAAACTCCTATTTCTATTGCCTTTCTATTTCTTATAAAGAAGTCAGTACTGCCATTGCTACTGAAAGGGGGATATCAATCTATGTCACTATAGTTATACTCAAAATCTGAAGAACTTTTCAAAAGAAATTTTCTTTTCTGACCCTTGGCTGCCCACTGATCCTTAATGTTAGAAAGTAAGATCATTGAAGGTGAGGATCATCTCCATTTTCATTTTTGTATTCAGTGTGGTATGCATTTAGTAAGAGTTTTCATAAATGTCTTTTTGATGCATACATTTATCTAGACTAACCAAATTATATTATTTAAAAAATTAGAACCTTGAGGTGAAGTGACTTATACAAAGTCACCTTGATTAGCATTTAGAACCATGGAAAGCTCCAGAAGTATCAAATGCAATAACTTTAGTTCAAATCTGAAATGTAATGATAATTCAAGGTTCAAATAGCATTTGACTAAATGATTTTTAAGAAGTTACATACACTAAATATAAATAGTCCCAGATTTGCTCCAGAATTCAGTTTCTATGAGAAATAAAGGATCAGTAGACTTGTGGACTGCTGCCTGAAAAAGGAGAGATCATAGGTCTATGAACTCAACTGGTCATTTGCTGGATATTTCCAAATATGGAGAGCATGTAGGAGGGCAAGTAATTCTTTGGTATTTTAGGCTCTCGTGGTGTTTAATTGCTAAATGTTTTATGAAAACTAAAGTAAATAAAAGTTGGAAGAATCAAACATCTAAATAATAAAGTCTACAAATGTTTTCACTTAAAGTATGTGTATTAAATCATTCCCCAATTGATAAATGGTCAAAGGATATGAATAGATAATTTTCACACGAAGAAATTAAAGCCATCTATAATCATATGAAAAATGCTCTAAATCACTATTGATCAGAGAAATGCAAATTAAAATACCTCAGAGGTACTACCTCACACCTCTCAGATTGGCTAAGATGACAGGAAAAGCTAACAATAAATATTGGAGGGGATATGGGAAATTTGGAATTCTAATACATTATTGGTGGTGTTATGTATCCAGTCCAACCATTCTGGAGACCAATTTGGAACTGCCCAAAGGGCTATAAAACTGTGCATACCCTTTGATCTAGCAGTGTCACTATTGAGATTGTACCCCAAAGAAATCATAAAGGAAGGAAAAGGACCTACATGAGCAAAAATGTTTGTAGCAATTCTTTCTGTAGTGGCAAGACACTGAAAATTGAATGGATGTCCATCAATTGTTCAATGACTAAATAAGTTATGGTATATGAATGTGATGGAACATTATTTTCTATAAGAAATAATAAGCAAGCTGATTTCAGAAAAGCCTGGAGACTTATATGAACTAATACTGAGTTGAGTGAGCAGAACCCGGAGAAAACCGTACATGCTAACAGCAAGATTATGTGACGATCAACTACAATAGACAACCTTCTCAGCAGTACTTTGACCTAAGACAATTTCAATAGACTTCGGATGGAAAATGCCATCTGCATTCAGAGAGAGGAATATAGAGACTTAATATAGATCAAACCATACTATTTTCATCTTATAGGGGGTTATTTTTTGTTTGCTTTTTCTTTCTTAATGTTTTTCCCTTTTGTTCTGATTTTTCTTTCATAAATGACTAATATGGAAATATATTTAAAATGATTGTACATGTATAACCTATATCAGATTGCTTGCTATCTTGGGAAAGAAGGACATAAAGAAGGGAGGGAGAAAAAAAATGGAACTCACAATCTTACAAAAATGAATGTTGAAAAATCTCTTTACATGTAATGGAAAAAATAAAATATTACTGAAATAAAGAAAATAAAGTATGTGTACATCATTCAAGTCTTTTACTTTTATTCTTAGAAAACTCATAAATGAGTTTTATTTTACTATTGCTAAATCAGTGGTGATTTATTATTATTATTAGTCAGGAGAGGAGTCCATTTTTAAGAGAATGAAGGGGATGCTTTGCAATATATAATGTCATTGTCACTGGTATATTAGTTTAGTATTATCAGTCTTTGACATAGGTTGTGTTTTCCCTTTCTTTCAAGTTAAATGATTGTCAAATTAGGTGAATGTCTAGTTGACATGTAAAAAGTAGTAGAGGATACTTAGTTCTTAAATACTTTTTATATGCTGACTTATTTTTCTTTGTTATCAACATTTATCCCTTACTACCCCCTACCCAAGATATTCTTTATTGTCTTTTTGGCGTGCCAGGAGAATGAATATCAACAATGTAGTCTGAAAAAGCAATGTGATTTCCTCAAAACCTTTATTCTGTGATTGGGAAAAGGAAATCTCTGTTGTTGTCTAGTCGTGTCTGATTTTTTTGTGACCCAATTTGGAGTTTTCTTAGCAAAGATACTGGAATAATTTGTCATTTCCTTCTTCAGCTCACTGTATAGATGAGGAAACTGAGATAAATTAAAAGTTATTTTTTGTTTGTTTTTGCTGAGTCAATTGGGGTTAAGTGACTTGCCCAGGGTCACACAGCTGGGAAGTGTTAAGTGTCTGAGACCAGATTTGAACTCGGGTCCTCCTGAATTTAGGGCTGGTACTCTATTCACTGCGACATCTACCTGCCCCTGTTGGTTGGTTTTTTCAAAGGAAAATTTATCCTTGTTCAAAGTTTCCTCATTACTTAATGTTTATTCAAGTTGAATTGCCATTTTCTACCATATAAGGAGCAAATTCATACAGCTTGGAGAATTATAAAGTATTTTGACCAAGTTCTAGTCTTGGTGTAATTAAAAAAAAAAAAGATAAATCAATGTCAAACTTTCTTACTGATACAATTGCATGTACAGATTAAGGTTTTTATTAATTTTCATCATAGCTTTCTGCTTGGGAAAATGCTCTGTAGACCATTCATTAAAATAATGAATAAAAAAGGAAAGGCTGAATTAGCATTGAAGTAGAAAGTTCAATTTGTTTTAATTCACCAATTTATGTGTAAAATAAACACATAATTTTTCAAGCCAAAGCATACTCCATTTTCTCATACAGAGAAGTCTGAAACATCTTTAAAAGGTAGCTTTCTCCAAACTTCACCTGTAGTTTGATAATCAAAACTAAATATAAAAAATGTAGCCTAAAGGAATTCTTTATGTTAGCAAGAAGAAGCAGGAATTCTAAAAGTAAATGAGACAGAAATAAGCATAACCATAGTGCCTACTGTTTGTCTCTTTCACATCACTTATGAAGACTCATTTCAAGTCCCTTAACTTTACTCCTATTATCAGGAAAAGTCCATAACTAGTATTACTGAAAAAATGTCCTATTTCTCTCATAAACTCATATCTCCTCTGGCATGTCTGATGAAGGCAATCAATTGAACTTCAAATTTAAATGATAAGTTTGATTGGGACCTATCCTGTGCTTAAATTCATAGGTCTGCCTTCCTATTCTTTCTTTGATGAAAATGCCTTCCTCAAAGCAAATCGTAAGCAGGCATGTTTATTTATAACCCCCAAACTGATTACTTAACACTTTTCATGAGAAGCTAAGAAAGGGCAATGTATTTCATAGCATTCATCATCCCCGGTGGCCTCAGGTAAGGTCTTGATATTCTATAATGGTAAAACAAGGAATAATCATAGGCATTAACAAAACCACGAATTATCTCTGTCTTCCCCACTGGACACTCCTGTTTTATTAAGCATTATTTTGTTTAAAACATCATCCTGTCCAATATATTCTATGGTTCTAGTTCCATAAAACTACACAATTCAGAAATTACAAGGACTATTCTTTCTCCCATGCAATGGAAAAATTTGAGAGAATCACTGCACCCCATATCCATATTTACTAGCAAATTTTATGATAGATTTGAACTTTGAGGAGGAATAGGGATATTTTTCAATTTTCTATGACTGCATATTGGCATATAATCACTCAAGGCTAATCTCTTGGCTTAACATTTGCACCAGATCTAGCAGTTAACAAGGAATATGGAACACATACTATTGATTAAAGATAATCCCTGACCTTTACCTCTCTGATAATTGCCAGTTTAAAACACTTTGGGTTCAGTGTCAATTATGACAACTTCACTCAAATGTGAGAGAGAACCTAAAATATTTGTTAAGAAATCTAATGAGAATAATTCTATCCCTAACACTCATTCTCACACTCTATATCTAGCTTGTCTCTTTCTCTGTATGCATCTCTCCCTTTCAGTGTGTCTTGTATGAGTATACAAATATACTTACATTTTTGTCATTATTTCAAGAATTTATCTTTTTTTTTTTTTTTTTTTTTGGTGTAGTTACAACTAACTCCAATGATGATGGCTACAACTCTACTTTAACTTAGTAGATAGTTTTGACTGCAATACTCCTTCCCATTAAGCTCATAAAAAAAGATACTTGTTTAGTTTTTGTATTTGTATACTTACATTAACTGCTTATTTGGCATAGTGTATATGCTGGATAAATGCTTCTTCATTTATTCTTTCACTTTACTAGGTAGCATTTCCCAAAAGACCATTTGCTTTCTTGAGTACCCCTTGGACCCTGCAAGATTCTCCAGTCCTTGATAACTAGTAAAAATCATTGTAGCAGGTGTAATTGTTTAGGAGATCTAGTACCCTCTCTATCATACTTTTAAATTGTAAAGATGAAAGAGCAAAAAGGAGTGAAGGAATTAAGGAACAGGAGTTATGACCAAAGAGGGTCATGAACTTTGTTTATAAGACTATTGATAAAGACCCTTAACTAAAAGGGTCCATAACTCTAGAAAGCTAAGATATTT
Organism: Sminthopsis crassicaudata; assembly: GCF_048593235.1. Classification (NCBI taxonomy): domain Eukaryota; kingdom Metazoa; phylum Chordata; class Mammalia; order Dasyuromorphia; family Dasyuridae; genus Sminthopsis; species Sminthopsis crassicaudata. The sequence goes on along the minus strand of NC_133617.1, from coordinate 377,102,404 downwards.
TATGGGAACAACAACAGCAACAAAATGATAAGGTTCCTTTTAGGTTCCCCCAGAGCCTATCCATAATCTGAGAATTAATTGCAATAATAAAAATAATGATGATGATAAAAATAACATTTAAGTAGCATTTTAAGGTTTGAAAAACATTTTTATGTTACCTCAATTGATCTAGAGAGACATTAGCCTGAACCAAAAAAAAAGAAAAAAGACTTTGGTCTAAACTAAACCTCTCAAGACAGAAAAATATCAACTTTTTAAATACTGGAGGATTGTTCATATAATAAAAATGATGATATTATACAAGTCAACTTATAATTTTAATACCGTACCAAATAATCAATATGATACTTTACAGAATTTGATAAAGTAATGATAAAATACATTAAAAAAAACTAGTATATCAAAATAAATATAGGAAGAAGTAAAGAACACTGCTAAAATGAAAACTGTATTATAGAAAGAGTCATCAAAACATTTGGTACTGACTACACATAGAGAAGTAGGCCAATAGAGGATACTAGACAAGTGAATTTTTAAAATGTAGCATAATAACCCAATATCTGGTAAATCTAAAAATAAATTAGAAAGGAAAGACTGTTCCTCTTGATAAAAAGTGTTACAATAACTGGAAAGTCTGATAGAAATTAGACTTAGACTAACATTTTATACTACATTCTAAAAGAAATTCAAAATAAATGCATTACTTAACCATTGATGTTTATAGCATTAAAGAAAGAAGCCGACAGAAACAGAGACACACAAGATAGAAAAGGAGAAGGAGAGGGAAAGGGAAAAGGAGAGGGAGAAAGGACATTATATTATAACTATGGGCAAAAGATGCATTCCAAAAAAAAAAGGGAAAAAATAAAATAAATAATTTAAAATCTCTTATATATGAAATGAAAAAGCTTTGACAGACTAAAAATAATACTTCTTTTAAAAATATCAAGTTGAATAAGGAAAATGTATCAAATATTTTGGAAGAATGCTTAAAATTCATAATATGTATATGTGTATATTGACATATATAATGACACAAATAACACATACACATACAAAGGAACAACAGAAATATCTATGATGAAAGTTATTCTCCAATAGACAAGTAGTATAATTCTGTGAAAAAGCAGTTATCAAAAGAATTGCTATCAACTATTAATAAGCATAGGAATATTCAAAATCATTAATGGGGGGAATGAACAGCAAAACAAAAATGGGGCTTTACCTCACTCTGAGCAAATTGTCAAAGATGAAAAAAGACAAGAATTGTTCATATTTGATGGACTGTAGAAAGATAGTCACAATAATAAATTGTTGGTGAAACTGAATTATTTTGGTAAACAATTTGAAATGTTTTGCATTTATCTGTCTTAAGGTTTACAAAGTGCTTTACAAATATAGTTCATTTTAGCATCACAACATCTTGAGAGCTAGGTGTTTGTATTATCCTCATTTTATAAATGAGGAAACTGAGACAGATAAATGATTGGCTCAAAATCATACAGCTAGTAAGTATCTGAGACTGGATTTTAATTTTTTCTCATCTAGATTCAGCATTTTTTTACACTGTATCATCTATTTTCAAATAAAATGAATAATATAACCACACCCCTTTGGGCTGGCTAAACTTGTCAGTGGGTACCAACTCCAGAAGGAAAGAGAGACATATTACAATGGTTTATTAGCCTTATAGAGAAATTAACAAAGGTAGAGAGGAATAACTGGGAAGCTCCATCCAGTGTTACATCTGAGAACACACACACACACACACACACACACACACACAGTATTGACAGTAATTAAGAAGAGGGTTCAAGGTGGGGGTCCCTGTGGAAAAACAAAGTACACATCCTTACCGAGTCTCAAGGGCTCAGTGCCATTTACCATCAGCACTGAGTTGTCTTCCAGTGAATAGCAAACCTGTGTTATTGGAGCCAAATCATTATAATGCTTCACAAGGGCTTATCCAGAGAAGGCAGTTCCAAAGCTGAGTTTGAATTCAATCTCTGGTATTTACTGTGTGCCCCTGGGCAATTTACTCAACTCTTCTGAGCCTCTGTTAGAATATTTGTGCATGCTCCCAGGTATACCTCCTCCCCCTAACTTCTCCCCACAAGAATGTTTACCTAGAGTATTCATGCATTTGGTTATTTGGGAACTTTGAACACATATACATACACATAAACATAAAGGGGGAGGGAATAGAGGGAAGGACAGAGGGACAGAGAGAGAGAGAGGGACAGACAGCGAAAGGGATGGACAGAGTGAGAAGGACAGACCGAGAGAAAGGGACTGAGAGATTTCTCATCAAGGTTGAGATTTTTAAAAATTAAGTATGAAATTAGCTACTTAAGAATTGTTCTAGGAAATAATGAATATAGACTTGTATAAGGTTTTTGTAGAACACTGACCCCTCAGACCAGAATGTTTCTGCATCCAATTTATCTTTATTCAAAATAACAATTAGATGCCATGGGATAAAACTATCAAAAATAGCATACTTTAGAAAGCATGAATAAAAATGTTTGAACTGTATATTCCAGCCACACAGCTTTTCAGTAAACTGAAATAAGTCCACTGCTTCCTAAAACTACTTTCCACTCCTTATCAGTAATGATTGTATGCTTTCCCCAGAAGATGAGAGGCTAATTTCTAGCCTCTCCCAGAGGCAATTCTTATCCTTATCAGGAAGCCAACATTATTCAGTAAAGACCTGTTCACCTTAAGTGTTTGCCTCAATTTTCTAGAAGTAGATTAGCCCCAAATACTACACAGCAAGAATCTGAATTCCTTTCAGAGGCAAACATAGTATGGAATTCAGCATTTATATACATCTATATATTGGAATAGGCTTTAAATATTTAAAACTCATAGCACCTCCTAAAAATAGGGCACTGTGACTCTCTACTACCTCTAGGATAAAATAGAAATTCCCTAGGCTGGCATTTAAAACCCTACACAATCTAGCTCCCATCACTCTTCCATATTTATTTCATATATTTCTCTTCCCATATTCTACCTTATAGCAAAATTGGCTCTTGCTAGTTTCTAAAGTAAGTATTCTATTTCTGACTTTATGCCTTTGCCCTGGTTGAAGCTTATGGCTCTATCTCTTGGAATCTCTATTAAATTACAAAGTTCAGCTGATATATATATATATATATATATATATATATATATATATATATATCCTCTTGAAGTCTGAGCCTTGTGTCTTACTAGATGACAATTAACCAAAGACCTATTGAAAGACTGGCTGAAGCATCAACTCCTAGCCCAGAACTCCTTCTTAAAGAGATATATCAGGGCACCTAGGTAGGACAGCGTACGCAGCACTGGCCTGGAGTCAGAAGTACCTAAATTCAAATCCACATTCTGATATTTACTATTTGTGAACTTTAGCAATTTAGTTAATCCTAATCACCGAGAGAGAGAGAGAGAGAGAGAGAGAGAGAGAGAGAGAGAGAGAGAGAGAGAAAGAGAGAGAGAGAGAAAGAGAGAGAGAGAGAGAGAGAGAGAGAGAGAGAGAGAGAGAGAGAGAGAGAGAGAGAGAGAGAGAGAGAGAGAGAGAGAGAGAGGTCATTTTGTTTTAAAACTGTTTACCATTGTTTTTGCTATTCTTATTATCTTTCTTAATGAAGTTTTTGTATAGTTGTTTCATTTTATTTACCTGAGGGTGAAGCTTGGTGGTGTAGTGAATAGACTGCCAGATTTGGAGTCAGAAAGACCTAAGGTCAAATTTAGCCCAGAAATTTATTAGCTGTATGACCGTGGGCAAGTCACTTAATCCTGTATGCCTCCTTTCCCACATCTATAAATGAGCTGGAGAAAGAAATGGCAAACCACTCCAATATTTTTGCCAAGAATAATTCCAAATAGTGTCATGGAGAGTTGGACACAATTGAAAAGATTGAACAAATTTATCTCAGACATTGATATGGTTAAAAATGCTAAACTCATCCCTTTATCAGCACTGCTAATTCCAGATGATTTCAAAAATGAATTTGAGAGTTATTTTTCTTTTTCATATTTTATCTACCTTTAGAGTTTTGATAAAAATATTGAGGATAGAGTAGGATTGAATCTGATCAATGGTTAATCAGTAGGTCTTTGTTTACTGAGTTCTTCATAGGAATGAAGGGAATCAATCAGTCCATATAGTTGATCTGCATTTATCTGACATAATTTTGATCATCTCAAATCAAGCAGGTTTTCTTTGGAATATTAATATTCTTCCTAATCAAGTGAACTGATCGTTTTGGTTCACTGTTGGGTACATATATTTATAAATCCTATTGTCAGAGATATGGTCTTAGCAACATACAGGTCATTAAGCAATAAACAGCTGGTTTTATGAGTTATGCAGATATAACTTAATTGAAGCTATTTTTATCTGGGTTATTATTCCAAGAGACATTCTGCAAAGAAGCAATTCATAACCCATATCTATATATTCATACTGAAAAATATGCATTTTTCCTTAATACAATTCTATAGGGACTTAAAACAAAATCTTTACCCTATTTTTTACCTAAAAGGTGACTGGAAGAATATTAATAACTATATAATCACCTCTATAAATGCCCACAGTGAAATTGTATCATAGGTGGATTAATTTTTTTCTGCCTTCAACTAGGAGGAGAGACAAAGAAACAACTAGAGGTAATGACAGAGAGAGAAGAAAATATTGCATATGTAAAGGCATGAAGAAGCACTGGAGACTTGATTTTCTATGCACTATATCTTGGTTTGTGCAGCTGGAGTAATTTATGAGCACCGGGCCAGTGAATATGCAGAGTCTGTTCTACCTCACACTTCCCCTAAAATTCATCCATCTATATTCGATGTTAATGTCCCAAGGAAGCTTCAGTTTCTCCCAATCCCCACAAAGCTTTTACATTAACTACTTGAGGTAAAAACAAAAATCTTTGTATTGTAAAAATGCACTTAAAGAGGAGGATCAATGGTTCCAATCAAAACTGAGTAATCTGAGGCTAGACTGCTCTGTTGCCCAGTGCTCTGATTTTTCTTTGGTCCCTCAATTCTCCTTATCCCCCTTTGGCATCAACAAGAGTAGGATTACTGGTCCATTGGTCAGCTGAAAGTTGCACTGATAATTGGCTGTTGTTTCAATTGTTGTTTGTCCTTTGTTCTGGAAGCAGACCAATGACACCATGTAACCTTAACCCTAAAGCAGATTGGTATGAGACTCTCTCATTAATTGAGATCAGTGTCTATAATACCTGCAGGAAAGGTGAGTTGGAGTTAGCAAGAAGGGAAGAAAAGAGATCAAATGGCTTCAATATCTACCAGTTTTCTGGGCTTCCAATTTATCAGATTCCAAACTCTCTTCCAAGAACCTCGATAGGAAGAGTTCTTGGGGAAAAGCCAACGGGAGAATACTTGGCAGTCCTCATTATGCCCTTGTTTCTAGTTTGCTACACTAGAGGTCTTGGGGAATTGCCTCTTGGGTAAAATCCTCTTTCTCCTGTGGGCGAGGATCTTCAAGCTACATTGTATAGTATATATCTTCATATATATACTTCCTCTGATTTCTGTTTTGTTCTCAACTTGAATAAATAGCTGTCTTTGCTATGTTCTATTATATTTATTATAAAATTAGAATTTGGTATGAAAGAAGTAAAACCTTATATAGAGAGATTGGGCCCTTCCTTTCTAATTAATGAATAAAATAAGAATTTGCTATTGTTATTCACATTTTCATTCATGTTAGACTCTTCATGATCATATTTGAGGTTTTTTTTTTTTTTTTTTTTTTTTTTTTTTTTGGTTGGTTGGTTTTTGAAAAGATACTGGAGTGTTCTACCATTTCCTTCTCCAATTTATTTTTAATTTTTTTAAATTAATTGAATTAATTGAGAGGTTTATGCATGTAAATTATTTTATTTTTACATATTTCCTTATGAATCCCATCCGGAGAGAAAAGTCAGAACAAAAGGGAAAAACCATAAGAGAAAAATAAAATAGAAGAAAAAGGGGGGAAAAGTGACTGATTTACATTCAGTCTCCACAGTTCTTTCTCTGGATGCAGATGGCATTTTTCCGTCCAAAGTTTATTAGGATTGTTATAAATCATGAACTTCTGAGAAGAATTAAGTCGATTACACTTGATAATCCCATTATCTTGCTGTTATTGTGTACAATATATTCCTGGTTCTGCTTATTTCCTTCATCATCAGTTCACATAAAATTTTCCAGTCCTTTCTAAAATCAGTGTGTTCATCATTTTTTATAGAATTTTAATATTCTATTACTTTTATATATCACAATTTTTCAATCATTTCCTAATTCCTTGCCACCACAAAAAGGGCTGCCACAAACATTTTTGCACATGTGGATCCTTCTCCCTCCTTTAGGATTTCTTTGAGATACAGATCCTAAAGTGGCATTGCTGGGTCAGAGGGTATGTGCAGTTTTATAATCCTGTGGGCATAGTTCCAAATTGCTTTCCAGAATGGGTGGATCATTTCTCAACTCTATCAATCATGTATTAGTGTCCCAATTTTACCACATCCCCTTCATCATTTATCATTACCTTTTTCTGTCATCTTAGTCAACCTGAGAAGTGTGAAGTAATATCTTAAAGTTGTTTTAATTTGCATTTCTCTAATCAATAGTGATTTAGAGCATTTTTTCTTATGACTATAGAAAACTTTAATTTTTTCATCTGAAAATTCATGTCCTTTGATCATTTATCAATTCAGGAATAACTTGTATTATTATAAATTTGATAAAGTTCTTTATATATTTAAAAATGAAGCCTTCATCAGAAAGACTGGCTGTAAAAGATTTTCCCACAATTTTGTACTTCCCTTCTAATCATGGCTTCCAACTCATTTTAAAAATGGAGAAATTGAAGCAAAAAGGATAAAGTGGCATGTGACTTGCCCCTGTCGTACAGATAGTAAGTATCTAAGGCCAGATTTGAATTCAGTGCTCTGAACTCTAGGACTGGTACTCTAGCCACTGTGCCATCTATTGTTCTATTAGGAGTTTAACTTAAATCTAAAATGCATATACCATAGACTAATTATATTTAAGAGAGCTGAGAAATATAATTCTAGACTAGTACTATTTCTTTCTTTGGAAAACAGAATGATGATAATCTTTGGTCTCAGGTTTCTCTTTCCCACCCGGTAGGAATTAAAATGTCCTTTTGACAAGGATGTATAGAGAAGAGGCAAGAGATTTGTGTCTCCTATGAACACACACAACATCTACATATAGTATATTCTGAGTTATTTAAATAATTCAAGAGAGAGGGAAATATTAACCATGGTATATTTTGTTTGATTTTGTTTTAAGTAGAGAACTAAACCCCATATAAAGCTTAACTCCACTACACCTTCCCATCTCTACACATTATTAGTGAAAATAATCTATATAGTCATCAACTGCATTCTTGATGAGAGGTTATCTTTACAGTCAAATAATGAAGTAAAAGATATAGATGCTATAAGATCCCATGGAACTCATTACTTATTGACATTTTTTTTCAATAAAATCAGATTTGAAAGTTCTTCTATCAAATACCCTCCATATAATATTGAAATTTATGATCCAGGCAAAGGGTCTTAGTTGCTTTTCCCTTCATGTGACATAGATAGAGAGGTGGAAATACTGTGTGCAACCTGGCACATACACACTTGCACATACATATATTTACATATATATATATATACATTAAAATTAAAATATATTCATATATATTATATGGGGATGTGTGCATATTTATGCATATGTAAGTATGAACACATGTAAACCATATACATTTAAACCATTTTAAATATATGTAATGTATGTATTTACTTATCTACTTCCATTTATATTTTGCTTATAATATATATGTTTATTTATTTATCTATCATTCTATCTGCATTTATTTATTGAGTTGAAATAAGCTCCTTTCAGTGAATCATTTTTATCTCTGTCTTTGTATTTTTATTATTTAATACTGGCGCATAGCAGGGACTTCATAAATGCATGTTCAAAAGATGAACAAACAACATAGCAATCTTTATAATTTCTGCAGAAATGATAATAAAATAAAGCTATATAATTATACCTTTTGTATTTCATATATTTGGTAGAAAGATAGAAAAGTTAATAAATATCATTGAGATGATTTACTAAATTTTTTATATAATTTTATTGCATCATGATCTGAAAAATATTCATTTACTATTTCTGCCTTTATGCATTTAATTTTGAGGATTTTACGCCCTAATACATGGTCAATTTTTGTATAGGTTCCAAGTACCACTGAGGAAAAACATTTCTATCTCCATTCAATTTTCTACAAAGGTCTTTCATAACTAATTTTTCTAAAGTTCTATTTACATCTTTTACTTCTTTCTTAGTTATTTTGTGGTTCAATTTATCTAGTTCTGATAGGGTGAGGTCGAGATCCCCCAATTGTATAGTTTTGGTCTTTTTCTTCTTTCAGCTCTCTTAATTTCTCCTCTAGGAACTTGGTTACTACACCACTTAGTGCCTACATGTTTAGTATTCATATTATTTCATTATCTATGGTACTCTTTAGCAAGATGTAGTTTCCTTCCTTATCTGCTTTATCTGAGATTAAGATCACTACCCCTACTTTTTGTTTTTTAACTTCACCTGAAGCATAGTTGATTCTGCTCCAGCCTTTTACCTTTACTCTGTATATATCACTCTGCTTTAAATGTTTTTTTTGTAAACAACATATTGTAGTGTTATTCTGGCTTTTAATCCAGTCTGCCATCCACTTATGTTTTATGGGAGAGTTCATCTCATTCACATTCACAGTTAAAATGACTATTTCCCACCATCTTATTTTTACTGGTATATTTTTCTCTTTTATTTTCCCCTTTCCCTCCACCCCAATATTTTGCTTCTGAGCACCACCTCCCTTAATCTGTCCTCCCCTCTTACAGCCTCTTCCTCTTTTATCCCTTTTCCCTTCTACTTCTGTTCTTCCTTCTATTGTTCTGCCCTCCTTTCCCTTTCCCTTTCCTCTATTATTTCCCTATAGGATGAGACAAGTTTCTATATTAAACTAAATATGTCTCTTATTCTCTCTGAGCCAAATCTGATGAGATTGACATTCACACAATGCTCATCACCCCTCCTTTCTTCCACCTGTAATAGATCTTTTTTTTTTTTTTTGCCTTTTCATGTGATGTAATTTACCCCATTTTACTTCCCCTTCCCTCTTCTAGTACAATCCCCTTTCTATCTATAGCTTTTTTATATATCTTATCTATATTCAAATTGCACCTATATTCTCTAAGTATGTCCCTAACAAAGATAGAGTTTTCAAGAGTTAAACATGTTATCTTCCCATAAAGGGATACAAACATTTTAACTTTTAAAAAACATAGTGTTTTTTTTTTTCTTCTCTTTATACCTTTTTATGCTTCTTTTGAGTTCTGTATTTGAAGATCAAATGTTCTGTACAGCTCTGGTCTCTTCATCAAAAATAAATGAATACCCCCCCCCATTTTATTGAATGCACATTTTTTCCCCAGAAAGAAAATGCTTAACTCTGTTGTATTGTTGATTTTTGGCTGCAGTCTAAGATCCTTTGCCCTACAGAATGTCATATTCCAAGTCCTTTGATACTTTCAAGTGGAAGCTATCTCCTGAATCATCCTAATTGTGGTTCCTCAATATTTGAATTGTTTCTTTCTGGCTGTTGCATTGTTTCTTTCTGGCTGTTGCAGTATTTTCTCCTTGATTTGATATTCCTTGGAGTTTTCATTTTGGGTTCTCTTTCAGGAAGTGATTGGAGGATTCTTTCAATGGCTATTTTACCCTCTAGTTCTAGGACATTAGGGAAGTTTTCCTTGATGATTTCTTAAAAGATGTTGTCTAGACTTTCGTTTTTATCGTGGTTTTTAAGGAGTCTAATAATTCTTATATTGTGTCTCCTGGATTTTTCTAAATCAAGTGTTTTTCTGATGAGGTATTTTAGATTTTCTTTTTTTTTTTTTTTTTTTTTTTCGTTTCGTTCAAATGAATCTTGATGTCTCATTGATTCATTTGCTTCCATTTGTTCAATTCTAATTTTTAGCGAATTATTTTTTTCTGTTAACTTTTTTATCTCATTTTGTATTTGGCCAATTGAATTTTTTAAACGAGCTATTATTCATTTGATTTTTTTATTTCAGAAATTCTGTTTTTCAAGGAGTTGTTTTCTTTGTCCATTTCCCCAAAACTATTCTTTAAGGACTGATTTTCTTCTGAAATTTCTGTGTTTTCTTTTCCAGAGCTCTCATTTTTTCCCCTATGTTTCTTCTAATTCTCTTTTAAGATCCTTTTTGAATTCTTCCAAGAAAGTCTTGTGAGATGGAGACCAACTTATGTCACTCTTTGAGGCTTCATCTGGAGATGTTTTGCTTTTAGCATCTTCAGGGTTTGAGGTATGTCTTTCCTTATATCCATGAAAGGTATTTGTGATAAGAGTTCTTTTTTGCATTTTTTGCTCATTTTTAAAGATTGAGGTCTGCACTTAGGATAAAGGGGAAATTGTCCCAAGCTTCCTCTATAGGCAGCAGTGGCTTCATGCTGCCCTGTGGCTGGTGCTGCCAGCTTCCTTCCTACCCTTCCTTTGCATGGGCACCAAGTCCTACTTTATGTGATAGTTCTGGGGATCATTATTTGTTTTTTTAAGTTGTGATGGAAATCTCACAGCTAAATCTGCTGATTCACTTGCTTCTGAATTAAGATAGAGTAGCAATGCTGCTAGGAGCCTCCTACTGGAAGCCTCTCTGCCCAGGAGTCTCCCTGCATTGTGGTGTGATGCACCTGCACTGTCCTGCAAACCCCTCCACTGCCTGATTGAAACAGACCTTTCCTGAAGTTCTTCCCAAATATCTTCTGCTGAAAATTTATTATACTCCAAATATTTGTGGGTTCTGTCACTCCAAAACTCATTCAGAGACTTGATCTGGCATGGATCTGAGGGAATCCAAAAATAACTCAAAGACCAGTCTATTCTCCATCATCTTGCCATCCTTTTACTAAAATTTTCAGCCCTATCATAACCTACATTTTCTATCTGAACCTTTCTTTTGATTTGGAGGAAAAGATATAATGGGACAATAATTCTGTTTAAAAGGAAATTAAGCACATCATTCCTTCAAAGTAAGGATTCAAGGAAATAATGGATGTAAAAATACCTTGTAAACTATGTAGTGGGCTTTTCCCCTCCCTTTGTGTGTGTGTCTTTCTCTGTGTCTGTTTTTATGTTTTTCACTCTTCCCATCTGTCTCTGTCTCTGTCTCTGTCTCTGTCTCTCTCTCTCTCTCTCTGTCTCTCTCTCTCTCTCTCTCTCTCTCTAATGTATTAGTAATATTATTATCATTATTATTTCTTAATATATCAGCTATTGAAACACCACTGTTACAGGAACTTTCCATTGTGAAAGATGTTGAGACTTCTGTGTTGGAGAATATCTAAAAGATTATAATTGAGCCAGATGTTAATATTAGCTTTACAACTAGCTGATTGCTAAATCAGTAAGCCACATCTAAAACCTTCTGCCCCAGAAAGAGTCCCAGCCAACTGGCCAGAATTGTTTCAGTTCATTCATTCCAGGCCTTATATCACATTTTACCTCTTTTACATTCAAGTATATCAATGAAATGAAAGTCAGTTTTGAATCAATTGTATTAAAATTCCATGTAGCAAGTTCTCAGGGAAAAGAAAATACAGAGAAGGAAACCTCTCAAATCCCCACGGAAAACTTTTGGCATCAATTTCCTCATGTATCCAAACTTTCCAAATACAAGTCAAATTGGCATTTAGAATTTCCTTCTTTTCTATATTTGTTTATATTCTGTGTTCCCAGGAGATCATTGAAGATGGGGAGAAGAAGGAATAAACCAATCAATAAGTATTTTAAAACATTCAACAGGTACCAGGGCAATATGTTAAGTACTAAGGAGAAAACAAACAAACAAACAAACAAAAAAAAACTGCTATCAAGAAACTTACAAATTAATGAATAGAGGAAGAAACCATACATAATTCATACATAATATAAAGTAGAGGGGTGGTCATCTTGAAGGAAATGGCATTAAGGGGGTGACTGGGAGGCAAAAGCAATAAATTTCTCTTGGAGAAGAATGCCCTAGAGCTTTATCTTAAGGAAAGCCAAGGGGTCTAAGAATCTTAATTGTAGAGGGAGAATAGTCTAGGTATACAGAGTAGAACTGCAAGGAGACAGGCTATCAAGGTTTTTGTATGCAGTATAGGCAAATATATCAGAATCATAAAGTTTGTAGAGGTGAACAGAATTTTTTAAATGGTTGGGAAGGTAAGAAGAGGCCACTGTGTGAAGAGTTTTTCCTGTCAAACCAAGGAATCCCTATTTGTTCCTAGGGTAAGAGAGAATCACTGGAGTTTATTAAGGTAGAAGTGGAGACATTGTCAGATACAGGATTTAATGGATTAGAGTATAAAACAACTTAAAAGGAGAGACCAATTAGAAGGCTATTATAATTGTCCAGGTGACAAGTAATAAGGGTCTAAATTAGGCTGATGATTGTTAGTACAGAAGTAGTATTCAGGAGCTGTCACAGAGAATGAAATTACAAGTTTTGGCAACTGATTACATATGTAGAGTGAGCAAGAGCAGGAAGATGGAAGAGTCTATAAAGGTTAGAAACAGAACAGAATACATGGCTATAAAAGAAAAGAATACCAACTCCAAACACATTTTTGCTTTTGCATTACATTGTTGAATTAATTATTTATGCAATACTTATTGACAAAATCTACAAATGGTGGTATGGAAGGTTAAAGATAATCCGTTTTCTAAAGATAAGGGGGAATGTGGGGCCCTAAAATTCTGGAATAAATTACAAAGAATTAAGCCTATTTTCATATTAAATTATTGCAACATTTTTCAACACTTACATTGCTTCCTATATACCATTTCAGGGAAAAAATTATTGCATTATTTTTCATGTAGAAAACCTGTTAAAAGAAAAATCACAGAATTTTGAACAGAAGAATCTGCAAGAGTCTCCTAGTCCAATCCCAGCCAAAATGAGAAATCTTTTTTTATACTTGCCCAACAGGTAGTCAATAAGATCATTTATGAGGAATTCTAGTGAAAGGAAAACTATTTTCTGAAAAAAACTCATTCTATTTTAATTGGAAGTGTTTCCACATATCAAACTTATACCTAACTTTCTGCAGTTTCTCCCTACTTCTCCTAATTCTTGTTCTCCAGAGCCATGTGGGATGAGTCTCATTTCTCTTGCACTGGTAGCCATGCAAATATTTGAATACAGTCATCTAGTCCTCTCTTAGTCTTTTCCCTTTTTTTTTTAGGCTAAATCACCCCCAGTTCTTTTGAGTAGTTCCCAGAAGACATAAACAGACACCTCTTGGCTTCAACTTCTCCTCTGGATATTCTCTTTTAATAATATAATTTCTCAAAGATGTCACCCCAGTGACACATTGGGCTGAATATGAATGAGGCTTCTATAGATATAAAAGTTCTCAATTCTTGGTACTCTGATAACAGTTCTTTCCTGTCCCCTTCCCAAATCCAAATAAGAAAGTTAAAGATGTGTTTTTAAATCAGCCAAGTTTGTCTTATCTAACACTCTTATCAATTGGGAATCTCTGATTTACATTATTTTTTCCTATCAAGATGCTAAAGTGCTTTGAGAATTATCACTTTGAGAATTCAATTATCTAAAATGCATTTGTAGGATTAACTCACTTTTATTGTCTCCTAATTCTTTGAAAATTGGTAGTTCACCTACCAATTCCATTTGATAATTCACTATTACCTAAAATAATGAGATTAACTAAAACACATAGGTAGTTAACAGATTATTGGAAGAAACAGAACTGAGACTTACTTATTATGACTTCTAGTCTATATTTTCTCCCTCAATCAGCAGTGCCTTCTGTATGACTGGGGTCTTTACAGAATGAAAGAAGCAAAGACAGCCTGAGTCAGTTTTAAATAAAAAGTATGTATACAAACTGAGGTATGTTATTCTAATATATGATGGGACAATTCTCAGGTTCCTTTTGAGAAGATGCCCTAGTATGGTAACAACATCCAGTCTGTTTTCTTAAAAAGCCACAGCTTGGTAGTCTGAAACCCGAACACCATTTCAAGTAGAATGCCTTCCTACGATGCAGGTTTGGGGTCCAGTGGACAGCAAGAATAAAAAATAAATCTACATAAGTTCAAGTGCATAAAGATTTTATTCAAGCCACTAAATCCAATCCTATAGATGCTATAGATACCCTGGTACCCAGAATTCATTAAGCCTGTCTTTCCTTTTGATCAAAACCCATGGAGGCTAATCAAGAGACAAGTCTAGCTGTGCTTTGTGGAGGAGAAACCTGATAGAAGATGAAAGGAATGATAAAAATAGGAGGTGGAAGATAATGGTATTTATCAAGTATACAACAATAGTTAGCAATTCCTTGCAGTGAAAGCCCTGAAGTGGATGCCTCTACTAGTTATATAAATATAGTAATTAGTTTTTAGCCCAGTGAAAATGCACAGTATGAATTTAAATAATGTGGTCACTTCAAGGAAATCATTGATCATACTCACTGAAATCTAGCTGTATTATTGCAAAGTGAACCTGAAGATTTAGAAAAGCTGTAAGGAAAGAAACTTAGAGATGGAGAGTCATGTCTCAAATCCACTTGAAGGGATTTCTTAGGGAGCTGTTACTGTTCAAAATGTGTTTATTAGCTTCTTTGGTTTTAAGAAAGGTGCTTCAAGGAAGGTTTTTGGTGGTCTCCATCTTTACCCAGTAATCATCTTCCATGGTTGGAATATAAATCTTAAGAGTAGAGCCCAAGGTAAATCTGGGCAGAATGAATTTTTGCCAAAAAAATGTGGTGATGTCATAAGGCAGAATAGTTTTCAATTGGCTTAATGGCAGGAGATTAAGAAATTTTGTACATTGTTTCACTGGCTTTCTTAACTAAAAAAAAAAAAAAAAAAGCATTGGTAAAGTGGCAGAAGGGGACTAGTAGAAGAAACCATCATTTAGAATGAAGTAAGTAGATAGTAGATATATAAATACCATTTATACAATGAGATTGTAAAGACAAAAATATTTGAAAGACTTGAGAACTCTGATTAACTCAATGTTCAACAAATGATTCTAGAGAACCAATGATGAAGCCTTATTTCTTCCAGAGGACTAGTGGCCTGAAGATGCAGAATGATACAGATATATGGCTACTACAAACCTTAGTTTGGCTTGACTTCATATTTGTTGTAAGAGTTTTGTTTTTCTTTTACCTCCTAACCTCTCCCATCATTATACTATTCTAATAGTGGTCCTGTCTTTCACAATCTCTCCTATTTTTCACAAACTTTCTGAAAAAATGTGTCTTCAGATGTCATCTCTTAGTTGAAATTGCTCTTACCAATCATTTATTATTGTTAAAAGCAGTGGTGTTTTCTCAGTTTTTAATTTTCATGCTCCTTAACCTCTTCATAGCATTTGAAAAGAATACTTTCTCCTTCTGGACACTCTACATCTGTAGATTTTGTGACGCTGTGATATTTCTTGGTTCTCTTACATGTCATTGCTTAGTGATGATAAATAACAATAATAGTATTAATTATGCATTAAGGTTTGCAGAACACTTTGCAAATATCACCTCATCTTATCCTCTAACAACTCTGGCATGTGATTTGATATAATCCTCACCTTACAGATGAAAAAGCTGAGATAGACAAAGCAGTGAGTTGCTCAGTGCCTGAGGCTAGACTTGAACTCTGGGTTTCCTGATTTTACATCCCTCTCTACTGTTCTACACAGCTGCTGCTTTTTTATTCTTTCTGGTTCATTTGTCTCTGTCTTTGTCTTCTTTCTCTCTCTCTCTCTCTCTCTCTCTCTCTCTCTCTCTCTCTCTCTCTCTCTCTCTCTCTCTCTCTCTCTCTCTCTCTCTTTCCCTTTCTCCCTCTATCTCTCTCTTTCTTACTCTCTCTCTCTCTCTCTCTTTCTTACTCTCTCTCACATAGCTAACTTCAGATTTTCCTAAAGTCTGTCATAAATTCTCATTAATCCTTATCAATGGCCATCAATTCATTTCTGATCTCTTTATGGAATGTTCAGCCCCATTATCTTCCCTGAGTTTAAGTTTCTTCCTGTAAATTTAACCTCCAACAGCCTAGTAAATACTTCAAACTCAACACCTCCAAAATTAAAATTTATCTTTTCCCTAAAACCCAACCCCTTTCTTAATTTCCTTATTTGTCTTGATTATCCTTCCAGCTACCCACATTCAAGATCTAGAAATTGTCTTCAATTCTTTAGTCACATATCCATCCAATTGCCCAATATTTTTAATTTTATGTCTATTATATCTTTTCACATTCCTTCTCTCTCTGCCCATATAGAACAACGGAATTCAGGTATCTTTGACTGAATTATCACAACAGTCTCTACACTATATTCCTTTCTTTCTCTTGAACCTACCCTTCCTTTAGAAAATAATCAAAATGATCTTCTTATATCATATGTCTGATAACCATGGCATTTCCTTATTAAGTATGCTCCTATACTTCCATATTGCCTCTAGAATCAACGAGAAACTAACAACAAAACAAAACCAAATACACACACATACATTTATATATCTTTACAACCCGGCTTTAATATATTTTTTCAGCCTTTTTGTAACTTTCCTTCTTGCTCTCTATGATTTAGTCAAATCAGATATTTTACAGTCTTCACATATGATATCCTATCTCTCATATGTGCAAAGAATTTCACATATTTTATTTGATTTTATAAAATGATAAAATTCTAAGAAACAGAGATAAGTAGGAAGTATGTTCCACACATGAAATATGTAAGTGAAGTGCTTTGCAAACCTCAAAATGCCACATAAATGGTATTTATTATTGTTGATGTTATTATCAGCATCAGAATTATCATCTTTCAAAAATTAGCTTCTTTTGCCTCCTTTATGAGAGATATGCCTTCCTGATCCATGTTGCCCCACCCAACCCCAAGTTGCTGATACTTCCCTTTATATCTTATGTTACCTTATATATACATATAAATATTTTGTAAATTCTTATATTTGCACATATTGCTTCTCCTGATAATCTATAATCTCTTGAAGATGGAAGTTTCATTTGTTGTGTGAAAAATGTACCTGTAGTGAGTGATATCTAGTGGGTGCTATATTCATTGGTTGATTGGTTGAGATAGATTTTTGTCTATTTATGCACAGGCAGTGACATGAAATTTTTGCTTTAAAATGTTTTATTCAGCAATTCTATCTCCCTGCAAGTTCTTTTCAATTGTTATTTATCAGTAACATTTTTGTTAAAACACCAGGCTTAAAAATAAAGAAATCCTTTGTAAGTATTTGTTATTGCTCATGTCTCACTTGTGAGCTGACTTTATATTCAATCTTCTTTGAAACATCTGAAGGATTTATATAAAAGAGATTGTATCACTACAAATGCTGAATTTGGATATAAGATGAGGAAAATGCTGCTAAAACAGATAAGCTGGAAGAAAATATCGTGTTTTCAGTAAAAAAAAAATGCTTTAAGTAATAAATTACAAAGGGATGAGAGAAACAAAGAAAAAAATGGATATAAAAATTAAATTGTTTTTAAAGTGAATGTTTATCAAAGGGTTCCATGAGGTCTAAGCATCTTTAAGTGCCAAGTTATTGGCTTCCTGCAGATTATATGATCCACAATCAAAATGAATTATTGAAATACCCACTAACCAACAAGTTACTTACATCAAGTATGCTGTTATTTCCATACTCTGATAGAGCTTCCTTATAGAGTGTTTATGAAATTAGTATGGGGCATTTATTTCAAGGGGGACATTTTTCATAGATATTTAATGTATAGTTTGCTACCAGTGAATTCAATATTACTATGGCTCATTATACTTCTTAAAGTTTTACTAGAGAGCTGCTACTTGATAAAGGGGAAATAATTCTGCTTTATATTAGATCAGTTTCCACTATCAAGTAATATATGAGCAAGCATTCCTTGCAAATCCAGATGTCTACATTAACACAGAAGTTGTCTCAGTGTGTACTCTCACTACTTTTAAAGCTTAAATAAATGAATGCTTAATTCCCAAGAAAAAAATTCCATGCTTTTTGTTTCATCTTATGGGAATGTAGTTGTGGTTCCATTCCTAGCACTATTTCCCCGGATAGAGTTTTTTACATATAGGTAAATAAAGATGAAAAAATTCTAGATTGTGCTATAAGGAGCATTAATAGGAATGCTTAAAGAAACAGTGCCCAGTGCTCTTCAATATAGTTCCTGGACACAAGAAAAATTTAATATTTGAAATTTTATAATTCAAGTTGAATTACAAAAGCTATTTTTGATGTATTGAATCTTGTTCCTCCTCTCTTTAGATGATGATTTCCAAAGTTCTGCAGCAGAGTTCCTGTTTGAATCTAAATTTGTTGAATTTAGCAATTATAAAAAACCAACTGGTATGTGTAAAATCCTGGACCAGAGCTAAAGGATAAGTAAGACTTTGTCTGAACTCCTCAGGGCACTGACATTCTAATAATTTGCATGCAAACAGATAACTATTAACACAAAAGTCATGCATTAGGGAAGAGCAAACCAGAATCTTGAGTGATAATTGAGGCTACAGGTAGTATTTACTGGCTGGACCAATAAAGGCTTTATGGAGTAGATGTCATGGATAGACAATGATTCAAAGAAGCACAACAAATTTAAGTGGGGAATATATACCAGGAATAAAGAAAAGAAAACTTCTACTACTATTAATAACAATTCTGGTTTTATATCTAATTTTAAGTTTTATAAATCAATTTGCATAAATAATCTCATTTGAGCCTTATATCAGTTATCTGAGGTAAACCAACAGGAGAGCTAGGTGCCATGTCTGAAGTCAGGAAGACTAATTTTCCTGCATTCCACCTGGCCTCAGATACTTATTGTGTGTCCATGGGGAAGTTAATCTTTGACTCCATTTTTTTTTTAATTCCCAAAATGAGCTGGAGAAGGAAATGGCAAACTACTCCATGATCTTTGCCAGGAAAATCTCAAAAAGAAGCATTAACAAGCAGACACAACTTAACAAGGAACAATATTTTATAACTGAGGAAACTGAGTCAAGAAGATAATTAATTTACCATATTCATACAGCTTTCAATCAGCCTACTACATACATGCCAGACATTTTGATAGGCATTGGGTATTCAAAGACTAAAAATAAAATGTTCCCTTCTCATAATGAGTTTAAATTCAAACAGTACATATAAATATAAATTTTATAAATAAAACTTGCATTACTAGAGACAGAATTTGGAACCAGAGCTTTATGATTCAGAATCTAATACACTATCCACTATATCACACTACTTTTCCTAAAATAAACAAAAGGCCTGAGACCAGATAGATACTATGGAGCATTCTCCAGTAATAATGTATAGTCTAGTTTGGAGCACAGAGTATATAGTAAGTAGGGTATAGTTAGGGTAGGGCTAGATTATAAATGGCCTTGGTAGACATTGGGGAAGGGAGAAAAGAGAATAGCCAGTTATTAAAAGCCTATCAATTGCCACACATTATGCTAAACTTTTAAGAAACATTATCTCATTTGAGATAATATAGGGAACCAGGAAAGATTTCTGAGCAAAAGAGTGATGATCTATGCATAAGGGAGATAAATCTGACATCTAATATTTGAAAGTGTGGTAGTAGAGCAAAAGTGTTTTAGGAATATCAGAAACATTTTACAATTGTACACATGGTAATTAGGGCCTTTACTGGGTTGCAGAGAGGAGTTAATGATCTGGAGTAAAGTGATACATACATAGAAGTGAGATTTCCTAGGCAGTGTTGTTTATATGATATTGCTTTAAGCAATTCTAATCATTGGATAATTCTCTTCAGTTAGATAATTTACATTGCTCACATTGCTATGCAGTATAAGCAGAAAAAAAAATGAAAAACAGCTTGTAAAATATTAATATTCCTTGGATAATTAGGAAATTACCCTAGACTTAAAGAAAAGTTGAAATTCAAATCCAGTCTCAGATACTTCCTAGCTGGACTTCTCACTCTGTCGCTCAGTTTCATTTGTAAAATTGTCATAATAAGTGTACTTACCTCTCAAGTAAATATTAGTTATTATTATTAAAAATATTTCTCTAAATGTTTTTAACAGTCTAGATTCATTCTTATCCCATGATTCTTATATTCATATTCAAAAATCCCATATCCTGTCAATTTAACTTTTGCACTAATTTCTGACTGCCTTATGTCTCTCTTTATATTATTACATTTTTATCTTTGCTTTTGAAATATTGTCCTTCATTCAAATCCAACTCAAGTGTCTCCTAGCACTTAATGCCATTGGCTTACACACAATATAGTTTCTTTCTTTTTTTTTTTCCCCCCTGAGGCTCGGGTTAAGTGACTTGCCCAGGGTCACACAGCTAGGAAGTGTTAAGTGTCTGAGATCAGATTTGAACTCAGGTCCTCCTGAATTCAGGGCTGGTGCTCTATCCACTGCGCCACCTAGCTGCCCCCCACACACAATATAGTTTCAAATGTGAATAAAGTGGCTTGAATGAATAAACTCTAAATGAATTGTAGATTTAAAAAGCCTGCTTGACCTAAAGGGAAAAAGCAATACAAAACCTCCAACATTTTTCCATTTTTTCCCTCAGCATGTTCAGTGTGAAGGACACCCCATTTTTTTATTTATCTTGAAACTGGTGACAAAATCTTCTTAATATCATGGTAATTTCTTTATAACTTGTATTTATTTTTTTTAAAATAAGGTTTTTAAAAATCTCACTTTCTCTAAAAAAAAAAAAAAAAAAAAGTTTTGGCTCAGATTGCAATCTGAATATGTAAATGTGCATTAAGTATGTTTCAAGACTGGCAAAATTAATTTTCCCTAGTCAGGGCAGAGATAGAACGGAAACACAATGCGTGATGCTATAATAGGATACTAACTATTGAAAGCAAAGTTGAGATTAGGTTAATTAGAAAAGCTTAGGCTTCTTAATTATATCATTGTAGTAACAAAACAATATCAACCTGTTATTTTCAATCAGGACAACAGATCAGATTAGACAAAGTTATTTATTTATTTATTTTCTAGTGTTTTGATGTGTTTTAGGAAATTTAGAGAAATTTCGTGGAAAAAAAAAAAAGTCAAGGGACCAATTAGATTTTCTCTGAGATTAATTACAACATTAAATAAACCAAACAAAACCAGTATGAGGCAATATCACACAAGTGCGCCTAATCATTTTGGAGTGAATTTTAAATTCACTAATTCTTGATGGATTTGATTTAAAATAAAAATCTGCCACATGCATTTCACAGTTGCTCTTGCTGTTTTATTGTATCTTTCCAAAAAATTTGGCTTTCAATAGGCTACAAATGTTTTCAGGATAGATGACATTCATTTTGTCTTTAGCAGCCAGTGTGTCAGATCCTGTCCAGGGAGCAAGATTTTTTGGGGGGATAGTTGAGATAATTTACAATTTACATTAGTTATGTCATGTACCACAAGATGACATCAACAAACATCCCAAATACCCAAAACACCTCAAAGGCTTCAACTCACTCAATAAGAAGAAATTTGATTCTTTTGTGGTCCCTTGCCCAGTAGAGAAATATCATTTTTTTTCTCTATTTAGCTTTGATTCTTTACTATGATTGAGACAACATTAAAAAAAAATGGAAAAAAGGGTGGATTTAAATTTCAAGACTTGTATTCTGCAACTTCTTCCTTAATTGAGCTTGAGAAATTTATTTTTCTTCATTTCCATATCTGTAAAATGAGGAGATTGATCTATGTGATTTCTGAAGTCCCGGGTTCCTTCTTTCTACACTTCTCATTAAAGCAGGAGTTTCCCCCTCTTTTTTTTTTCTTCATCATTTTTCCATCCTTCTATTGAAGTTTATGGATCGCTTCTCATAGCATGTATACTGATTGGTGAGACTGATAATTGTTTGGGACTACAAATAAATGAGTTGAGGAAAATCAGCAAGGAGAAAACAATGGCAAAGATGAAAAAAATAGAATTTACCCAGAGGTATTGAGGGTTTTATGTATTTGAGTAAACAATTCTTGAAATAACCTGATATGTCTTGAGAAATTTGGGTCTGTAATGGGTAGGTTTCACAGTCATGAGGAGCAGCAATAAAAAGTACAATGCATGTTTTCTTTGTATTGAATGAAAGAACAGACCCCTACCCCATGCTATATCTGCATGAGCATGTGAGCCCAATACTCTCTTTGCCACCTGGCTCTAGTCTATCTTTATGTTTCAAATTAGTCTTTTTTACACAATCAGTATTCCAGTCCAATGGACTTATTTCACATTTTCACAACTCCAGGGGAATCACACTTTTCTTATGGTTTCTTTTACTTTTTTTAGGCTGCCCACAATATCTACATTACATACTTTCTTCAGCTTGGCCTCTTAGAAACATTAACATTAATATCAATTTGCAAATTTTTAACTTGATTTTAAGTCATCTCTGAAGGAAAGTTTTTCCTTCTCTGTTCTATTCTGATTTCCCTCAGCTTTTATCTTTCCCCCTTTTCTTTCTCTTGTAATTATATTACATTTACTTTCTTGGCTAAAGACTCTAATATCCTTCTCCCTAACCTTAACCAAGTTAGGCAGGGTTTTTTTATTGTTGTTTTTGTTGTTTTGTCTTTGTCTCCTCCAGTGTTCACTACAGTATTTGACAAATAGTAGGAGTTTAAATGAATGCTTATTGAATTTACTTGAATTACTAGAAGCCTTGGCCAAAGTTCTCATCGCAACCCACAGTCATTGTGACTTCTTGATTCTCAGCATCCTAGATT
Organism: Sminthopsis crassicaudata; assembly: GCF_048593235.1. Taxonomy (NCBI): domain Eukaryota; kingdom Metazoa; phylum Chordata; class Mammalia; order Dasyuromorphia; family Dasyuridae; genus Sminthopsis; species Sminthopsis crassicaudata. The sequence continues at coordinate 377,079,533 of NC_133617.1, read as the reverse complement.
ATAAACCAAGTTAGTGGCAAAGTTCCCAGGAAGAAACAGCAGGATTTTGGATCATAACTAGTTTCACAGTTTTCATAAAATACAACTGTTGGAAGATACAGAGGAAACCATCAACAACTTACATCTGATGGGAGAATTCCTATTATTTCCTTAACAAAAGGTCATATACCCCTTATTTGAAGTTCTGCAGAGAGAGAAGGCCCACAACTTTCTGAAGCAGCCTATTCAACTTTTCATTACATCTCATTCCTAGAAAGTGTTTCCTTATGTGGACCTATTAAAAAAATCTCCTCTTCAAAAATCTACTCAGTTCTCCTAATTATGTCTTCTGATGTTAAACAAAAGTTATCTAATCATCCTCATGGATTTAGAGTTGAAGGTCTCAGAAAGTCATTTATTCCCAATAGGGCCCCAAAAGGTGAAGGGATTTGTCTAAATCATCCAGTTAGTAAAGAATAAAGCCAGAATTGTAATCCAAGTTTTCTTTCTACATTCGCAGCCTCTTTCCATTACAACATTCATATTTATCTTTCCATGAGAATCAATCAAATAATTCTGAATAATTCTCACATTCTTCCTTTTTTATCCAGCTGGTTTTATCTTTTTTCAAGTTAAATATCCCCAGGTTTTTCAACAAGTTCTCACATGAAGAAATCTTGCTGCCCTTCACTAGGCTGAATAAACAATCCTTGAGATCCTTAAATGTTAGTGTCTTTCCCAAATTATGAGAAATGGCCACAATACTGTAGTGAGATTTTAACCATGTCTGAGTGTAGCAGGATAATTACCTCCTTGTACACTTGACTTTCTTAAAACAGCCAAAGAAGTCTCACAGCAGGAATGATGCTAAATCACAATTGTCTAATGATACTAATGCCAGCCCCAACTCCATTTTCATTGCTTTAATGGAATCAATATAGTCTGTGGCACCTCCTTATACCTTTCTTTTTTGGCTGTGTTCTACCTTATGTCCACCTACAATAGCAACCTGAAACAGAGACTCTACAAATAGGGAGAAGAAGATGGACAGTGTTCTAAAGGCCACAACTAAGGTTGGAAGCAGTAAGTGCAGAATTTTATACTGAATAGTGTATGTAAGTTTTTATTAATAGAATTAAAGTGTCTTTGACAATATTAAATGTTTCTTGAGAAACTTTTTCTTTTATGTCTCAAACTTATTTTAACAATAAGACAACCATTTTTAAAATTATTTTCAATAATATAATGGACCAAATATAAAGATGTGAAAACAGTAATTTTTAAAAAATTGTTTTTGCAATTTGTTTTGTACTTAAAAAATGTTGAAGTACCTGATACTCTTAGAACTGATTTCAAACTAGATAAAATATACAATGAATGCATAACTTAGAAGAAACTGTAAATTTTTCTAGTACTTTCATCCTAGTCTCTCTCAGATCTTTCCTATAACTCATGTTCTTTGGGGAATAGATGCTGATCTTGTTCTCAAAATGAAACAAGATTTGCACTCTCACAAACATTCAGTAGAGCTTGGAAGGAGGTTAAATATTTGAATCTAAATGATTTTTCCCCCAAATAGAACATGAATGGGAGAACTGTAGTCTCAAAAGGTATAATTAAATAGACTAAATTCCAAAAGATATGAAAGGGTGACTCACGATACTAAACATCTTTATAAGGAGAACAAATTCTAGGACTCCAGTCTGTGAAATATATGAGCATAGCATCTAAACCCATCTCAAATTTTGATAAATCTTTATTTTAGCTTCATTCCATTGATTACAAAACTAAGATTTTAACATATCATGAAACTTTAACTAACTTATTATTTCATCATCCTATGCAGAAATCTGACTCTGCTGTCCATGTTTTATCTTTCAAATTAAAAAATCCTGGTCTAGAAAAAGATGCCTTTAGACTAACATTAGTAAGAGAAAGTAGTATCTGGGCAGCATTCATATCTTACAATTCCTGATCTAGAATTCTTCCCTGATTGTTTCAAAGTTGGGTAACAATAACTGGACTACTCATTCACTTAATAAGCTTACAGTTCATAAGCAAAGGCCCATAGAAGATATCCAGTATGACTTCATTTTATAAATGAGCAAAAGTCCCAGTGGTTATGAGCTATCTAAAGATACACAGATTTTAAGATTCAAAAGGAAAACTGAATCCAGGTCTTTTGACACTTTCCTCGGTTCCATATAGCTTTCCTTATAGCAATCAGGTAACAAATTATTGTGAAATATTATCTTCATTTTAAATTGGAAGAAATGGAATCTCAGATTTTTAAATGGCTTGTCCAGAGTTATACAGGTAGTATGTCAAAGCCTGAATTTGAAACCATCTCCTGGGTCGAAAATCATGTACACTTTTTACTAAAACACACTGATTTTCTTTCCATTTATTCATTCAATAAATGTATATTAAGCACCTCCTGAAATAGACTCTGGAGGAGATGCAACATTTAGGTAAGCCATAGTTCCCATAACATGGAGCTTAAAGTGATGGGAGAAAAGACACCCACATAGATGACTATAAAATGCAAAAATTGAATTACAGTTTCAAAACTAAGAGCTACATGATACTGGGAGAGGACAAAAAATAAATGGTTTCAGGAAAGAGGTAAACTTTCAGCTGGATGTTTATAAAGATGGATAGAAATTCACTGGGGAAAGGAGATGCCGGAGGGTATTTGAGACCTGAGAAACCATTTGGAAAAAGTAAAAAATGTATCCTAATGACATTTTAGCTTGAAATAAGAAGAAAAGGAAGAAGTTAATGTTAAATGACTGTTCTGTTTCTATTCTCAAGGCTCAAATGTACCCATTTCCTTTCACCCAACTTAAATTGTATTTGTATTACTTGATTCTGATTCTAGATGTAATTTTATTCTGTGGCAACTAGGTGGCTCAGTGGACCAAGCACTGGGCTTGGAATCAGGAAGACTCATTCCTGAGTTCATATACAGCCTGGGACAGCTGCCTAACTCTGATCATTTAATCCTGTTTGTCTCAGTTATTCCTCTGTAAAAAGGGCTGGGGAAGGAGATAGCAAATCATTCCAGCATCTTGCCAAGGAAACCCCAAAATAAAGTCAGGAAGGTCAGACACAACTGAAAAATGACTGAACAACAAAAACACCTGCTTTGGCTCACATCCCCATTAGACCAATGTTTGTTTGGATTTGTTCTACAAGATGTCCATTCTTGTCAAAGGATATAACTCTCCAGTGAAGTGACAGATCAGGAAATTATGAGGATTTCCAGTGAGTATTTAATTGTCATCTCCAATGTTTTTTTCCTAGGCTGACATCTGCTTCTAATCTGACTGGAGATTTGTGGTGAAATACAACACAGATGATTTTTATTTTGACACTAGAAACCATGGCTCTTTAAATAATCATCCTCGATATAATTCTTCTCCAGAATTTTTTTTCCTAGGAAAAAGCTCGGGCCTCTTAGTTACAAAGTACTAGATACAGCTGGTTTCACCCCATAGATCAGCTTCAAGGAAGTACAAACCACTTAACAAGTTGATTCACCTCAGCTGGGCTCTCTTTGACCCTATGGCCATTCCTAATGATTGAATGGTCCATCATCTGGCTCAGAGCAGCCCTTCATAATTAACAAGTTCCACTTCAACACATCATTCCTGATGTTGCTCTCTGTGGGGGTATAGGCTCTGTTGGTTCTCCAGGGTCATTATCATTTGTTAGAGCTTAGCACAAAACTATCAGGACCTTGCCATGCCCTGCTTGAATTGAATCAGCTGCCAGATATTTATTGACAGAGCCCAGGACTTAAGTACTCTCCTCAACAGAGCTGACAAGGTCAGAGCAACTCATAGGTAATAATGAAACTGATCCAAACAGGCGTGCTCCATGAGGGTCTGACATCTGTCTGTGTTTCTCTTCCCATTCCCAATTTATTCATTTCAGTTTTAAGTCCTGGGTAGTCAAAGAACGTGAGCTTTCACTTTTCTCAGTGTAAAGAAAAGGACCAGGGGTTGGATTAGGTGACCTCTGCCATCCCTTTTAGCTCTAAAACTATGATCTTCTGAGCTGAGGTTGGACTTCAGTCTTCTGTTAGTAGCGTGCTCTCTCCCCCTCCTTCTCTCCCTCTCTCTGTGGGGTAGTGCCATTTTTTCCCTCCTCATGTCCTCCCGTTTGGTTTCTGAGACAGACATTAGAATCTCTCTATATGGACTTCTCTTTTGCCCACTTCTGCCATCTGCCCGTGAAAAAGATTAAGAAGAAAAGATTTGAGTTAAGCATTTCCAGGCTGCAGATTAATCACTGTAATCAATCTATATGTTTTGGAATAGATTTGACTGATAATTTTTGCTGTAATCCACAACAATAAAAATTGTTCACGTTTGTTAACGTTTTTGCATTGAAAGCTGGTGGGCCTGATGAGGGAAAGAAGAAAGGAGGATAAGAGGGGGAAAAGAGGAGAAAAGGAAGAGGAGGAAAAGTGAAGGAAAGGATAGGGAAAGGGAAGGAGGAAATGAGGAGGAAAGGGAAGGGAAAGAGGAAAGGAAAGGGAAAAAGGAAAGGAAAGGGAAGGAGAGGAAAAAGGAAGGGAAAGGAAGAAAGGAGATGCTGCTTTTATACTCTCTAAACTTTGTCAAAGGGTCTTGAGTATCCAAATAATTCAAACATTCCACAACAATTTTTTAAAAATCCTTTTCATCTTTCTCCTATAATAAAAGGCAATGTTAAAAGGATATCTTAAAGGCCAAGTAAGAACCACAAAATTAAAATTGCCCAGATATGTTTTCACTTATTTTGTTATTGTCTACCACAAGCATAGTTCGCTTTGGCTTAATAAACTGCATCTACAGTGGAGAGTATCATGGGAATCATATTGATCCTTTCTTTTCTTGCTGACATTTAAGGTAAACTGGGCTCTGTTAGTGAGTATGAGGGAAACTGAGAGAAGAGGAAGAGGAAAAAAGGTGAGGGAGAATGAGACAGAGAAAAAGATGTAATAAATGGCAATTGATTTTGACAAAGAAGCCAAAGAAATGCATTCAAATATTAATTGGAGAGAGACACAGAGAGACAGAGACACAGAGACAGAGAGAGACACACACACACACAAAATCAATAGTTAAACCTATCACTGCCAGTTGTACCCAATGTCAGTCTCTTTTAAACTTTTTACATATATAATGTGTGTGTATACACACACACACACACACACACACACACACACACACACACACACCTTTTGAAAATATTTGTTACTTAATGTTTTGGCCATTTATTCTTAAGAAATAATTATTTTATTGAACCTGGGATTTTTCTTCAGTGTTTGTTCTATTAAATGATAATAGAATCATTTCCCTAATTTCACAGCAGGTCCTATGTAATAAATTACTCTACTAGCCAAAAATTAATACAGGACAAATATGCAGAAGGTAGAGCCAAAATGGTAGGTTAGAGGCAGCAATCCAGCCAAATTCTCTCAATATCCCCCTCCAAACAACTATAAATAATGCCTCAGATCAAACTTTGAAGTATCAAAGCCAATAAAATGTCAGGGTAAGACGCCTTTCAAGCAGAAGACAACTTAGTAGTTGGCAGGAGTGTACTGTAACATTGGGGTGAAGGTTGGTACCAAGCACAGCTGCCAAGCAGCAGCAGCAAGACAGCAACAGTGGCAGCAGTCCTTGCTACTGGAGCTCTCAGCATAGAGACAGTAAGGGGCTTAGGCAACAGGTCAAAAGAGTTTAAAAGAGACCCTTTACTGCCCCTGGGTGCACCTGGCTGTGATAGGTAACTCTATTGTTGTAAATCAAAGTACTAAGGTAGAAAGCACTGATAATCAGTCATAAGATAATAGGGGCCCTACTCACACTTGCAAAGTAAAGAAGAGCCCTAGCACTAAAGAAAGCATTGACTATAAACTCTCCCTGGATCATATCATTTTGGAAGCACTGAAAACTTACAGACCCCAAAACTAGCTCTGAAAATGACAGCATGAAAAAGCCTAATATTTGGAACAGTTCCTCCTCACACCAAAGTGAGCAGAGACTTTTATATAAATGTCAAGTTAAGAAATAGACTGGAAAAGTAAGTAAACAAACTAACAAAACAAAAATAAACAAAAAAAAATCCTCCAGAAAAAAAAATTAAAAACCTACTATTGTGGCAGGTAATTCTAAAACACAAACTCAGAAGAGGACAAGTGTGAAAATAGCTACAAAGTCTCAAAGAAAAAAATATTTCTGAAAAAGAATTCCTAGAAGAGTTTTTTAGAAACTGACAGGAGTGATAGGAATGATAGAAGGAAAAAGAAATAAAAGTGACTCGAGAAAATTATGAAGAGAGAATTAACAATTTGATAAAAGAGGCAAAAAATACTGAATGGCCCTATTGTAAAAGAAGCTCAAAAAAAATCACTGAAGAAAACAACCTTTTAAAAAGTAGATTAACAGGCTAGAAAAATGTACAGAAAACAAAAACAAAAGTTTCTGACCATTAAAAGTTTTATGGTGACAAGGAGGAGGAAAATATATATTCAGAATAAGTTGAAGTTTCTACATCCAAAGCTTCCAAGAAAAAATAAGAATTGGGCTCAGGCAATGGAAGATCTCAAAAGGGCTTTGAAAATCAAGAAAGAAAGAGGAAAACTTAGAGAAAGAATTGAGAGAGGTGAGAAAGTTAATACAAAAAGCTAGTAAGGGGAAGAATCCCTTAAAAAACATAATTGGCCAATTGGGGAAGGCAGTACAAAAACTCACTGAGGAAAATAATTCCTTAAAAATACAACTGAGCAAATGAAAGCTAATGATTTTATGAGTAATCAAGATACAATAAAGCAAACAAAAAATAATGGGGAAAAAAGAACTATTTCATCAGAAAAAAAAAAAACCTCACCTAAGAAATAGATCCAAGAGAGATAATTTTAAAATTATTTGTCTACCTGAAAGTCATGCTAAAAAATAGAGCCTGGATATTATTTTTCTAGAAATTGTCAAGGAAAACTGTACTAATATTCTAGAACCAGAGGATAAAATAGAAATTGAAAGAATCTACCAATAAATCACCTCCTAAAAGAGTCCCAAAATGAAAACTTCCAGGAATATTATAGCCAAATTCCACATCTCCCTGGTCAAGGAGAAAAATGTTACAAGAATCCAGAAAGAAACAATTCAAGTATGGTAGAGCCATGGTCAGGATAACAAACGCAAAAAATAAAGCCAAAAGAAAATAGAAGAAAATATTAAATATTCAATTGAGGGGGAAAAAATTGCTTTGAATGTAACTGGAAGAAAATATCAAATAAATAAATTTTAATATATATAAAATAATTGAAAAAAAGGAAAAAATAAACCTACTCAGAGTTATGAGAGATATATGATCTTAAAAAAGAATAAGACTGAACTCAAGGGTACTTTTTAAACAAACATTTTCCTGATCCCTCAAGCTTCTAGTATCCTCTTCCCCAATCATTTTTTTTCTTATAAAATTATACCTAATTTTGTATATATTACTCAAATGAATTTAAGAGCCTTTTTGGTCTGTGTTTCCTTGGCTTATAGCATATTATGGCACACAATCGGCATTTTTTGGGGGGGTAAGTTGTTGGAGCTTTAGAATTTCAGGAAATGGGGATGTTTACATTCATAGCCTATACTGAAGCATTAGTTTGTTATTGTTCAGTCATGTCTGATTTTGTGATTTTGTGACCCTATGAACTTTTCTGTCCATGAAATTTTCTTGGCAAAGAAAATGTCATTTCTTTCTTCAGTGGATTAAGGCAAATGAGTTAAATGATTTGCCCAGGTTCACTCAGGTCATACCTGAAGTCATATTTGAATTTGTGTCTTCCTCATTCCAGAGGACTCTATTTACTGAATCAAGTAGCTGCCTCACTAGCACTACAATCATAATGCACCTTTAAAAAGAACTGCCATTTAAATGTCTTAATTTCCTCATTTCCAGGCTTCTAAAGTTTGGAAACATTTTCATATTTTTGCAACATGTATTTATATGATTTAAACAGAATGCCATAGGGCTTTAATTAGTGACAGATATAGGTATCATAAAATAAAAGAGCTTTTGAGTGAAGTTGAAACAGCATGGGTATGTTCTCCTCCATTAATATAATAATACCCTATACATGTGCAGTGTTTCCAGATTCCTAGTTCTTAAAAATAAGGTCACAAGAAAAAAAAGAAAAATCAAACTTTCTTTTATTTTCCCCAAATACTTTGCTCAAATGGAATTGACATTCATTTTGACAGGCAAAGAAGCAAGTCTATAAAATGTTAGTGATTATTACTCTGTCTCTAGAATAATGGCCATCAATATGTAAGATCTTTCCCTAAATACTTCTGGGTCTCAGAATTTGAGCAGTCATAACCTTGGAGGGGGAGACGGGATTTGGGGCAGAGGGAGTTTTTATTATACTCCTTCTCCTGAATAAGCCTATCAAGAATTGTTAATATATGCAATCTCAGTCTTTGACACCTTTCACTGCCTCCCATTTTTCCGAATTGGGCTCAATATATATTATGGATCCAACTGGAAGGAAACTCTTAGTAAAACAACATATTCAATCATTTATTGATGGCTTGCTTTCAATAATCCATTCTTTAATTAAAACATAATGATTTGTTTTAAAGTTCTTCACTGGTTATTTTATGAGTGGATAGAGATCTCAAGACTCCTAGGAGAATTGAGCCACATGAAAAGAAAGTGAATTGTAGGTTAAATTTGAGAGAACATGATGGAATTAATCTGATCATTCAAGCCTGAATCAAGTTGAAGGAGTTCTATCTTTATAATGTCACTAATTCACATTTTTTTCCTAAGGATACCTAGGATCCAAGGTCATATTGAGAGACTAGAATGGCTCCTCTTTATCAAGTAGCATTGTGACAGTCTTTCCTGTGCTTTCATCAAAAATATAACAAGAAAAACAAAAACAACAATATCTAATAGCAACAATACTATGACAAAAACTTATCAATTTATATTTCATATGCTCAAAAAAATGTTATGTTTCCTGTTGTGGATCATGCATTTCTATAACAGACTCTTCCATTTGAATATATCAAGATCAGTCTTAAAATCATCAATTCAAGCATGAGATTTTTCTTTTTCAATACATTTTTCAAATGAGTATTTTTAAAGCCTGTTTGAAATAGGAGATGTGTAAGAGGTATATGACCACATATACTTGTCTAAATGCAGCTAGCTAGTTGGGAAGCATGGAGAGATATCTTGGAAATCCAGCCCACTCCTTTCTTCAAGAGGGAAACTTTGACTCCTTCAAGGCAGAGAAGAGAATGAGCCATGAGGTTCATTGCTTTCTTCTGAGATGGAGGGGGAGAGGGCAATTCTCAGATTATTATTACATCTATCTACTCATAACTATGGCTATTCTAGAAGCATTAAACAATTCAAAAGTAGTAAAGTTACTGTCTTCCCTAGTAACTATCACTGAAAGGGAAAGGGGTATCCCAGCCTTCCATCCAAAATTATGACTTTTTTCCAGAGAATTCTAGTTACTTAAAGTATCATTACAAATGGTGAATAAGTAAAGAATTTTCTCCAAGCAGTTAGCAAATGAACATCAGAAAAGTATTAGAAAATAAAGAATGAATGAACCATCATACTGGTAATGAAATATTTCAGCACAACAAAGGAAAAGACCCTAATGTCTTCAAAGGGAAGTCTCTAGCAAACAAAGCTGGGAAATAGAGGCATGTCAAGAATAATAAATTAAGATCACAAATTACTTCTTTGTCATTTGTAATTCTTTTTTTAATAGCAATAGTGTTTAACAGGAAAGGGACTATACTACATGATAACACACTATAAGCTGCATACTTTTTTAAAATTTACATGATCTTTTATATTTTTTTCTTCTCTCCATTTATTTCACCAGAGACCTCTGAAACCATGTGTCTCTCTCTCAAAAAAGAAAATATCAAAAATGTCACTTCTCTCTAAAGTTCTTCAATCAATTTTACTTCTCATACAGACACACGATTCTTTCTATCTTATCCTTTTTCCCACCTATTAGAAATCATACCCAAGCAGCAACATGCAAAAGACCCAGAGTAGAAATCTAGTTTACAAATTACATTAAAAATTAAATTCTGAGCTCAAAGATTAACAATTAAAGTGATAATGTTCAAAGTTCCAGTGCCTGAATAATAAATTCAGAGAGTAAATTACTTCTTAGTCGCTATTAAGTCTCTTTTTTGATAGATATAATGTTTAACAGGAAAGAAGGGACCACACAGTACAACATACAAAAATATACAAATATACCACAAAAGTGGCATATTCTTTCTTTGAAAAGAACATTGTAAATAGATTTTAATAAGGATTTTTTGAACACCTACTATGTTATAAAGTGTTGAACATGATTGAAACAACTGAATAACAAATACCTACCCATTTATTTCTCCATCTCATTTTACAGAGGCAGAAAACAAGGAAAATTAGGTTAAGTGATTTGTCCAGAGTAACACAGCAAGTATGTGTCTGAAATCAGATTTGAATTAGGAAATCTTCCTGACTCCAAGCTTGGCATTCTATTCACTAGGCCCTCTAGCGGACTAGACCTTTCATACAAAAGATGATTAATAAATGTTAGCTGCTTTTTGATTAACAAAATACATGGCATTAACATTCACACCATTCTGACATGTGACATCTCTGATCTTTAATTTACTGAGCAAAGCAAAAAAAAACACATAAAATCCTGGTGAGACATTATCTAAGAAAAACTGAAAAGATAGTATCAGTTTTGTTATTAAGGGGAAAGGGAGAGAAAGAAGTTAATCTCAAAGTAAAATTATATAGCTAACTTCCAAATCAGGATTAAGGGATACTGGCAATAAAAATCAGGAAAGGAAAATGTCTCAGAAACCAAACACAACAGATGTTGATTTAATACTTATCACATAAAATATGATGATGGCCCTCAAAGAAAGAAATATTTCCTATGAGTCCCTTAACTGATGAGAATCACTATGTCAAATTGAATTAGACTTCAGGGCAAAAATATGATTGCTTACCCACCCCAGACCCTTGTATTCTTGCTTCTCTTGTTCTGTGGAGAAAGGTGATTCTCTCTACATCCCTCCAACAAGAACAAGCAAAGAAACTCAAACTTTCACTAGATCTCTTAAAATTTCATGATAGGAAGGTGAGATAGAAGCCTGGCAAATTGAACTTAATGGAAGCCCTAGACTAGATGAACTATATAATCCTAAACAGATCTCCACCCATACAGAGAACCACTGTCTATCTTCCTCCATCTGGCTGAAATGAAGTTTTTGGATAACATTTCATAAAGATTTATCTGTGAACAAGACATTGTTGAAAAGATTCATTGACTTATTTCTGGTTCACCTGCTGTCCCTAGCCAATCTAACATCAGTGTTCCTACTAAATGATGGAACTTTTGCTGTTTACTTCATCTATAACTACCTCTCTAAGAATCTGATTCTTAATCTCTTCTTTTCAAGCCCATTCTCATTCTAGAAGTCAAGCTTGCTCCATGTAAATCATCAATGAGTTTCCTTCTCACCTTTCAGCTATTAATTGGCTATTTTATCCCACCTGCTGGCTGAACTCTACCTAGGTAGCAAGCTTCCAAGGCCTGAGGCAAATCACAACAAGATATCTCTAGATTGAGAAAAGAATAAAAGCATAAATGCATTAAAAGCCTATGTGTTCCTTTCCTCTCCGCTGCATTATAATTCACAAACACCACCACCAACAAAAAAGCATTCTGGGACTTTTCATTTTTTGATGTAGCATAGTTCACTATTGCCCATTCATTAGACAAACTTCCAGGTTTGCTTCTAATGGATACATGCTACTTATTGACAAATAAGGAAGATTAATGTACCTTGTTGAATTAAATAAACAGTAACAGTCTCTATACTATTTATAGTTTTCAATTCAAACTTTCAGAAAAGGTCACCTGCAAAGAGAGGGTTATTTCTCAAGTGCTATATTTGACTCTTTGTTCACATAAATTGCTACTCAATCACATGCATTCTTGGTGCACAGAAAGAAAAAAGCTTTGAGAATGTTAGGAATTGTTTAACGCTGATCCATCTTAGCAAAACAAGAAATGATCATAACTCATGAGAAAGAAGAGTGTCAACTGTTTCCAGAAAACATTTGATAGACAGTAGGTTAAGGCGACTTTTTTTACATTATAATGGACTAGACTATTGTTTCAGCCAAATCTACTATGACCTTTTCTATTGAAAAAAAAATATATCTATAGATATGTGATCAGGGGGATAACCAAGGCTAAAAGGCAGCCTCAGGGACACCTGGATTTCCTTTCAACTCTCTGGAACCACAAATAATGCACTCATGGGAGAAATTAGTTGGGCAATCTGAGATTAGTTAATTTGGGTTTGGGGTTGTATTTTCATCCTTCCCTACAAATGAGGGGGAAGAAGGGAACAAGAGAAGGAAGGATTCCAGATAGATTACTAAACAGAAACCTCAAAGATTTTCATATATGCCCCCTTCTCTCTGGTCAGGCTGTAAGAATCTTAGTGTAAACTCTCTTATTTTACCCTTCCACACTCGACTATGCAGAAACTCAGGTCTACTTACAGTTTTCTCAAATAGGACACTCCATCTCCAGTTTGATGGTTTTTTTCCTGGCCAGCTATTATGCTTGGGATTTTCTGCACGTTATACTCCATTTGTAGTTTCTGTAGCTTCCTTCAATATAGTTCAAATTTTCCCTTATTAAGAAAGTATTTCCCAGTTGTCCCAGTTGATAGTGGTTTCCTTTGTTAAACTGCTTTTTATTAACTCTGGAGATGGAGCCCCAAATTCCCTATGTTTGAAGAAGTGAAGATTAAGTGATATATAGAATGTGAAAAAGAGATAGGACGAATCTCAGGAAAGGCCTATCAATGATATGGGGCAGCAGTATTATTTTTCCATTCAGGGTTGAATATATTAAATGATACTGCACAGTAACAGCTTGATCATCCTTTTCCTCTATAACTGGATCACTTAAAAAGAGTAATTCTATCCGAGTGTCTTTCTTCTCCAAATATGAAAAGGTTTTGCAAGTAACATTTCATTATTTCTTATATTATCAACGGAAAAAAGGAATTCATGCCCACATTTTACAAAGAGAGAAAAAAGGATCATTTAATAATTAAGAATTTTTTTCTTAAATTCCAGCAACCACATTAGATACTTTGCTTCCTATTTCAACCAGGAAAATTGTTTCTCAGCTTTCTATCGTTTCCCTAAATGAATACTTTGATCATTGTACAACCCATCCAAAATATAAAAAAAATAAAAATTCTACAATTTCCTCTGTCAAGTTAGAAGAAATATTCTACCAAAATTCTAACCTCACAAAGATAAGGTACTTTTTCCACATGCTTTCAGGAAACCAAGTAGCTTTAATCAACACAAATGCCAGTTGCTTTTATGATATTTTTAAATGTTTTGTGATAATCTTTTTGTCATTCTTTCATTTGAAGAGGCACATTGACCACTTTTAAAGTAAGAGATAAGATGCCAAATTTTGCTTTTTTTAGGGAAAAAATACCTTTTAAAGGTGTTCCATCTATCCATTGAACTAACATTGAAATATTCTAATATGGACAGCAAACCCCAGAAAAGACAGCCATTCAGGACCATCAATAGTCAATAATTATTGAGTGCCTTCTGTGTGCCAAGCCCTGTACTTGATACTATAATAACTTGTGTCTGAATTTTAGAAGCAGTGCTATTAACATGAGATTTGTTTTTTTCCCTTATAGCCAATGGTGCTGAATTCTCCAGACCTCATTTTAAGTTGCATTTTTATTCCAGACATTTTTTGGTAGTTTTCATTTCCCAAATTTTTTTCCTGACTAGTATTCAATCGTCATGAGGTATTTCAGTTTTGATTTCAAATATGTTTGTATAAACATGCATCTATATGTATATTTATATAAGCAAATATGTGTGCATGATATATGCATATATAATGTAGTACATGTGTATACATGTTTATTGTATGTGTATATATAGATGTATATTTATATATACATGCTAAAATGTACAAAAATGCTTTAACTTTCATTTCAAAAAATTAAATTCAACAAGCATTTCTTAAACATCAACCACATAGTAGGGATATGGATACTAGAAATACAAAGAGAAACAAAAGTCCTTGGTTTCTCAAGGAACTTAAATTCTCTTAGGGGCTATGAATGAATGATTCAATTATTGAATAAATAAATTATTCATGGCTTACTATGAGCCAATACAGTACTAAATTTTGACACTATCGGTATAAAGACACAAGACAGTATCTGTTTTCTAGTAGCAAAGATTCTAATACGGAAAGATACATTAGAGACATTCCAGAGAAGAATATTTTTAACAATATTTGGAAATCAGAGAAAACTATTGTAGTCATAGAATAAATGATTGACATGGTCTTCAGATCAATGGGGATGATAATGGTTGTGGTACTCATATAATCATATAATATGAAATGCCCAGGAAGTGGCATAGTAGGTATGAGACCAGGAGAAAGTAAGGTATAATGCTCCTAAAGCAGTGCACAGGATCTCAAGTGAAGAAGCTTTAATTATCATACAAAAAATAGACTAAAGACAACCTGGTATGGAAAACTGGAAAATGGCCTACATATATACAGATGTAGTGGGGCTTTGCTAAAATTATATGAAAGGGAATCCATCTGGGAATCAGCAAGGATCTGCTTCTGGGGAAAACAAAACAAAACAAAACAAAACAAAACAAAAAAACATTCTCTATTTCCTCAACAAGTGAATATGAGCAATCTCTTTCCATTGATTTTGAAGCATGAAACAGCTCAGATTTTTTTAACCAATCAATTAGATCAAAGAGGAAAATATGAATAGGTTAAGAATTCATGACCAACAAGGAATAGGGAGGATCACAGAAGATAAAATCAGTTTTCATTACATAAAATTAGTGTGTAAAATTAGAAGGTGAACAATTTGAGGAAAAATTAAACTTTTCAACTAAGTTTCACTGATAAATATCCTCTACCCAAGATATAGATATATATATATATATATATATATATATATATATATGTGTGTGTGTGTGTGTGTGTGTGTGTGTGTGTGTGTGTGTATAAACAAGACATATTCCCAGTAAATAAATGATAAAAGGATATGAACAAGCATTTTTCAAGGGAAGACACTGAAATAATCACAGATCATTTGGAAACATGTTCTAAATAAATGATTATTAAAGAAATGCAAATTAAAGTAACTCTGTCTACTTTGATAATCAGATTAGTAATAATCCCCCACATTAAAAAAAATCCTACAATTATCACAGCCATTATTCAAAGCAGTTTGGAAGTTCATCTACAATCACTACTCCTTTTTTTGTAGTAGCAAAGAACTGGAAACTAAGAAGGTACCCACCCATTCATTGATGAGCAGCTGAACAAAGTATGAGATATAAATGCTTTGGGGATATTATTTTTTTCTAGAAGAAATGACAAAAGGTATAGTTTCAGAGAAACTTGACAGAAAAGTGAGCAGAATCCTTAGACTAATTTACACAATAGCAACATAATAAAGCCAAGAATTTTGAAAGATTTAAGAACTCTGGTAAATCTAATAACCAACCATCATTCCAGAGGACTATTGATAAAACATGTTATCAGACACCTAACAAAGATGTTATGAATTCTACATGATAAATAAGAAATAAGCATTCAGATATAACTAATAAGGGAATTTGTCTTATTTAATTGTAAATATTTGTTTAAAAGGTTTCGTCTTAGTTTTATTGTTTTTTTTTTTAATTGGGACGATTTGGATAGGAGAAGGCTACTAATGATGGAATAATAAAAACAGAAAGAGGGAGGAAAAGATTAGAAGGATAATGAAGCACATTTAAAAACAATAATAGTATTTCTATAGTACTTTAGTTTATAAAAACACTGTGTATGTATATACATACAGATTTAAGTCAAGATCTATATTTAGATATATCTTCTTTTGATCTTCAAAACATAACAACTTTGTGAGGTAGGTACTGATCTTATTCTCTCTTCAGAGTCATATGTAGTCCAATGGCAAAACAAAAGTCAAAATAACTGTTAATGGCCCAGGATACAGTGGATGACATTGGTGTCTTCAGTGCTTTACCAAGCTCCACAACACCTGCTTCAACCTTCTTCAGGGCTGTTGGAACAAATTTTTTCATCTACCCAATCTGCCAGAGGATATCTTCACATGCTGGAGGTGCACATTCACCTTTCACCAAAGGGTTTGAGGCCTGTTAATTATCTTTAAAGTGGATTAGCCTGTCTGTCAAGACAGTTTTATTTGAATATATTCCTGTTCTACATGTATTCTGTTCTATATGTATTTTGAAATACCCAAGTTATTTTGTGTTTAAGAATTTTTAAAATGCCTTTAATAAAAAAGAAAACATTCATTCATTATGTTTTTCACAGAACACATATAACAATTTTAGCAGTCATAATTATTTGGAAAATTCTGTGTATGTTGAACCAAAATCTTCCTTTGTTTCATCATTTCATCCTAATTGTGTTTTTTGGTGTCAAAGTATGAATGCCTTTTGTCTATATAACAGACTTTCAGATATTTGAATATAATGATGGTGCTTTTCCTTTATTTTTGTTTTCATTAGGTTTCTACTCCTCCTGGCTAACTGCTGTGTAATTACTTTTTTTTCAAAATTCTTTGGGCAGGAGTTAATTCAGAAGGAGAAGCAATATTGATGAATTTTTTCCCCAACTTGGAATTATTTGTACCTTGGTATAGGGAAGTTCCATAAAGGGAAGTACTTTACAATTCAGAAGGAAAACTTTCTGTGAGTTCAAAAGCAACATATAGAAAGTTGGAGGAAAAAAACAATTCATCTTCAGCTTTACAAAGGTGGCATCTAATTCTAACAGGAAGAGGGGAAACCAAAATGCTTTAAATCAGAAACACTGTGGGAACTTTGGAAGAGGCAATGGGAGAAGACAATGAGAGAAGTGTCTGGAAGAAAATAATTTAGCACTTTTAATTAATTCACTTACTAACCAAATTCCAGTAACTTCTGCAAATTTTCAATCTTTTCATATTCTATTTATGAGATCTACTACTATTTGATCTAAAAGTGGGAAAGATTCAGTTTCTAATATGTTGTACTACCCAAACTATATCTAGATCTAGAAAACATTTGGAATTCAGACTAATCATTGCCTGGAAGAAAGTCTTTCCAAGTACTTCACTGATTTTTTTTTCAGCATTCTTTCCATTTTATATTTTGAAATCAACCTTACATTTTTAAAATACCTATTATTTCTAATAAATATCTAAATAATTTTCTTACTTAGATTTGAAATTTTAAGATATGATTTTGTTTTTCCTCAAATTAGGCTGTATTCTAAATCAAATTTTAAATTTTGTCAGTCAATGAAAAACCAAGTATCACATGTCTTCCATGTGCCAAGTGCTTTATATTGTACCTCTTATAAAGCATTTTGTACATTTACTTTGACAGAGAGGTTAATAGGCAGACATGATGAGGTAGAAAAGTCATTAAACTAAAAGTAAAAATATTAATATCTGAGCATAAGTTTTATTGAGAGTTCATGTTATATTGTACAAGTTATTCAAGTCCTGTCCAAACTAATTGCAATTTGTCCATGCCTTTTTGAAGTATTTTTAAAAATGAAAAACATTGCTGGATTTAGTCTAGTAGGGCAAAGTAGTGGAGGATCATTCCCTCTTTTGTTCTGAATACTACACTTCTCTTAATGCAGCTGAGATTACAGTGGCTTTGAGGGGTTAGCACATCATCCTGTTGGCTTATATTAAACTTGTGGTCAACTAAAATCCTTAAATCTTTCTATTCCTACATGAATTGTTGTGAAGGCAAATCTCCTTCATTCTGTATTTTTAAAAAATTGATTGCTTTAACTTAAGTACAAGATTGAACATTTATCCCTATTAGATTGCATCCTCAGATTTGGCCCATCATTCCAGTGTTTTCAGAACTTCTTGAATCTTGATTCTGTCATTCAGCATATTAATTCTCTTTCTCAACTTTATGCCATTTGCAGATTTAATATCTTTTTGTCTCTGCTTCTCAGAATCCCTAGCTTGCTTGAAGGTTCAGTTCACAATTCGTGTCACTTTTCCAATGGGAAATGTTTCTTGATTCTTTTATTTGTCATTGTTTTCTCTTGTCTTAAGTTGTCATGCCTACATTTAGCTATTTATACATGGTATCACTCTCTGCCTAAGTAAAATGACATCTCCCTGAGGGCAAAGAACTTTTATTTATTTGTTTTGTTTTGCTCTGTAATCCTAGAATTGGTAGCATACCTAACATATAGGAGATGCTTAATATATTTTTGTTGGATTAGATGGAATTCTGCTGTCCAAACCAGTAATAAAAGCTGTTATACAGGGGAGGGCAAATATAGACTCTTGAGTCATGTCACTAGAGACCCCTTCGAAGGATGACATTGCTGTGATTTGGCAGTTCTGACATCACTACTTTAAAGACCGTTGAAAAAAATGCAGGCTTACCCGCCAATCCTCAGATGACTGTAGTACTGAATATACCATACAGCTGTGCCAGTATTTTTCTAGCCTTCCAGAGAGAAGCAAAAATGACATGGAGAAAGGCAGCAAATAGGGTAAGCCCATAAAATAACTGAGTTATGGTGGCTCCTGTCCAAAAATGAATTCTTCATCAAAATGCTGCCATTTGGAAGCCCATAAGCTGAATTAGATTTAAAAGAGGGGAGGGGAAGTACAACTTCAAAGGCAGCTTAAAAAAGAGAGAAGATTGATTTCATTTCTCAAAGAAAAAAAAAGGAGAAAGAGAAGCAGAAAAAAATGAAAGAGACTTAGCTCAGTTCAATAGACATTAATAAAATGGTAGCCACAGGTCTGGGAATGGAGTAGATGGTGGGGACAGAAAGACAAAAACAATAATGTCCAAGTCTTATAACTTCAGCTAAACAGAAAAGTAGAATTTAAGATGGATTATATAAAATCAAGAGAAAACTTTACTTCCTCACATGGCAGGGATTTTCTGATCTAAGTACAAAAAAATTGAGTATCTATTTACATTTTTACATATTTTGTTGGTTTCAATATAATTTTTTTTACATATATTTGTTGTTTTACATATATTTGTTTACAAAATAATTTTTTTACATATATTTGTTGGTTTCAATATAATTCCAACTGAAATTATTGAATAAAGAATAGCTTGCCATATTAAGCGTTTGACATCAGGGAAATATAAAATAGGAAGAACCTCTAGGCTTAACTTTGTTGAATATGAGATAGGATAATAACAATGAAAATAAGAGAGATGAAGAAGTTCAGTAAAAGCCATGGGGCTCTGCTCCAGTTGCAAAATGCAGAATGAATGCAATGAGCTGATTATTCACAAGAGATACCAATTTGGCTAGAATATAATTAGAACAAGACAAGACACAAAACTCAAACTATTAGAAATGATCAATGTTGACAAATAGTTCTCCAAAGAAGAATTTCAAACTTTTAATAGCCATGTAAAAGAATTTTCCAAATCACTAATAATAAGAGAAAAATAAAGTCATACCCAGTAAATTGGCAAAAACAACATACACATGGAATGGGTAATGTTGGAGGGATTTTGGAGATAGAGGGCCACTAATCCATTGTGGGTGGAGCAGCAAATTACTATAGTCATTTAGAAGCCATTTGGATTTATATCAAAAAATTGAAGAAAATGACCATACTCTTCTATACAGAGATTCTACCATTGGCATATTCTCAAATGAAATCATGGGCAACAATAACAAAAAGGAAATCAAATACAAACAAGACAATGCAGGGAAAAAGGGAAACAGATGATTTGTGAAGTAAGTAGAACCAGAAGAAAAAATATACACAAATGTAACAACAATCAAAGCTAAATTTTTGGACATTATACTGTGAGGGAAGGAGGGTCTAACCTATCATGGTATCATTCACAAGACTTTAAAAAGCTGTTTCTGTGAGTCTGAGGGACAAAAAAAAAATGCATGGAACACTCTGCATCCACATACCACATAGATAGAAACAGTCTTTTTCCATTGATTCTGTGACTGGAACTGACTGAGTCTTAAAAATCACCTGACTCACCCCATATCTTGCCTTTGAGGGAAAGGTGACATTCTCAACATACAATAATGAGGGAGGGATTGCTTCATGAAGCTATATGGTTCTAATAAAATGTGTCAAGGTGTTCAGCCTTTTAATTTGTTCTTTTGATTCGTAGATATGACTAGAGTATCTGACCTGGAGGCTCCATGAGGGTTTAGGATTTTAGGAATGCAGGCCGGATAAGGCATCTAGACTAAGTCTTGAAGAATAAGGGCATATGACACTCCAGTCTGACCAACTTTTGTTGGATCATTGAATGATAGGAACTGAACCAAATTGTAAGCCTAATTTTCTCCCTCACCTGCAACCTTCTCCTACTCGCTCCCCACAACCACCAAAAGGCTGAGGTTTTCAGTGATGGAGTATGGCCATAAAGTGTGGAGGGAAATGTTTCTACATTTGTTTTTGTTATATCTTTGAAGTAAACTATTCCCTTTAAAAACTAAGCTGATGTTAACTAGATTAAATTAAATTATTAAATCTATTAAATTAAATAGAACTAACCTCCTCAAAAATAATAGGAATATGGCATGTGGTAGCTTAAGGAAATAAACCCCCCAAACTCATTGGGATACTAGAGGACCATGTGAAGATAAATGTGACAGATCTGAGCTAGAGAAAATAGGGCCAGAGAAAACCATGTCACATAAAGAATAAGCACCAAAGAAGTGATTAACTTTCCCCCTACTTCTCTGCAGAATTTCTAGTCAAGGAATGCAGAATATTACATATAAGCCAGTCTTCAGATGTTTTGATTTGTTTTGCTGATTGTTTTTCTTTTCTTTTTCAAGCTTAATTTTTTTTCATTTTTAAAAAATAAGACAATAGCTTTTTAGTAAGACTAAGGATTCAGAGAAAATCTAAGCGGTACAAAAATAAAAGATATCAACAAAATCTATTTTTAAAAAATATTAAATAGTAATAACAGTTAACACTTCCATAGCACTTTAAGGGGTTATTTGTTTGTTTATTGAGGCAATTGGGGTTAAGCAACTTGCTTAGAGTCACACAACTAGTAAGTGTTACGTGACTGAGGTAAGGATTTGAATTTAGTTCTCCCAACTCCAGGGCTGGTACTCTATTCCCTGTGCCTTCTAACTGCCCCAGCACTTCAAGTTTTGTACAGCACTTTTAATCTGCTAGCTCATTTAATCTTGACAACAAACTTATGAGATATTATTATTATTCTCACTTTGTTTTGTTGGTATTGATTTATCAACAAAACAAGCAAACAAAACAGATTCAGAAATGTTACATGACTTGCCCCAAGTTAATAAGTGGCTGATCTGAGGCAGTATTTGAACTCAGGTTTTCCTTATTCGAAATTTATCTTCTTTCCATTTTGTTTTTCTTTTGTCCATCAAGTAATCCCAGTTCTTTGGAGGGTGACATAGAATCAGTCTAACTTTTTCCTCACATACCAGACTTTAATATATTTAGAGATGATTTTAACAAATGGGGGGATGCAAATCCCCCAACACCAGCCCATTTGCTATCCTCAAAGTTATCAGGATAAATATTCCCAGTCCATTTAAGACATTTTCATATATAATTACAGATAATTCCAATAAATTTTGGATAGAAAACACTATTTTTAATCAGAAAAAGAATTATGGAAATTGAATATAAATCAACACATGCTATGTTTACTTGATTATTTTTTTCTCCTGTGGTTTTTCCCTTTTATTCTGATTTTTCTCTCCCAAAATGATTCATAAAACAATGTATATTAAAAACAAATTAAATTATATATATATATATGTACATATATATGTGCATATATGTATATACATGTTGTTATAGATATAATCACTCCATAATGACTTGAGGTTGTCATGGGTACTAATTTCCACTGACTAATCATTGTAGATTCAACAACCTTGGAGTTTGAGTCATGTAAAGAGTTAGTTATGGCATGGTAGAGGTATGAACTGGGAAGAACTAAGATCAAATCTTGCCTACGACATATCCCTTAATATGTGATGCTTATTTTAGAAGGTGAAGAGAAGATGATAACCTGAATTGCTAAAATATCTGGAAGTTCTTCCAATGAAATCATAGTTCTAGTTTCCCTGAATTGGGTAAAGAAAAATAACTTCTAGTTTCCTAAGCATAGCCAATTTCTCACAAATATTATTTAACACATATATTTAAAGGCAGTACAATAGATAGATGGCACAGTGGATAGAGAATCAGGCCTGGGTTCAGGAGGAACTGAGTTAAAAATTTAGCTTCAGATATTTATTAGATGTGTGACCCTGGACAAGTCACTTAATTCTATGTACCTCAGTTTTCTATTGAGAAGAAAAAGCAGAAAAGGAAATGGCAAACTATTCCATTATCTTTGCCAAGAAAACCCCAAATGGGGTCACCAAAAGTTGGACATGACAAAGCACTGAACAGCAAAATTTAGCTAATCATTTTCTCTAGAAATTTTGGCATTATTTTCTTAATAGATGAATTACATAACTGTCAGAATGAGACACCAATCTGCTTGCATCATTCGCCTACTCCAACCTCGCCCTTTCTTATTTCTCCAGAAGATATTCAAGATTTTGTGAATGTTATAAATAGTTCAAAAGAATGTATTTGGTCCAAATTTAATATGGCAGATTTATTGGCAATAAAAATTCACATTTACCTAGATTATTTCTTAAAATATAATTAGAATGTTAAATTTTGCATAAAAATGAAAAAAAAGAATGAAGTATGCATTATGTAATGCATTTAACTGAACTCACTTCTGACTTAAACACAATTCCCTTTCACAAAATAAGAAGGGTTTCCCTCCAATATAGTAATACAATTTGTCACCAAGGGCCTCTTTATGTAATACTCTGACCTATTTAGTCTAGGGACTTTAAGTTCAAATCCCAACTACAGATTCAAGTTCATAATGAAATAGTAGTGAGCTCAAGAAAGTTCATTTCTCTTGACATATAGATCTTTTCTTCTTAGTGATAAAGAGGACATTTTACTCCTAAGGGAAGCAAATAATTGGAATCAGAATCATCCCTTTCCCCTCCAACTTGTCTCACATTCCTAAATCAGTAGAAGCTTTGAGAGAGACAAGCCAAGAATTTGCTATTTTATAGACTGTTCTCTAAGCTAGTCTTTTAAAAAAGAAAAAAAGAAAAAGAATTTCCTATCAATATAATTTAAATCACAAGAAAGGAAATGGCCAGAATACTAGATAGATTTATATGGTTGCTCTTTATTGGAAAGTCTGATAGGCAATGTTAATTTGAGCATTTTATAGAAGACTTCAAAAACAACACTCCTGTTGGTATGTATGCTGACTATGCTCACCTAATTCTATCTTGCCTCTTTTTTATGCTGTTGTTGTTAATTTACATGCCATCTGAAAAGCAGCATCAATGTAGGCAGCAATCAAAGAGTCCATCTGGGTGATAATGCATTTTCCATTTTGTACTGAACACTCATCTAAAGATAAAAATGGTTATAATTTTGAAATGGCTACTGAACAAATAAAGAAAGGTAAAAAACCCTCACCCTGGAAGAGCTTGTTTTTTGCTGAAATACTTATAAAAAATGTCAACATAAGAGATAAATGGCAAGTTATTCTCTTAAGTATATTTCACACCACATGATTACACATTGAGAGCTAGAGACATTTGAGGTACCTAGTCATTGTATCACAGAACCATGGAATTACAACTAAAAGGGCCAGGAAAGGCCATTTAGTTCAATCTTAAAGAGAGAAATAATTTGTCCAAGGTCACAGAATAGTATGTAACTGGGCTAGAAATTAAACCCCCGAACCCCTTTTGTTATGCAACTTTTGGTTTCATGTCAATTATCCCTCGTGCACATATTTGTCTTCTATTTCAGAAGTCAACAAACTACAGCACATAGACCAAATCCTACTTGCTGCTTGTTTTTGACCCAAGAGCAGACTATTTTTAGCGCATGGATCACACAAAATCACCCAACAGGTTGAATAGACAGGGATATAGTTGGCTGACCCCTTCCCAATTTCATTGTATTGGCTGTAGGATCATTGGAAATTATGAAATTCTTAGAATGTGAAAGGGAAAATAATAACTAAAAATTAAATACTGCAGATAAAAATCTATAAAGCTCTTTCCATACATAATCTCAGTTCATCCTAAAAAAGTTCCTAGTATGAACTACAGGTTATTACAAATTTAAAGATGAGGAAATTATTAGAACACTTCTACTATCTTATATTGTGTTTATTTATGAATAGCAGAGACTTGGACAAACAGTCAGAATATTAAAATTGAATGCTATTTATATTCACTCTTTTCCTCTTGCAACCATATCTAATACTATAGGAGCAAGCCTACTTCAATTGATATCCACACCATTTAATGAGACCTGTCAAAATCTTTTTTTCCCACAGCAACCCTATGAGCACAGGGGTATCTAGAAGGGTTTGCTAACATAGTCTATGGGAAATAATATGGAAAAAAGAAAGAAACCAAAGATAATGTGTGCTTCAAGCTGTGCCATCATTTCCCTTCTATGAGGTGGGTAGCTTAGACATAAATATGATAAAAGGAGCCAAGCATTTTTACTCCTAGTTTGTGAATGAGAAAATAGGTTAGCTGATAATTCATTTCAGGAGTCTCAGGATCTAGAGCTAACAAGGGTATCAATTGGTTCAACTCTGCTACATAAGAATTTATATCATTATTCCAAAGATATGCAGAGAAAGCAAATGTTGTGGGGAAAAAATGGCTATTCTCGCTGGAAATTCCATTTCCTGCAAGCCTGTTCAGAGTGCTACAGGTAATAATGCACATTCCAAGATGGGGGTCATATCCAGAAAGTCAGAAGGCTTTTTTCTCTTCTGGGCATTTGGCTACACTCAAGGCATCTTAGGGGCACAATGAACAGAGAACTGGACTTGGAATCAGGAAGACTTACTTTCTTTTTTTAATGTTTTTTAAGACTTACTTTCTTTTTTTTAAATTTTTTTAATAGTTTTCATTTATCAGATATATGCATGGGTAATTTTACAGCATTGACAATTGCCAAACCTTTTGTTCTAATTTTCCCCTTATTCCCCCACCCCCAGATGGCAGGTTGACCAATACATGTTCAGTATGTTAAAGTATAAATTAATACAATATATGTATACATGTTTAAGACTTATTTTCAAAGATATTTCCTAGCAGTGTGATCCTGGTAAGTTACTCAATCCTGTTTGCCTCAGTTTTCTCATTTGTAAAATGAGCTGGAAAAGGAAATAGCAAGCCACTCCAATATCTTTGCCAAGAAAACACCAAAAAGGAGTCATGAAGAGTCTTACACAACTGAAACAAATGAACAACAAAGGATACCACCATTTCACATTCACAAGTTCTGGTCCCCAAGGGGTAACTAACAGATCTTCAATATAGTCTGTGGGTCCACACTCTTAAAGTTGCATAACTTACAAGCCCCAAGAATTGGAAGTTCTCCATCACTTGGAGAATAGGAATATGTGATTATGGTGGAATACTATTGTGCTATAAAAAATTATGACCAGGATACCTTAGAAATTCCTAGAAAGATTTTCATGAACTGATTCAAAGTAAAATATACAGTGTACAAACTAACAGCAATATTGTAAGATGATCAATCTGATCAATGTCAAGATGATCAAGCTGTCAATGACTTAGCTATATTCAGTAATAAAATGATCCAAGACAACTCTAAAGGAGTTATGATTAAAAATAGTATCCATCCCTAGAAAGAACTCAATACAAAATGAAGCATATTTTTTAAACTTTTTTTTTTTCCTGAGACAATGAGTTTAAGTGATTTGCCCAGGATCACACAGCCAGGAAGTATTAAATGTCTGAGACCAGATTTGAATTCAGGACTTCAGGGCTGGTGCTCTATCCACTACTCCTCTAGCTGCCCTTAAACTTTATTTTTATAGAGAGATGATTTTTTTTGCTTATGTTTTTTTTTCACACATGACTATTATGGGGGGGATAACTCACAAACTTCAATTTGTGTATTTGTTGTTAATAGTTATCCAATTGAAAGAATTAATTCACTCCAAAGTTATTTACTAAAATGGCATCATAAGAACACAAGCTAAAAACATTTCCTCCTTAAATTTTCTAACACATGCAAATATTATCAGCAGTTGAGAGACTTCTATTTACAAAGATGCACACACACATGGAACTCAGGCAATTTCCATCTCTAATACTGTAGGGTCACATTTTTTATTTCTCTTCTAGTAGTACTGTCATGTGATTCCCCTCATCTAAGCAAGTAGCTTATCTGAACTCCTTAGGTTGCTTTCTGAAGTTCAACTCTTAATGGGTAAGTATAATTCTTGACTCAAAAGTTCTTTTGTCTTATGCCTACACTGACTGCAACTTCTTTCACTTACTCCTGATATTATTCTCTGTAGTAAAAAGAGAACGTTAATGCTTCTACCATATGATAATCCTCCAAATATTTCATTACTTTCCTATTTCCTTTTTCCTCAATCCAATCTTGTGCCTTCCAAGCTAAACTTCCTGTTTCTTGAGCTAATAAAAAAAAAATAAAAAAGACTGAATACTCATCATAATCCAGTTATTTTTGTTATGAACAGATCATGAAAATGCTTCAAAAACTTGAGCCTGGATAAATAGAGAAATCACTACTGGCCTTTTTGCTCTCAAGTATAGAGACATTAAAATAAAAGTTTTCTTTCATTTCCTTCAAAAGTCCAGTAAACACAAGAAAACACACACACACATTTGAATGAAAACAGGATATATAGTAGTACTATTAAAAGAATAAAATCATTCATCCTTTTTATAATTTACTCTAATTCATTCCAACTTATTATTGAATTTTATTTTAAGCATCAAATATATAAAGCACAGAAAGCTAAAATTATTTTTTAAAAGAGTTACAGAGGCAGCGAGGTGGCACAGTGGATAGAGCACTAGCCCTGAGTTCAAATCTGTTCTCAGACATTTAACCCTTCCTAGCTTATGAATTAAATCACTTAACCTAAATTGTGTCAGAAAAAAAAAAATCTTGTTACAGAGCTCACAGTTCATCTCCACCTAGGGTTTTTTCCCCCTTTGTCCAATGCTTTTATTTTTTTTTTAATGTTTTAATTAATTTTATAATTATCACTTTTTTTTTGACAGTACATATGCATGGGTAATTTTTTACAACATTATCCCTTGCACTAACTTCTGTTCTGAATTTTCCCCTCCTTCCCTCTACCCCCTCCCCTAGATGGCAGGCAGTCCCATACATGTTAAATATGTTATAGTATATCCTAGATACAATTTATGTGGGCAGAACTTCACCAAGGGTTTTTACATTTTTGTGTGTCGGATGACTTTGCAGCTCAGTGAAACCTAGAAATCCTTTCTCACAATAATGACTCTAAATGTATAAAATAAAATACAGGTTTCAAAAGAAATAAATAAAATTGAAATATAGTAATTGAAATTAAAATCATAGATCCTTGATGTAGACCAGACTTGTAGTGCTGAGCAAGACTGAGCTCAAAATATGACAGTTTTCAACTGT
This sequence comes from Sminthopsis crassicaudata, assembly GCF_048593235.1. Classification (NCBI taxonomy): domain Eukaryota; kingdom Metazoa; phylum Chordata; class Mammalia; order Dasyuromorphia; family Dasyuridae; genus Sminthopsis; species Sminthopsis crassicaudata. The sequence goes on along the minus strand of NC_133617.1, from coordinate 377,051,841 downwards.
CTACCTTTTTTATATAGAGCCTCATTTGATTGCAAAACAATCTGGCTTAAGCCTGTTTGCTTATTAAGCTATTAAACTGATGTTAACCTGTGGAGAGATGTATGTAACATTTGTGTTATAAATTTTCTAAACTGACTAGAAAGAGAATACCACATACACGGGGAGCTTGATTCAAAGTGGAGACACATCATGGAATATAATAGCATATTAATTAATGTGTTCATTAATTCAACATTGAGTGCCTCCAGCATTCAGGCACTATGCCAGGTATCAAAAAACATTGCCCCTGCCCTCAAGGGACTTAAAATCTATTAAGCATATAGGAAGGGAGTTGACAAAGGGCTTTTAATATTCTAGAATTAAAACATAGTAAAATCTGGTTTTCAATCCGTCTTTACACTTTGGGCCACAAAACTCAGTAAATGGTATCAAATCTTCTTTAAAAATCTATGAGAAATGAGCCAAACCCTCTAACATGTACTCTAGGTCTTCATCTATCTTAGCTAATCACATAATACCTCTTCCCATTATTTCAAACTTTTATGTTCTTCAATATGTGTCACAAAATAATTGTCTTTTTCTCTCAGGGCTATTTTCTAATTCTGGTTTTATTTAACTTATTTATAAAGAAAAAGAAACCATTTTGAGAAACTAATAGGATGATTGCCTAGTCTACTCTACTAACTAGACAATACAGCATGTTGAGTAATATAATCGACAGATGCTCCACATGGAAGATACTGAATCAAAAGAAGATCACAAGAGTTCTGTAGCCTGGATTTTATTGAGTGATGGTGAGCTTGCACAATGATCCCAAATGCTGAAGCTACATCTCTTTGAAGAAGTATCAGAGAAGATAACCAGCTTTAGGCATTTTGAGAAGAAATAAACTCTAACCATAAGGTATCATTCAACCTATCAAGAAAAAAAAAAGCTTAACTAACAGAGAACAATGATAGATTTACCAGTGGAATAGGTATTGCAGAATAAAACGAAACATAGTTGCTGTTATAAAAGGGCATTATAATAAAGGTAGGAAGACAATATAAAAACACATAAAACTCAGAAAATAAAAGAGTAGTAAAAGATTAAGTATATTAAGAGTGTGTAGAAACAGGAGAAAAATGTTAAAAAGAACTTCCTGTAGAATAACTATTTAAAGGTATTTGCAGGATGTGTATTTTTTGATCAAGTACAGAGAAGTAGGGAAAGCATTCAACATCAGATCATAAGCTTAAGCAGAGCCCTGAAGGTTGAAATGAAAGTAACTTGAATGTGGTCCCTTTCAGCACCAGATTTATGAATTTAAAAATCATTGAAATCTTTACAATGTAGCTTCTTTCTTTGGAAAATGCAGGTGGGAAGACACCTAGAGTACTTATTGTCCAGAAGAGAGAAAACCTTCTGTTATTTTGGATGTAACCCACACTACCATGCAGATCATCACATGTAGCACTTTGAACAGGCTTGTAAAGAATGTAATTTCCAATGAAAACTATATCTGTTCCCTCCACTCTGTTTGCTAACTGTACATCCTGAGGATAATCACACAAACTCTCTTGGACTCAGTTTTCTCATCTGTGAAATGCAGAAGCTAAATCAGTTGATCTCTAATATTATTTGCTCTAAATCATGTGACTCTTGCAATAGGCTGTCACCTGGCATATTTTCTTATTTATTCATTTTGTATGAATAGAAGGTGTATGTTTAAAAATAGTAGGAAATAAGAGTAAGAATAGAACGTGTAGGTATTAGCAAGCTCTCTGAAGAAGTTTAGATTTGCTAAGATAAGCAATGAAGAAGCATTGTAGACTCTTAACCAAAAGACTAATATGAAAAAAATATTTTTCCAAACCTTTTAAAATTCATTTTTCTAGTTTCAAATTTTCTCTCTTCCTCTACTCCCTCTCCCATTCATTGCAAAGGTAAGCAATATGATGTCTATTATACATGTGAAGTCATGTAAAACATTTCCATATTAGACATATGGCAAAAAAGCAAGAAAAATAAAGTGGAAAATATGATTCAATTTACACTCAGAATTCATCAGTTCTGTCTCAAGGTCGATAGCATTTTTCATCTGAGTGGAACTTTGGAAATGTCATGGATCATCATATTGATAAGAGTAGGTAAATTAAAAGTTAATTTTTAAAAGTTAGTTTGGGGGCAGCTAGGTGGCGCAGTGGATAGAGCACCAGCCCTGAATTCAGGAGGACCCAAGTTCAAATCTGGTCTCAGACACTTAACGCTTCCTAGCTGTGTGACCCTGGGCAAGTCACTTAACCCCAGCCTCAGAAAAAGAAAAAAAAAAGTTAGTTTGGATATAGTATTAAGGATAAATTACATAGGGGTAATCAGGAGACAGTGAAAATACCAAGGAGGCTATATTGCACTAAGTATGTTATCTAAAAATATATATTATGTGCTATGTAGCATATTATATGTTCATTGTGGGTTCATAGACTTACAGAATATTATTCTAAAGAATCACAAAATAGAACAGCTGGAATGGACTCTATAGGTAATCCATTTCAAATCCTTAGCTGAATAAGAATTTTTTTCTACAAAATAAGCCCAAATGGTTATTCAGCTTTTGCCTGAAGTCTCTAGTGAGGAGGAATCTATAATATTCTGAGACAGTTTATTTCCCTTTGAGCTCAGTATGGAAGTGTTTTATCATATCAAATACAAATCTTGTGGGCATTTTCCAACTACTACTTTTACTTCTGCCTTCTGGCATCAAATAGAGTAAGTTTTATATTTATTCCATGACAGCCTTTTTTTTTAAAAAAAATACTATGTAATAATTGCAATTAGTGGAGAGAAAGGATATGATTCTTAACCTAAGGTGTATCAATACACATGTGCATAGGCCATATATGTACATACTTATTGTAGACATGTATATAAAATGTGTCTATACAAATGTATAATTACTATGTATGTACATTACAAATAGGACTATACATATACATATGCAATACATATATGTGTATATAAAAGCTTTTTTGATGCCAACATTTCCAGTTTGAGGTTTTGGGAAAGTCATCTTAAACTACAGTACGGTCTCTAGCTCCTCTTTCCATTTGAAGGTAAACATATTCTTGTGTAAATTTAACAAAACTGATTTAAATGACTTTATGAGTATATAATCTATAGCAAAGATATTCTTCCTTAAAGGACTATATTGTAGACAAAAACCTATATTTGGAGTCAGAAAGACATGTTTGAATCCTTCACATACTTTCTAGATGTGTCAGTAAGTCAGTTAGCCACTAAGAACTTTGTTTATCTGTAAACTCAAATATTAATGGGATATATTTTATGATGTGTTCCATGGATGAAATCATTTAAAGTGCTTTGCAGACCTTAAGATACTTTATAAATTTCAGATAACATTATTTTCACTTTAATCAATTAGACAGATAAGGTGTAAGGGACAAAAAGATAGGACAACATAAAATAGTTCCTAATCCCAAAGAGTTTGAATTCTGTAGGATAAATAAAACATTTAAACAGAAATAGTCTAATTTGAAGTTCTAAACAGCAAATAAGATTTAATAATAAGGTATTAAATCCCAAATAGGCAATAATTTGATTGTGAAGAAATGACTCTCCCAATCTTTTCAGTATAAAGAAAATTAGCAGATTAATGATTTTATTTGATAGGGACAAGGTTCTGGTCCTGACACCAGTAAGCATAAGGCGTGTGAATTTGGGAAAGGAATTTCAGCATTTTTATCCTCAATTGCCTGATCTACAAAATTTAAGTTCTATATAACAGTAGAATTTCTTTTTAACTTCAACTGAATGGTAAGCATTTATCAGAGACTTGAATTTTATCTTCCTATGGAAAATGTGGTAATAGATGCTCACTAATAACTTGATTGGAACAGTTAAAGGAATACATATTAGGATATCCCTAGTCATCATTGAACAGCAAGATATTTCAGGGATGAACTATTTTGAACTGTTGTGAGTAGACAATTGAGTAATTCTACCCTTCGAACTACCAATTCGAATGCTAATTTCATCAGAGGATGTACTTCACCCATGAGTTATCCCCTCTCTAGGACTAAAAGCTAATGCTATCCCAGGGTGACTAAACCAAGCCACCTTAACCTCCACCCGCCCCAGAGTCTACTATGGTCAATGCTCAGAAATGTGTGGCTCAAACCACAGCTTCATGCCCATTTTGGGATTTTTTTTGGGGGGGAGGCAAGAGGGGATCACTTGAAACATCAACTACTATCACTATATGTTGGAGAGATCCATAGAGCAATAACCAAGATTATTTGGGGGGGGGGGTGGAAAGGTGAAGTAAATGAGTATATATTGAAACATAATTGCCATCACCTCAGTGAATTCCCAAGAGTGGGTAATGACTGACATGGGCAAAAAGGTTATTTGCACAAATTTTCATACAGGAAACCTGAAACTAAGAAGAAAGAAACTGTACTTTCAGTTTCCAATCCCTTACTCTTCTTGCCTCAACCATAGGGAAGTATAAACCTTTGTCTCAGCTCCTAAAGGTGGTTGTAAGAGGTGGCAATGAAAAATGTGAAGCATGTGGCTTTATAGTACTTTCTAGACTTAGCCCTTGTTTTAAAGAATGGGGAAGTTACTGGACAATATTGAGTTTTGGGAAAATACTAAGACTCAGCCTCCTATATATAGAGAACATTTGTTTAACAATACATGTTTCTGATGATTTCAAACAATCTGGATTCTAGAGAGAGAAGGGAAAGCTTCTATATAAAATAATATGCTTAAAGAGATATAATAAAAATAGCAAGGAACTGAGCAAAGATATAATGGTGAAAAAGATGGATTTTGCCCTCTACTACAATAAGACATGTAGAGAGCACAGATCTTAGGAGAAAAATGGATTGCATCTCCAGTCCTGTCAAGTATGTTTTCCTGGGGTATGGTGGTAGTTAGAAGGGTTAGAGGGATATCCATACCCTTAGGAGAGCATTATAATACTGGAAGTCTGTGTAGTTCTTTGGGGCAAAATGTGATACTAATCAAAATTTGTTTAGCTTGGTAAGATTGGCTGTTGGATATATATGTATGCATGCTAGTCTCAACAGAGTGAAAACAGAACTTACTACTTCTCCCCCAGACCCTTTCCCTATTACTGTTAAGGGCATGATCAAAAATAAATCATCCATTTATACATCTTTGAAATAATCTTTAAGTTTTTCACTTTTATTCAGCCCACATATGTAATTAGTAACTTAAATTTTTTATGAACCTCCAAAACATCTCAAAGCACCATCTACATGCACAGAGAGGACTGTGGGAATTGAGTGTGGATCACAACATAACATTTTCAGTCTTTTTGTTAATGTTTGCTTATATTTTGTTTTTTTCTCATTTTTTTCCTTTTTGAGCTGATTTTCCCTATGCAGCAAAATAATTGTATAAATATATATACATATATTTGGATTTAACATGTATTTGTAACATGTTTAATGTGTATTGGATTACTTGTCATCTGGGGGAGGAAGTGGGGGAAAAGGAGGGGAAAATTTGGAACACAAGGTTTTACAAGGGTCAATGTTGAAAAAATATCCATGCATAAGTTTTTGAAAATTTAAAGCTTTAATTAAAAGAAAAAGATCTTATATATATTGCTATATCCCAATTTATGAAGTCTTTATCCTAATTTAACTCATCATTTTTCCCTTCAACATCATTCACTGAGACAAGCCCCTAATTGTTCTCCTTACCTCTTGTCTGTGGGAAGCTAGGTGGATACAGGGCCAGGCTTGAAATCAGAAAGACTTGTCTTCAAGAGTTCAAATCTTGTCTCAAACATTTTTCAACTTCTCTTGGTTATGCTTCCTTCTCTTCTCTGACACTGTTGCCACCATGATAGAGGTCAACACCATCTCATATCTGCACTATTGAATTTGTTTTCTTGCTCGTCTACCTGTCTTAAATCTTTCCACATTAGAATCCATCTTCCATTCAGTTGTCAAATTATAGCTTCTATAAGAAACCTTTTTCTAAATCCCCATAATTATGGTACCTTGTTTATATTGATTATTTCTGATTTATTTTGTATACTTCTTGTTTGTTTGCATATTGTTATCATCATCAGATTGTAAGCACATTGAGGGTGGGCTACTTTTTGTTTGTTTGTTTTTTTATTGTTTTTATATGTTTTTCTTTTCTCCATTTCTTTGTTTTCCAAATGATAAGCAAGCACATAGCTGGCAACTAACAGGCAATCAATAAATGTTTGTTGACTTGATTTATTGGAAAATATTGGCCATCATTTTTATGTCAGGAAGTAGATGACATGCTGTATCATCAAAGTGCTATAGTAATGGCTACTCACTGTTATTGATCAGAATTCTGAAGTCTTTTAAAACTTATTTTCCTATGCTACTGTTGTCAGCAAGTAAACTGTGTTTTCTTTTTTCCTGATCCAATTCATTTATTTTTGCACTATTTCATAGAAAACTTTTCTAAATTGACATATCTTAGATTATAATAATATTCTATATAGCATGATTGATTTATTTTTTTTCTTCCATTAATGGATCATGCTTTTTTACATACAAATTTAGATATGGACATGGATAAAGTTATGGATTATTTCCTTCAGTCTTTGACATCTTAATATAGTATCTATCAAGCAGTGGTATCTATTGGTCAAAGGTTAGACAGGATTTGACAATTTTTCAGTTTTGGTTTCAAAATACCTTTCAGAATGGTTATACAAAATTAGAGATTCCCCAAAAGTACATGAGCCTGCTTCTTCTGCCCTCTAAAAATCCTGTCCAACAATTGCTACTTAACTTTTGACATCCTTGTCAGTCTGATGGTTGTGAATTGAAATTTAAGAATTGTTTCAATGATTGTTTCTTGTAGTAGTGATTTTAAGCAATTGTCCATACAGTGCTTGATACCATGTATTTCTTTTGACTACATATTACTGATATTGATAAGTATTTACTGAATTGTATATTTTACAATGCCATTATCTAAGAATACTGATTCTCTGTAGGGCTATAATATATATATATATATATATATATATATATATATATATATATATATATATATATATATATATATATATATATATATATATATATGTGTGTGTGTGTGTGTGTGTGTGTGTGTGTGTGTGTGTGTGTGTGTATACCTATTAGTGTGCCTAACTCAAGCCAAAATAAGAAAACTCAATCCTCTAAATTTTGGATAAGATTTCAAAAATATTTCTTGACAGAAAATATTTTTTTGAATTCAATTATTCTATATTCCTTTAGTTCTGGTAATTGTCACTTCAGCATATAAGACTTGGGGAGAGATAAGAATTTCTTTTACAATACCTACTATCTAAATGACATTCTTATTTTCCCCCCTTAGTTATTTTACAAAAATTGCATAATTTACAAATGTGGACAACTTATTTGTGTGTGTGTGTGTGTGTGTGTGTGTGTGTGTGTGTGTGTGTGTGTGCCTCTATCTTTGGCTTGTTATCAATTAGAAAAGGTAAGCCTTTTCTACAATGGTTCCTTTTTTGTCTGGGAGAGTTTTCTTTGGATGGCAAGTCTAACTCAGTTCTCTGCCATGTGAAAAAAAATAAGTGCAAGAGGCAGTGAAAAACGAGCAGTCATTTCTTTTCTCCCAGCTGATACATATCTTATTTATTCTTCCCTGTAATGTGCAATGCCCTATTTTGTCTTCTGCCTCAATTAAAATGTAAATTTCTGCAGCCCATCTCTGTAATTCCAAACTGCTTCAGGCAGGGGAATTTAAACTGCTTTTAATAAAACCAACTACAGATGCTGCAATAAGATTCCTCTCAGAGTCTTTGAAATCCATATATGTAATGGTATTATAGTTCTTCCATAGTTATGCCTTTGCTACAAACCTTCTCATAAAAGTCGAAGTCAGAGAGCCATGAGCTGCCAAATTAGCACACATGCAGAGAAGCACTTGAGGTATAGACATACCTCTGTTTTGTAATCAGGAATTACAAGTGACTTTCCTCATTAAATAAATGGTAGTAAGTAAGACAAGGTGGCACTGCAACTACATAGATACAATATGCTCCAGCACTTTTTATTAAACAGAAGAAGGGCCAGACCAATGTATAGGTCCATAAGTAGAAATTCTTTACTAATGATCCTTTAAAGGATTTATGACAGATTACTCTCTCCTTCAGTATAAGTCAAAACCCATTGTTGCTTTTCATTCTGTTCTTTGCTAATCTATGTCCTCTTATAAATCCTGATTTGGCTCACCCAATATATTGAAGACTTTCCTCTTAATCTCATGATGTTATCATTATATATGTAGACTTTCTATCAGTTTTTTTCCTTGCTTTAATTATATGACAGACCTATTTTTTTTTTACTATCATGAACTTGTCTTATGACATGCATTATCTGATTTCTACTGAATATTTCATCATTAATATTTCATGGGAGGACCTGAATTCAAATCTGATCTCAGACACTTAACACTTCCTAACTGTGTGATCCTGAAGTCATTCAATCTCAATTGCCTCATATATATCTATATATAGATATGTATATAGGTAGTTTGCTTACACTCACTAGGCAGCTCTCCATGCCCTTTGGTTAACTCTCAATTTTAATTCTTTTTAGATCACAGCACTCCATGACTTTAGATTTTATATCACTCTCAGACTAATATTGTTAAAATGATAGACTTTTTTTTTTCAAGGAAGAAGCTTGGAGGAGTTACTGACATACTCAACCTCTAGATGATAAGGTCCTTTAACTGCTTCTGTTTGAAAGTGACATCACCTTCATTGCATCAAGCCCCAAAACATTGCAGAGTTTTCTAAATGGGATCTATGATTACTCATAAATGTTTACTCTAGCTCTCCCCATAAGAAAAATACAGTGAACAAAGAATGAACATTTTCTAGACTATGATATATTATCATGTAGTTTAGTAGACAGATGTGCACAATAAAATGAGACTAAAACTGAATTGAATTAAGTAAACAGGTAGATGGCCATTGGGAAAATGATATTCCAAGAATAATTCCACAAAAATTAAAATATCTAATGGCAGAGAACATCAGTTCCAATTTAAGCATCACAATGTACTATATGGCCCCAGTAGAACTACAGTCTTGTTGGTAGATTCAGAGCTGAAGGCCAGTTAAAGTAAAGTTCCATGTTCTATATAGTTCTGCAATAACCTATTGAATCAAGGGCACTTTGCTTTGGTCTTTTCTTTATTAATTATCTACAATACAGATAGAATATACACCTGATCAAGAAAATTAACCTAGATTCTATGTTTTTGCCAAGTTTGTCCCTATACCTAAAACATACTCTCCCAGTACCTCTGTTTCTTAATCCTTTGCCTTTCTGCAAAGCTTACCTCAGACATTATCTCCTACTTGAACTCTTTTTGACTGCCTTCAGCACCTTGGACTTCTCTGTCAAAATTATTTTGTATGGATCTGGTATATATTTTATGCCTACTGATATATATGCATTGAAACAATGTGACATATCCAATCGTATTGTAACTAGTCTCAAAGAACTTTGTTCAGATCACCTCCAATACCTACAAGCTTTGTGACAAATAATTACTATAACTATAAGGATAGTGAATGAAAAACTGCCCTTGCTATTACTATTTCTGGGAAACATTTCATTTTGACAAGCAAATGGACACCCCTATTATTTTCATTAGTTTGGGTTTAGCTCATCTTATAAGCAAAGCTATTGGAGTGGATGGAAAAGAGCGACTTTGTTCCTGTCTCTTCTTCCTTCAATCATCATTCTTTCCCCTCCCCAACCCTCCATGTAACTACATGGGAAAATTAATTTAAAAAGTTCTACAAAAAGTGTGTCTAAATTGTTTGTACATCAAAAGTTTGGAGAAAGTTATTTAGAAAGAGAATGCTAATAAAAGGTCAAGAATTGCAAGGGAACTAATGAAAAAAAACTCAGAGGAAGGTGGTCTAAGTGTACCTGATCTAAAGCTATATTATATAGCAGCAGTCACCAAAACCATTTGGTATTGGCTAAGAAATAGACCGGTAGATCAGTGGAACAGATTAGATACAAAGAACAAAAAAGGGTACATCTATAGCAATCTAATCTTTGACAAACCCAAAGATTCCAACATTAGGGATAAAAATTCATTATTCGGAAAAAACTGTTGGGAAAACTGGAACTTAGTATGGCAGAAATTAGATATGGATCCACACTTAACACCATATACCAAGATAAGATCAAAATGGGTCCATGATTTAGGCATAAAGAGGGAGATAATAAATAGATTAGAGGAACAGAGGATAATCTACCTCTCAGACTTGTGGAGGAGGAAGGAATTTATGACCAGAGGAGAACTAGAGATCATTATTGATCACAAAATAGAAGATTTTGATTACATCAAACTAAAAAGTTTCTGTACAAATAATACTAATGCAAACAAGATTAGAAGGGAAGTAACAAATTGGGAAAATATTTTTAAAAACAAAGGTTCTGACAAAGGTCTCATTTCCAAAATATATAGAGAACTGACCATAATTTATAAGAAACCAAACCATTCTCCAATTGATAAATGGTCAAAGGATATGAACAGACAATTCTCAGAGGAAGAAATTGAAACTATATCCACTCACATGAAAGAGTGTTCCAAATCACTACTGATCAGAGAAATGCAAATTAAGACCACTCTGAGATACCACTACACACCTGTCAGATTGGCTAAGATGACAGGAACAAATAATGACAAATGTTGGAGGGGATGTGGGGAAATTGGGACACTAAAACATTGCTGGTGGAGTTGTGAAAGAATCCAGCCATTCTGGAGAGCAATCTGGAATTATGCCCAAAAAGTTATCAAACTGTGCATACCCTTTGACCCAGCAGCGCTACTACTGGGATTATATCCCAAAGAAATACTAAAGAGCGGAAAGAGACATATATGCGCCAAAATGTTTGTGGCAGCTCTTTTTGTTGTAGCTAGAAACTGGAAGATGAATGGATGTCCATCAGTTGGAGAATGGTTGGGTAAATTGTGGTATATGAAGGTTATGGAATATTATTGCTCTGTAAGAAATGACCAGCAGGAGGAATACAGAGAGGGTTGGAGAGACTTAAATCAACTGATGCTGAGTGAAATGAGCAGAACCAGAAGATCACTGTATACTTCAACAACGATACTGTATGAGGATGTATTCTGATGGAAGTGGAAATCTTCAACATAAAGAAGATCCAACTCACTTCCAGTTGATCAATGATGGACAGAGGTAGATACACCCAGAGAAGAAACACTGGGAGGGGAATGTAAATTGTTAGCACTAATATCTGTCTGCCCAGGTTGCATGTACCTTCGGATTCTAATGTTTATTGTGCAACAAGAAAATGATATTCACACACATGTATTGTACTTAGACTATATTGTAACACATGTAAAATGTATGGTATTGCCTGTCGTCGGGGGGAGGGAATAAGGGAGGGGGGGTAATTTGGAAAAATGAATACAAGGGATAATATTATAAAACATATATATATATATAATAAAAAAAATTTAAAAAAAAAAAAAAAAAAAAAAAAAAAAAAAAAAAGAAAGAGAATGCTATAGCAAATAACTTCTAAAGCATCAATCAATGTTTTAATGATACTGTTAAAATGACACATTCTTTTTTTCCCCTGGCTAGTGAACAAATCATTAATTATGGTTTTCTCTCTGCTGAGAAAACTATTCCTCTATGCAATATTTCCTTAAGACAGGGAAGTGATATGATGAGAATAAAAAGGACCATAGGCTTCAAGTTCTGGACTGGCAATGTTTGATTCTGGATAAGTCCTTTAAATCTCTCTGGATCTCTGTTTTCTTATAAAATGAGTTTAGACTAGATGAATAAATGAATAGAAAATATGAATGAATGAAATATTCACTATATGCCAATATACTCTATATACACTATGGCAATGGGGTTAAACATAAAAAAGAAGACAGCCTTAAATCTTCCTCCTTGTTATAAATCCTTTGTTTCTATAAGATTTCAAGTCTCTGTCTTTGGGAATGCCAGAATCAAGCAAGTTTCCTTCTACAATTCCCATTCAGTGATTCTCACTAGGAAGTCATCTCATTGATTAGGGAAAAACCAATCAGCACATTCTATAAAAGAATATATGGAGAAAGGGATCAGGGTAGTAGAGATGACAAATGACATATATGCTCCTCTCAGCTTTCTGCTTCTAACAAATCCCCACTTAACTGTTGATCGTTCAATGATTATGGTAAATTATTATGGTTACTCATAGTTACCAAAGCTTCCTGATTCCCTGTTTTCTGTTTCTGAATCTTCTCTAATGTATCTTCCTTATTGTTCTTCTTTGTTAATCAGTATGTCTATTATGTCAAAAAACTTTTCAAAAATATTTCAAATATAATTAGCAATCAAAAACATTTCCTTTCAAGCAACTAATATGTGTTAACCATTGTGATAGGTATTGGGAGTGGTGTCCCATCTGTTTAGGGCTATCAATAACTCCCATTCCCATTGATAAGCTGAGGTCCCCAGAAAGATACTAGAAACTTTTCTTTTCAGAGTTACATAGGTATTATGAAAGGGAAAGAATTTATGAGTGACATAGTATTTCTGATCTTCATAATGCCAGGTCCAGGCTTATTCAGAATTCCCAATGTGGGAGAGATTATAGGGATGAAAGAAGAGTACTTAAATAGCCCTCAAACTGAAACATATGAGTCATTCCATTTAAAGCTTAAAATTTTGGTTAAATGCAGCTTCTAACAGGACCTTTAATGATACAAATAATACAGTTGCATTAGATACTATAGGTTTATTTAGAAAAAAATAATGGCCATTCATTGTTATAGTGAATGTGATTTAATGGCACAAAAAAATAGATGAATAAGTTTGGCTTCCATTTACCTGGCATTATTTGGTGCTATTCATTCTTCTTTATGCTTTACCTGACTCTTGACATAAAAGGTCACTAAACAATCCTTTTCACTAACCAATGGGCTCTAAATGACTTTTGCTAATGTTACTTGCACCAAAGATAGGTAACATAACATAGGTGTCATGCTATCTCAAAGGATACACACACTCTGTATTCGAAGTTAAAATGTTTTTTGAATTGGAAGACTAAGCGTAGATTGAATCAATTGATTAATCACCCAAAACCACTTGGTTTAACTACAAGACCTCTATCAATGAGAAAGCCTTTAATAAATCAATCAAACAAAGGCATCAAATAATTAAAAAAAAAAACTTTAATTGATTTTGGAATGAACAGAATTAATTAGATGTAATAAAATGATGCTATGCAGGCAGTAGATTGGTATTGATAGAGGAGACTCAATCATGGAGCATGAATAAAACTACAAACTGTATGGAATAGCATTCCAATGGGTTAGCCAGCCTAGAAGATAAAACAGCTTTTATCAAGCCATGAAAAAATAATTGCTTTGGTGGCTTTGGGCGTGGAATAAGAGCTTTAGTCATCAAGGATGGATATCCCTGGACCTGAGAATGGTCTTGTGAACTTCGAAAGGCTGCAAGATGTTGAACCTTCCATGAGCATCATAGAAGTGCTCTAGAACAACAGTGGCTGAAGTCACTGTCTCCAAAAGGAGCAGAGGACATACTATATATGGTGAGGAAAGATAATTCCAGGTCTCTGTATAAGGCACCTAGCAGAAAGCTATCTCATTCTTAAAAAAGATTTCATGAGTACCACAATTTGAGGTAAGAAGGACTTCAAGCACCAGTAGCTTCTTTACCATGTATTTTCTAAGCATGAGTCAATTTTCCCTTGGCCTCTGTATGTATCTATGGGAGAGCACACTTTTACAAGAAAAAGATGTTTTATACCAACTATTATTATACCATCTTATTAAATTTTTTTAAAACCTAATTATCTAATGAATAGTCAATGGAGAAAGCATGGGGGGGGGGGGCTCCTGAGTGATAATTCTTGAACCAAAACTCCACTAAATTTTTTAAGCTGGCAAGGTTACTTGTTACTGTTACAAGGTTACTATCATGAGGGCAAAAGTAAGTACCCATATTATGCGAACTGAAACTGACAGCAAAAATTGGGATTTGCATATAGGAGTAGTTGAGTTATGCTTTATCATTATGTATTTATTTGTTTTAAACATAATAAATTTATAATATGTTACTTGATTATATTATGATAAGTACATTTTATTATTCATTTTGTAATTCTAATTTCACAACTGATTTTACTGATTTAAGAAAAAATTCATGAATAAAGGAAATTACCATAAGAGTTTTGAATTTTCTTTCCTTTCCTTTCCTTTCTGCCTACACTTTTATATAATGACAAAATTTAGAGCTAAAAGGAATTGGTGCTCTAGTTTTCCACCTTATCACCTCTTCTTTTTGTTATTGAGATAAACTTCCAAGTTAGCTCCACTTTTAATATCTCAACAGCTTTCAAAATAATATCTCTCCTCTACCCAAAAATTGGCAGAGGGATCGAGAATTGCAAAACTTTTCAGCTTTACTTTTATAGCTCTTTAAAATATGGATCCAGTGGCCTATTCCCCAGGATGTTTCAGTCAAAGCAAGCTACCTTCTGTTCCCTGAAATCAGCACTTTATATCTCTCCTCTGTGACTTAACAAAGGTTCTCCCCCAGAGATGGATCACATTTCTGCCTCACCTCTGGTTTTAAAATCTATAATCTTCAACTCAGGTGCTGCTTCCTATGTGGGAAGCCTTTTCCTAATCTTCCAAAGCTATTGATATTCTATTCCACTTCAAGTGGTTTCTCCTAACTTATCTATATAAATGGTTTCCATTGGGAACAATGTGAACTTGAGGGCAGATAAAGTTTTTCACTTTGTTTTTGGATTTCTAATAGATAGCACAGTGTTACAAATAAAATGAATGCTTAATCAATGCCTTTTTGAGCATAACAGATGCAACCCACCCATTTTAGAGTTGAGAAAATTAAGGCCAAGAGAGATTAAGTGACTTATCCAATGTTACATAGGTGGTAAGTAGAGTTTGAATCCAGATATTTGACTCCAGGGTCAGTGTTCTGTTTACTATAACAAAATAACAGGAAAGTGAAATGGGCCAAAGGATAGAGGAAGAAGTTAAGATGGAGGTCTCAAAAACACAGAGCCTAGATAAGTATTCATTTGTTCATTCACCAACTACTTATTAAGCACTTTCTATTTGAGAGCCCTGTACTAAGTACTATTGCTAAATAATTCAGAAATCTGGTTATGGCTACAGGTACAACAGAGTTAATGCCAAATAGATATTTAGTTGTAATGTAACCATTTCCATATATTATTCTATTACAGAAACAGAAGGTTCAGTAAGAACTAGTCCTTTATGAATTCCTAATAATACTTTTAAAAGAAAAAAAAGAAAACCTTTAGGGAATTTTCAAGGGGGCCCACATTGCTCTCCTCACCTTCTATGAAGAGAAGACAGGGAAGGTGAAAGGGGCAGATAATTAGATTAAATGCAGTGATTGAACATGAAAGCTATGCACTTGTCTCAAGAGACTTCTGCTTTCTAGAGAACTGACATTTCTTTCCCTCTTTAAGTCAAATTGACAGTGACTGGATCACATGTAGAAAGTTGCTATAAGTTGCCCTTTGCAAACACTAAGGCTGTTAAGACATTCTTAGAGAAAGACTTAACTTAGAGGTCTTTCTGCCCAACTTTAGAGTATCATTAATTCAGCTCACATCTTTTTCACATGCAGCCAGGCTAGTCCCTGCAGATCTGACTTGATGAGTTACCCTTCTTATACAGCTCTAACACTTCTTATACAACACAGTGAGAGGCAGCAAGCAATCGCAAATCAATCCCGGGGTCCTCATCGACATCTCCAGACACATGTAAGCAAGAAGCTATCCTTAATGGTGTTTGATTGAGAAGTGTTTCTATTCATCTTTGTACAATGTCCATCCTGCTTGTTGGAATGTGTCTGTTTGACTCAAGAGAATCCATTCAATAAATATGTGCACTAAATAAGCAGCCCTATATACACATTTCCTTCTGGAAAGTTTGGAATTCACTATGTAATCTCGTCAGTGGAGTAATGCATAGCATATAAAATAATCAACATACCTATTTACTGGATGTCAGCTGTATAAAAGGTGTTACATGGTTAAATAATAGAACTTATTCTATTATATGTTATATAATATGATATACCGTGTTTCCCCCGATAATAAGACACTGTCTTATTATTTTTTTGGGACTAAAAAACACCAGAGGGCTTATTTTCAGGGGAGGGCTTATTTTATCCTCCATCATGCCCCTTTTATCCTCCATCATGCCCATTTTAGCCTCCATCATGCCCCTTTTATCCTCCATCATGCCCATTTTAGCCTCCATCATGCCCCTTTTAGCCTCCATCATGCCCCCTGAGTGCTTATTTTATTCTCCATCGCTTACTGAACTTACCGAGTTTTTAGATGGTCCTGTCTCAGCTCTACTCCGCGGCGCTGCTCTCAGTAGCGCCAGCAAGCAAATCACCAGGGAAGAAGAGGATGACGCGCTCACTGCTGCAGCTCTGATTGGATGCAGCTCAGAGCGTGACGTGCGTTTCACCCGGGAGGGGAGGGCGGCGCTGCTTACTGAAGGTACCGCTACGAAGCATATAGCGCAGGGGATCACCATGATGACCGTTTTCATAGTAAGTTCGATAGGGCTTATTTTCGGGGGAGGGCTTATTTTAGCGGAATATTAAAGAGTATGTGGGTGTCTTATTTTCAGGATAGGTCTTATTATCGGGGAAACACGGTATTATTATATATCATAATATGTTGTCTCTATGCTCAAGAAGATTACAGGTTTAATAGTGATATTTTCTTATATGTAAAAAAAAGAGAATGTTGGACTTAAGTATCATTCCAGTTAATTACCCAATATGCTATATGACAGACTACAAAGACAAGAATCCAAAAAGCCCTTGCCCTTAAAAAGCTTATATTTTGGTGGTAATATGTGCACACAGAAGATCAAAATGAATATAACATTAATTGGGTGAGATAGAAAACAACTAGTGGAAGGAAAACAAGAAAGGTCTCAACCAGTATTTGGTATTTGAACTGAATTTTAAAGGAATTTAGAGATTCTAGAATATAAAGTACATCAAACACATGGAAAACAACCCATGTAAAAACATGGAA
This sequence comes from Sminthopsis crassicaudata, assembly GCF_048593235.1. Taxonomy (NCBI): domain Eukaryota; kingdom Metazoa; phylum Chordata; class Mammalia; order Dasyuromorphia; family Dasyuridae; genus Sminthopsis; species Sminthopsis crassicaudata. The sequence continues at coordinate 377,034,661 of NC_133617.1, read as the reverse complement.
ATGAGAGATCTGAAATTTTTAATCTGAGAGCCATGGATAATTTGCAGAAGGTCCTTAAGTTTGGATGAAGAAAAAAAATGCATCTTTATTTTATTGTTATTAACCTCTAATTGAAATTTAGTATTAACTTTATTATTTTGAAAAAATTCTTAGAAGGAGAGAATGACACAGAACATGTTAAGAATTTCTATTAGAGTTCAAGTCTCTTGTGTGAGTAACAAAGTCTGGCTAGAACAAAAAATATGTTGATGGATAATAGTGTGGAATAATAATAAACCTAGAAAAGTAGATTGAAGTTAACTTATGCATGGCTTTAAATGCTAAATATAGGGATCTGAATTTGATCTTTACTGTAATAGAGCATCACAGGAACTTGTTGAATAGATTACATGGTCATATTTTTTGTTGTTCAGTCATTTTTCAATCATGTTTTGACTCTTCATGATCCCCTTTGGGGTCGTCTTGGTAAAAATTCTGAAGTGATTTGCCATTTCCTTTTCCAGCTCATTTTATAGATGAGGAAGCTGAAGCAAACAGAGTAAAGTCATATGCCAAGGGTTACACAATTATTAAGTGTCTGAGGTTGAATTTGAACTCATGAAGATGTCTTCCTGATTCCAAGCCCAGTGAAATATTCACTCCATCATCTAGCTATTCCTATCAGAAATATATCTTTGTATGTATTTATAGTTATTTACAGAAAATTTTTTCAATATTCAAAATGGCTTAATTTCTTTATTCTGTTCCAAAATTTACTTTTCCCTCTTTATTCTTTGGCTATCTCATGTGCTGACACACACTATGGTACAATAAAGAATTATATTTATATAATAAAGAGACAATGGTTCAAATTTCACATCAGGTACTGTAACGTGCTCTCCTGGCAGTTACAATTTCTAGTCTGTCCTAGACCCACCAGAGTACCTTTGACCACTGTCCTTTGCAGTGTGAGCTCTACCCGGCTCGCCTCCTCTGAGGCCTTCTAAGGTCTCTGGCCACAATCTCTTGAATCTATAGCTTAATAACCGGTAGCGCACTCAAGAACAACCACGTGTAATCTTAAAAGCCTTTATTATACCTACTCACATAATGCCCTAACTGATGCCCTGACTTGTTGGTTCCCTGGTGAACACCTGGTCAGAAGACCCATGTGTTCACTACCAAAACCCTTACCTCTTTTGGCTACCCATCTTGGCTTGGCCACCCAGGCTAGGGAGCCAGAGTGAAGAGCACGAGGTTAAAGAGGGCGGTTGCTGCCTGCAGTGGGCTTATATAGGGCCTGTGAGGTCACACACACAGCCAATCAGCGAGAGAGTCACCCATTACAAAACTATCTCAATATGGCCAGGATCCCGCCCAAGGGCAGTCCTAATATCCACAGAAATTACTTCTGGGCCTCAATCTCCCGATGCACTGTGTCCGCCCATTTAAAGGGCCCTTACAAGGTACTTGCTTTGGGATCATGGGTATATGACTTAAAATCTCAAGGTGTCAGTTTCCTCATCTATAAATCAAAAGTAGCAATATTTGTACTATCCTTTCTTCATATGGTTGTTGTTAGAAAGGCACTTAATAAAATTTGAAGCCAAATGTAAATGTGGAATATTATCATTATCCTCTCTGACATGCCCCTGAAATAGCATTTAAAATTTCTGTCAGTAGTTTCCGAACTCTAAAGTATTATCTGGCCAACTTTAGTTTAGAAAAAGCTGTTCAATTCAATTCAATTTGACAAGCATTCAAGTAGCTCTTATTTACCAGGCAGGCAATATGAAAGTTGCTGGGTACACAAGACGAAAAAGAAACTAATCTGAGACTTTCATTCTATTTGAGGAAACAGAATACACAGATAAGTAAAAATAATATATAGAAGACAAATGCCAAGTAATTGGGGTTGGGGAAGGTACTAGCTCCTGAGAATATAAATTAAAGCCTCATATAGAAGATGGCTCTGTTGAGTCTTGCAAGGAATCACAGATTTTAAGCAATGGAGGTGAAGAAGGAGTAATTTTTAAATATGATGAGCAGTCTTTGAAAAAGGTACAGTAAAGGGAGATGTATTGCTACATATGGGAAAGAGCAAAGCAGGACAATTTGGATGGAACATAGAGAGTATGAAGGAGAGCAATAAGCTTGGGAAGTTGATTTGAATTCAGACTGTGAAGAGGTTTTAAGGAAAAAGGGATGGCAGAGGATGAGATGGATAAATGTAAACAAACTTGAACTTGGACAGACTTTGAGAGTTCGTGGAAGATAGAAAATTCTGACATAGTCTGGACCATGGCAGGGTCACAAAGAGTGTGACATAACTGAATGATTGAATAACAACAAAAAGGGAGATAGGGAGATATATGTATGTGTGTGTATACATACATATATTATATATATATATTATATATATAAATATATATATATATATATATATATATATATACATGTACACACATGCATCCTCAAGACAGGAAGCAGCTACCATAGCTTGTGATTGTGTGTGATATGGCAAAATTTGAATTTTAAGAATGTCAATTTGGCATCACTACATAGAATAAATTGAAGAACAATTGCTATTATAAGGTGAGACATTATGATGATCTGAACTAGAGTAGAGGCTAAGGAAGTAGAGAGAAAAAAAGGCATTGTAGAAAGGGATATTGTATGTATCAACAAAACTTGGCTTCTACCTGGATATAAAGATAAGAGAGTCAAGGATGACTGTGATTTTGAATCTGTACAATGAAATAGGAAAATAAGGAAGAGAGATTTGATATGCCTATGCCTCAGCTACTAGGGAATGAATGAACAATAGGTAGTTTGTGATGAAGGATTTAAGACTAGGTGAGGGACTAGAAATGAACTGGGGCTAATTTTCTTGGCAATTATAAGGAAATTCATGGTAATTGATATCATCAACAGAGCAGATGGAGAGAAAAGAAGAGGGCTGTTCTAGAGTTGCTTTAATCAATTTCTCTTTGTGGAACATTCATTTTATTTGTGCATTGTACATTTTTTGACTATAGTTCTAGTGTTCTTAAAAATTTCCTTTGTCTGAGACTTTCATTCCCAACTTTATCTCTACCCTCACCCCTAGATATCATATGAAATTATTTTGGGCACCCAAAGATGAATTAAGGTGGAAAGCAGGGAAAGGACATTATAAGTTTGGATTCAAGCAAAGCATTTGAGAATTTGTCAGCAATACTTCCCTTCCGTTCAAAATGCATATCCTAAGGGATTTATTTTTTTGGCTTTTCACTAAATATAATTTGTAAAATTTAAGAAGGAAACCTTAATTCTTTAGTTAGTAGTCTTTGGAATCTATGAACTGTAGAATTTTAGACCTTAAAGGAACCATAAAGATCATCTTACTGAAGTCTTTAATTTTACAGAAGAGAAAACTCTTGGTAACTTTTTTCCCCTTTTTGTCTTCATATTTCCCTCTATCCCTTTTGAAGGATAAAAGAGGGATAACATAGAGCACTAAATAAAATGATATCGCAGAGAGGAACTAAAGACAAACTATAGAAAGTAAGCTCACTCTGCAGGAGGGGTCACAGGCACTTAAACAGAACACTGTGCTACCCACAACAAGCTAGCTTCAGATGAGCAATACTCTTTCAAGTTCTGGAAACTACAGAGATGAGAGGATTATAACCATTTGAAGAAATGAAGAAAGCTAAAGGTAGGGGGGGAGAAAAGTCCATAAGACTACAGGGATTTCTTTCAATATTTCACTAGAGTAGTCAAAAGGGCCTCTCTCTTCCTGAAACTAAACCACAGAAGCAGAATAGGGATATGATATGTCTAATACTTTGTGCTGCTATGCTTTTTATAACAACTCCATAATTTTCATATACAAATTCAGAACTTTCATTCCTCATTGCAGTAAAGTAATTTAAGCATTTAACTTGGATTCAGACTGTGAAGGGATTTAAAGGAAAAAGTGATGGCAGAGGATGAGATGTATAAATGGTGTCATGGAAACAACAAACTTGAACTTGGATAGACTTTGAGAGATAGTGGAGTATAGAAAGTTCTGACCTACTATATGGATCATGGGGGTCACAAAAAGTATGACATGACTAAATGATTGAATAACAACAAAAAGGGAGATATATATGTGTATGTGTGAGTGTGTGTGTTAACTCATTTCCCAGCAATTCTGTAGTTAGAAGTAGCTCCCTATATCACTAAGATGTAAAATTCTCTCCAGCTTTTTTGGTTTTTTGAGTTAGAATAATATCAAGTTGAGGTTACAAAAGAAACGGTAAAAAAATTAAGTCCTGGAATTCTGAATTATTTTTCAGAAAAGTTTTATTTTAAAAGAATGTTAATACTTTCAATATTACTATAGAAGAAAGAAGGCCAGTAAAATGGTAAAATGATGAATAACCAATAAATAGTCCCCCTGCTCTATTGCCATCCTGTGAAAGTGAGAATATGAGAAAGTGAGATAGACCCCAAGTGTACAACTTATAGGAGGCTAGAGATGAGCCACATGGAACAGACATGTATAGATGATTAATATCTGTATCATTGGAAAGGCATTCTCATTGACAAGATTGTAAAATGACTAGAGATAAATTATTTTTAATAATTTTCATAATAGCATTGAAACATATACAGACACTGTCTTTGTATACACACATGTATGTGTATGTATATATATAGTTATGTATGTACATACATACATATATATTACATCTAAATCAAATATAACCATATATGTATATGTATTTGTTTGCGTCTTTTGAAAAAAACATAGATTGCAGAAAGATGAAAAAATACTGAAGTCTAAAGTTTTCAAATAATAGATATGCTCTTTCTTTTTAGATATATTCTAAAGAAAAAGTGAAGTAAAGAGAGGGACAGAAAAAATAAAAAACACAATTCGTGTTAGAAAGTTGCTAAATACTTCCCTCCAGAAAGACAATACAAAGAACTTGTATCTGAATAAGGTAACAGAGTAATTTTGTGCATAGACTAATCACATCCAAATTAGAATATAACATGAAATTAAATCAAAGTTAATTCCTTTTTAAAAGGTTAAGGACTAAGTAACACATTATAATTTTCTTCCTAGAGCTTTCCTCTAGAGATCTCTTTTTAGGATTTTGTAGCTATATGAACAAGATGACATGGATTCACACTGCCAACAGTGATTCACATATTCATGTTAACCACAAAAGTTATCAGATCGTTTCTGTATTGAGTTCTAGACAACTTAAAACATCACAGACCCTATTTAATTCTCCTTACGAATTAATTCCAGTTTACATTTCTGTTTTGATTTACTTATAGCTTATAAACATATGGGGTAGAGGGCTAGCCTAATACTAAATGATTTTTACTTCAACCCCATAAAGGTATGTTTTCTTTTGGATAATCAAGTTTTTCTGCAAAAATCTTGCCACCAAAAGAAGGTCTTATTTTAATTTATTCTACACTTGTTACTTTCTATATCAACTCATTGGGCTGTGGGAGAGGTGAGATGATTTATCTAAGAACACAATATGTGTGATCCAAGATTAAAATCCAGGGACACTGTTTCAGACTGCTCACTTACAATACTTATTCAAATAATGCCTGAATGGAAAGAGGAAATTGGATTCTCCCAATCACATGAAAAAAAAAAAAGTTAAGTCAAAGAAAATAGGTGTGAGAGAGGGAGAGAAGTTGATTAGGAGACTTCCATCAATTTTCTTCCTTCTACCCCATTTGTTAAAATTCAACAATGTAAGAATTGTAAAACAGAATTAATGAGAGACTAAGGACTAAAGAATGGTATAAAGTCTAATTTATATACTCTTTCAGAGGGCAGCTAATCATTGGCTAGAAGCAAGCATTTTAAAAACCTAGATACATATTCTAAGAGCATGAGATAGGAGGAACTTTTTGGATTGAATGAGAGTTAGCCCTAACCTTTGATATTCAAATTATGGAGAAGAGCTGACCCACAGAATTTAGCATGGACATCTTCTTTGTCAAGATTTATGTGCCATGGGAAAGCAGAATGAAGGCATCATGAAAGAATAAAGACAACTGGAGCCTTGAATCACTGAGGAATAAGTAGCATGGACTATGTGCATTTTGTATATGTATGGTTCTAATAGTTTATCCTGATGCTGTGTAAATTGATAGAAGAGTGAGCCTTAGGGTTGTGGGGGAAATGTTTTCTAATTACTCTTAGAAATTGGCATCAGTCAATAAATACTTTTCTCTTCAAACTTTTCAATGTTAAAGTTTCAAACTGAGCTGTCAAATCTAATGGCCTATTCTCAATGCTTATCCTTTTAAACCTTTCTGCAGCACTTGACACAGTTGATCCCCTTCTCCTTTGTCTTTTGGGCTTTCACCATCCTGTTCTCTTCTGGTTATCCTTATAACTGACAGCTTCCTCATTTTATTTTCTGATTCTTTACCCATGCCATGTCCACTACACCTGGATCTTGGGCTCCCTTCTCTTTTTATTCTCTCATTTGGTGACCTTAGCAGCTTCTATAGATTCAATGAACATCTATTCCTAGAATACCTATATTCAGAACAAGTTGCTCATAGTACTATAGAATTTTTTAAAAAAGAAAGAAAGAGTAGAAGTTCATCTTTGCTAGTTCAGTAATGTGATTGTATGTTGTAGCAAAATTCAAATAGATAATTGAGGAATAAAACATTATCAATTTTCTTTTTTGAACATCTTGAACTAGATGTCTTTTCTAACTTATCATGTCAAAATTAGAACTTATTATCTTTCCATTTAAACCCTCCCTTCTTCCAAAGGGCCCTGTGTGGGACAGGTCAAGTGCAAAACCACCGTTCCCAATTAACTAATAAGAGGCATCATCAGGTACAAAGAGAAAACATTGATTTAATCCCTGCAGGGAGAGGCCCAGACACACCTGGGAGCCATCCCAGCTCCACCACATGCTCCTGGAACCTGACCAGCTTCCAGTTTGTCCAGGGTTTAAAAGCAAAAGACTTGAGCCTTCTCAGTGGATAGACTAAGAGGACATAACCGTCCTTGATCAATGGTCATTAATGTTGGCTGTCTCCCACAAGTCAAGTGACTTCCTGCAACTTCTGGTATCTCAGGGTTCAAAGTGCATCCCTCCAAAGATCAAATGACCTCCCCAAGGTTCCAGCTCTGGGAACAGGGATTATGTGACTTAATACTGAGAAATATTTCATTCAATCAGTCCCATTCATCCCTGTTACTTTCAAAGTCTCCACCATCCTCCCAGTTAGAATCATATTCTCAAAGTCATTCTCAGTTCTTCATTTCCACCCATTAGACTTTTTCAAATCCATGTCATAATCTGGCATTTATAATTTCACATTTTCCATATATGCTTTCTTCTTTCTTCTCATATAACCTTCCTTTAGTTCATTCAATTCATCAACAAGATTTCAATAGTCATATCATTTTCCTTTCTTCAAAATTTTCCTTATTTCATACTATTCTCCATAATGAATTTTCTAAATTATAGATTTAACTTTGACATTGCTCTACTCAACAAACTCCAGTATTTCACTATTATCTTTAGAATCAAATATTGTTTTCTGTTCTATATTTAAATCACGCCGTAACTTGGTCTCTTCTTATAATTTCAGGCATTTTATTCTTTATTTTCCTGCACACATTTTACCATCCAATTATGAGTTGACTTGATTTAAGTATTGAAGGAAGTCAGGAATAGGTTAGAGAGGGTACATTTCAAGCATGAAAGATATTGAAAAGTCGCAGAGAGATGAGATAAAATATCATGGGTAAGAAAAATCAAGTCAACTCATAATTGGATGGTAAAATGTGTGCAGGAAAATAAAGAATAAAATGCCTGAAATTCTAAGAAGAGACCAAGTTACGGCGTGATTTAAATATAGAACAGAAAACAATATTAGATTCTAAAGGTAATAGTGAAATACTGGAGTTTGTTGAGTAGAGCAAGGTCAAAGTTAAATCTATAATTTAGAAAATTCATTATGGAGAATAGTATGGAATAGGGAAGCCTCCCTTCACCCTGTCAAAACCAGATTGATAGTCCCATTCCCACTCTCAGAACTTTGACTCCACCCCTGCTGTTGTCTACCCCTGTAGCTGGGCCACCTGAATATATATGTCATTGAGAACCCATATTGGTTGCTAGATTCTTGGCGATGATAGTCTCCTTCAGCCCTAGGACCAAACCATGGATCTATTTGTTCCCAATAAATCTTTCCCTTTCAAATAAAACATTAAAAACTCTCTAATCTCTATCTTGCCTCAGTTTCTCCAGCATTACCATTTATACATGTGTTTACACATATATGTATGTTGCTAAGTTATTTGATTGTTGTCCAACTCTTTCTTACCGTTTTCTTGCCAAATACTTGACTGTTCTACTAGTTCTTACTGCAAGTCATTTTACAGTTGAGGAAATATATATATATATATATATATAACTTGCTCAAGGTCATACTACTATTAAGTGTCTCAGGCCAGATTTGAACTCAGATCCTCATAATTCTAGGGCTAGTACTCTATCCATTGTACCACTTATCTGCCCTTATTTGTATATAAAAATACCACAGATAGATATACATCTAAATATAAAATATATCAGCACCAGATGTAACTTCCACAAAAATTAATTTTGCTAAGGCACAGGGATATTGCCAACAAAAAATAAAAAGGCATCAATATTATACAAAGCTTTTGCTGAACATAACATAATGAAAATAGTGATTAGGAGCACAAACAAAAGATATGTAACTGAAAGAGGATTAACACTGGAATCTTCCCCAAAAAATACTAAAGAAGGGAAAGGGACCTGTCTGTGCCAAAATGTTTGTGGCGGCTCTTTTCATAGTGGCTAGAAACTGGAAGATGAATGGATGTCCATCAATTGGAGAATGGTTGGATAAATTATGGTAAATGAAGGCTATGGAATATTATTGCTCTGTAAGAAATGACCAGCAGGAGGAATACAGAGAGGCTTGGAGAGACTTACATGAACTGATGCTGAGTGAAATGAGCAGAACCAGGAGATCATTATATACTTCAACAACAATACTGTATGAAGATGTATTCTGATGGAAGTGAATATCTTCAACATAAAGAAGATCCAACTCACTTCCAGCTAATCAATGATGGACAGAAACAACTACACCCAGAGAAGGAACACTGGGAATTGAATGTAAACTGTTAGCACTACTGTCTATCTACCCAGGTTACTTATACCTTCGGAATCTAATGCTTATTGTGCAACAAGAAAATGGTATTTACACACATATATTGTATCTAGGTTATACTGTAACACATGTAAAATGTATGAGATTGCCTGTCATCTAGGGGAGGGAGTAGAGGGAGGGCGGGGAAAATTTGGAAAAAATGAATACAAGGAATAATGTTATAAAAAAATTACTCATGCATATATACTGTCAAAAATGTATAATTATAAAATTAATTTAAAAAACACACTGGAATCTTAAATAATATGTGAGTCAAAGAATGAGCCAAAGATACAATTAATATTACTTTCTCAGAAGAAAAATCATTTCCTTATAAGAACATATTAATAACTTTACAAGAAGAGAAAGGAATAGCAAAATGAATACTCATTAAAAAAATTAAATAGCTTAAAACAAATGTAAAATAAGACCCAAAGAGATGTAAAAAAATAGAAGAGAAATAAACTAACAACATAATTAGAGAAATTATAAAACTAAAATCTAGTTCTTTGAAAACACTAATAAAATGATAGATGACTATAATCTGATGAAAAGGGAAAAGACTGATAAATCATTAAAATCATAAGCTAAAATGCCAGTAAAAAAAAAAAAAAAAAAAAAAAAAAAAGTAAAAAAAGTTACTGGAACCTACTATGCATAGTTACCTGTTAACAAAACTGAGGACATAAAATAGAATAATACCAAAATATAAAATAACCAAATTAAAAAGAAAACAAAATAGATATATAAATAATGCAATCTTAGCAAAGGAAATAGAATTAGATCTAAGGCACTACCAAAGGGAAAGCAGTGATTCTTGGTCTCAATGTGTTCATAGGAAAATTCTGTTAAACTTTTAAAGACTAGTTAACAGCAAAATAATTTTTTTTAATTAAGAAAGAAAGTACTTGACCAGATTTCATTTCTTAAAACAAAAAGATTTCTAATACTTAAGTCAGAGAAGGATAAAGCACAGAAAGAAAACTCTAAACCAATAATATTAATAAATATCAATTTAAAATTTTAAATCAAATTCTGTTAGACTACAGTGATTCATCAAAGAAATTATTTCTTTATGACCAAGTTGGCATATGCCAAGTTTGATGCATACTAAGGTTACAAGGATGGTTTACTATTAAGAAAACATTCAACAGAACTGATAATATTAAAAATCAAAAGACAAATATCCAATAGCCACATAATTATCTCAATAGATGCAGAAAAAAGCCTTTGCAAAGTAGAAAATTCATTAATGCTAAAAGTTGTACAAAATATACACTTACAGGGACTTAATTTATATCACAAAAACATTTATCTAAAACCAAAAACAATTATTATTTGTTTCAGCAAAATTGTAAGTTACAAAATAAACTTATAAAACCAATAGCATTTCTTTATCATTTCATCAAAATCCAAGAGGGAAAAGTGAAAAAGAAAACTGCAAGCCAAATATTTATTTTTTAAAAATCTGAGAATTAATCTACCAAAATGCCAAAGTACATAAAATATTTGCATAGATTCCATTAACAATGATCCTTAAAGTAATAAAGAATAACTTAAATAGGGATAATTTACAGAACTACATAAAAATAATAAAATTCACTTAAAAATAGAATACAAAGGAATCTAATGAAAAAAGTGATACATTTAAAAATAACATTTCTGAATACCACACCATATCTCTTTATCTGATAAGGTAACAATCATCAAAACGATCTGATGTTTTTTTTTTTTTTTTTTTTTTTTTTTTTTTTTTTAAGATTTCAGGCTTAGTCCTATATAGGACTAAGTCCACTATGGGATACTTTCTCTCTCTCCCTCATAGTGACTTCTCTTTAAATGATGCTTTTTTTCCTTATTATGAAAACTCCTCTATGGATCTAACTGCCAGTCAATGGCGTACTCTCACTGCATGGCTTATTCTTTAAGAGATTCTTTCAAACTCCTTTACTTGATATTGATAATCCTATTGCTTTCACAATTCTATTTCATATTTATCATTCTTGGTGCCTATTTTTACCGCTTACTTTGTTTGTAACCTCTTCTAAATAAATGTATCTATAGTTAAAAAAAAGGAAAAAATAGATCAATAGAACAACCTAGGAAAGAGAGAATCAGAAACAAAATAAATCTATCAAGTGGTTTTAAATAAATGAGTAAAAACAAAACAAACAAACAACAACAACAAAACCCAACACATTCATTCCTTATGAAAGAACTCTATTTTATTAAAAAAAAAAAAAAAACCTACAAAAGATAACGGAAAACCAGTATGGGAGAAATTAGGCTTTCTTCACTATGTTCCATTGAAAGTAAATATGACTTTAATACTACTACTAATAATTTTTAAAATAAGAGAAACTGATCATATACCTCTAACAACAATGGATAGAAGATATATTCTTAACCAAAAAAAGAAAGAAGCATTTACAGAAGATAAGAGATAACTGATCATATGATAGAAAATAGCTTCTATATAAATAAAAACAAAATTAATATAGCTTAAGGGAAGTCCTCAGATGAGAGGGAACTGCTGTATTAGGTTGATCTGATAAATGTTTATTATTCACAATGTTTATAGTCAGGAAAATCTCATCCTCTAGCCTTAGATATTTAATATCTGTGTGGTCTTATCAAGGTCATTTAACCCTGTTAGTCTTTGTTATCTCAATTTGCAAAATGAACTGGAGAAGAAAATGGTAAACCATGCTAGTATTTTTCTCAAGAAAATCCAAAATGGGATCATGAAGATTTGAACACAACTGAAACAACTGAACAAATACAATAATGTATATGTGTGTATGTTTGTATATTCCTATAGATATTCCCCAATAGATAAATGGTCAAAGATACAGTTTTCCAAAGAACTGGATAGCATGACAACCATAAGGAAAAAAAAAAAAAAAGTACCAAATAACTAATACTAAGAGAAAGTTATGCAAATCAAAACAAGCCTTAGGCTTCATTAAAATATGACTTCTTTGAGTGAGCAAGGGCCATGTCCACCTTTCATTTGTATACATAACAGAGTATTTACACATATAGTAAGTGCTTCAGAAATATATTGTGGTGGTGTTTTTTCTATCACAGCACCATCTCAGCATCTTTTCTTTGAGCTGATTATGTCCTCTGACTATTAAAAATGAATGCATTTAATTAGAAGCAGTCATGAGCTAGAAATATAGGAATGAGGATCCAGAGAGTAATCTTAATTTAAAGTGGCAATTTATGTATTTGAGCTTTGGGTGCCTAGGTGTGGTAGTATGTTCCTTTTTGTTTTCTTAATTAATCTTTTTATCCCTACTGCTGACCAAACTTATTAGCAATATGTACTTAAAATAATTAAGTTATACAACTACCCTTATCAATATTATTTGCCCTAAATTTAACATACTTGGCATGATTTTTAAAAGAATATAGCTAAGTTATTTAATTTAAAATGAAGTGTAGTATATTGGTTAGAAAGATCCCCTGTTAAGGCAAGATCAAATAATCTCAGATTCTAGTCACCTTTAAACCTTTGCCAACTTTATCATATTGTTTAAGTCATTTTACAGATGTGAAACTCAGTTATTTCATCAGTAAAATGGAGACAATTATCCTTTACCTGCCTCAAAGCACAGGGCTAGAGCAGATGATCTCTTGCGATCTTTTTTAACTCTATGATTTGATTTTATGACATCTGAAACTGCTATGATATTCTCAAGAGAAATAATTGAAAAGAGTTCCTTAGCTTTATAGAAGGAAGGTGTATAAAGGGAGTGTGAAATGGGAAGGGGGAAAGGGTTTCAACAGTAAAAATAATATAACATTAACTGTCAGGCCTTGGACCAGAGGGACTTTCAGTATAAAAACATAGTGCATGTCATGGAACTTTGGTCAGATCTTAAAGTTTCTGCTAACCATGACTGTGAGAAGAGACTGGAACTGAAGTTTACTTTGATCTCCTGGGGAAATAGTGCTTTGGAAATTCACAAAAGTAAAAGTGAACCCTACATAAAACCTCATTTATTTTTCCATTATTTTGAGCATGTTAAAATTCATTCCTATTTAAAATAACCTACACAATTCAAAATAAGAACTAGGCACTACTTCAATCCCACCTTTTTGTCACTAATCTCAACTCACTTTTCCTCTTATTTCTTCTCTAGTAGTTAGCGCTTGCTATCAATCTTAAAGGAAAAGAAGAGCTATATTCCCTTATGGTAAATAAAAGCATAGCGGAGACTTAGACCAGGTGACTGACTCTATGAATAGGAACCAAGTATTTTCTTTGGGCATATATTCCTATGGCCTAACCATCCCATTTTCTCTTTTAGTTCAGAATGAAGCAGTTGAACACTCCACAGCCCACTGCACCCACATTTAAAAAAAAAGATATATCACAGAAGAATATTCAAAACAGTATTCAATGATGCGTCTGAAGATAATATGAAGCAGCAACAGCTTCTCAAGCAGGGTTACCCATGAGTACCAAATAAATAGCATGTCTCCTCTTAAACAGTGTTATCAAATGCCATTAAGACCAGTGACAACAGCTGTGATATTTTGTGCCTTCAAATAAGGAGAAACACATTTGTGGTGGAAGTAAGAGAGTACTGAAGTGGGACAGAAGACACTTATTAGGTCAAGCTTTGATTCCCATGGCATGAGCATCTCACTCATCTCTGCTCACAATTTCTTTTTGTATGCATTTATACATGTGTGCCTATCTCTATATAAATATGGCTAAAAAGCAAGATATATCCCGTCCTACATATACCTACATACCAGCCCTGAATATCAATTTGAGTAAGGCAATTGATAAATCTCTTAGATGGAATTATAAGAACTGGATCTTGCCTCAATGTAGACTCTTGAAATCTATTATTTGGCTGTTATATACCTGAATCATAGTATCAGGGAACAGCAATTTAAGGCAGATGCATTTGGTTATTTTTTTGTCTGAAATGTTATAATTAAAGGAATTTAAAACAACCTGCTTGTGAATGATACTATTAAAAGATAAGGAAGAATTTGGTAAATACATAATTAACTTTCACTGCCCCCGGGCTGGCTTTCACTGGAAAAGTGACTAATAACTGTATGTGCTAGATTCAAAGAGCTTAAAAATATTTCTGCCATATGTCCACCACATTGAATATTATTTCACCATTAATGAATCATTCTTTGGGGTCAGGATATTACCTTCCTTTCTAAGTATCCTCTTTTAACATCATCTAAGTCTAGAAAGGGTAGTATAATATGCCATTAAAGATTGTTAACAGCTTTTAGTGTCGATTGGGTCAATTGGATTCTGATCACTTTCCTCTAAGTCTGTAGTTTTGATGGAGGAAGAGTGAAGGTCAAATTTGGAGTGAGCCAGGAGGAGGTGAGCACTGCCTGAGAAGGGTAGACCTATGTGAGATGCCAGAGTCAATCAAGCAATAAATATTTAGTAAACAGCTATTAAATGCCAAGCATTATGCAAAGTGGTAGGACAGGGCACTGAATGCCTAGAATAAAGAACATATGAAAACAATAGAGGTAGGAGGATAGCACAGGCAAAAATTGTCCTGCATCATGATTTAACCTCCAGAGGAGCAGGCTGGCAAATGCCTTTTCAACTTCTTTCTTGTGGAAAGTGGATCAGAAAGTGGAAAGAAATGTTGAATGTTGCTGCCTCCTCATTATCTACATGACATTTTTAGAATCACCACTGGACACCAAATGGCAGAGGAGCTGGAAGCTGAGGGAATTGAGGTGAGACAGACCAGGAAAACCAAGAACAGTAATCTTACCTCTTTCCCTAATGCTGCTCCATTTCCCACCTGAGTGCACTTACCCAAGTTCCCATATAGTTAGTACCCTATTGTCAAACGACTGTGTACCTTTACAGGACAGCCTCCAGGCTGCTCCATTATCTGATCCTACACGTGCAATTCTTGTATGAACTTTAATTAAATGTATTCATAAATGTGCATTGATCTCCCACAGGGGAAAAAATATTAAACAACCTTAAAAGAGTCCATCTTCTTTATCTTTTTTTGCCATCAGCCAATAAGGATAGAATTTTGATCAGAAAGGAAAGGAACTCAGCCCCATTTCTGAATATAACCTATTCATAATGTGCACTCCATCCCTCAGAAGCCAATTCTACTAACTAGAGTCACAGGGAATTAGACATCAATTGCTAAACAGGCCACATTTCAAATGGTGCTGAGCAAGCTAACTTTCTAGGTCCAGTTCATAATGTTCAATTGGTAGCAAGGGAGCTACAAAGCAGTAAGCTCTGATATGATGACTAATCAATCAGAATTTGAAAGCTCCTACATAGGGAATTCTGGGTAAATGCAATGAGGCTTTGGAAGCTATGATAGAAAAAAGAAGAAAAAAAAAAGGAAAGGGGAAAAGGAAAGTCTGCAGCTCTCATATTTGCTTGAACAGCTGTCATATGTCTCAGGAAGAGAATGGTTTTTCTAAGTAAAAATCTCATTTGCATTCTATAGGAATTGGTAGGAAATCAGTGAATAAACAAATTTAGCCCCAATTCCCTCCTAATAATTATGACCCTGTCTTATTCCCCGAAGTCTCAATAGAAAGCAGCTGAAGCCTCACAACATTAGTTTTAGGAGGCAGGATCTTTAAGATGATGATTAGAGAAAATGCCCCAATCTTGCTTGTCACAGCAGTGTTCCATGGTTGTAATTTTGCCTCATAATCCCCCATGCCCCACTTGTTACTAAATAAATAGAAATAGTTCCATAGAGGCCTCAGATGAATTTCTGTAGCCCAATTTGGAGTCTCAGAATGGTTATGCTCTACCTAGCATACCACAAGGAAATCTCTCATTAATGGCAGGCAACCTGTTATCACCTCAGGATATCTTTGGCTTTGTTAATTCAATAAGCATTTTGAAATACCATTTATGTAAGGAACAATCAATCCATCATTAAGCAGGAACTAGGAAGATCTACCTGTTCAGCCCTCTAATTCTACAGCTGGGAAGAACTGATTTATCCATCAAGAAACACTTATTAAGTGTCTGTTAGTGGGAGAGGAGGGACAAATATGCTAAGTTCTCAGGATAGAAAACAAGGGGAAAAAACCTACCTCTAATGGGGAAAACAACACACAAACAAAATATATATATAAAAAGAAAACTACATACAGAATAGACAAAAATTAATCAAAGGAGCCGCTGAAATAAAGAGGGATTAGGCTTTAGCAAAGTATACTTTAGCATACTGTTTTTCACTTTCTGTTTTTTTTGTTTGTTTGTTTGTTTGTTTTTTCATGAGCCCCTTTGGGTTCATGTCTCCTTTCACAACATGACTAATGTGGTAATAGTTTCGAATAATTTGCTTTGTATAATTGGACATTTATAACCTATATCAAATTGTTTACTCTTTCAGGGAGGGAAGGAGAAGAAAAAAAGTGAAACAAACAAACAAAAAAAAGAATGTTTAAATTTTTCTTTACAGTAACTGGGGAAACCTAAAATATTTTTTGAATAAGGGATTAGGTGAGATTTAAAATGGGTCTTAAAGGAATCCAGAGAGATCAGTAGTCAGCACAGAGAAAGAAAAGGGTTCCAGACAGGAGAGGCAGTCAGAGCAAATTTTGGGAGTGGAGCTTTCTTTGTTTGATAGCAGGAGTCCAGAATCACAGGATCGAAGAGTTGTGAGAATAATGTGTAAGAACACTGGAAAAGTAGAGGGGGGGGCTTGGGTTATGAAAGACTTTGAATGTCAAAGAGAACACTGTGCTGGGTGTCAGAAACAGAAAAATAAAATTAAAAAAATAACAAAATCAGCGCTGCCCTTGAGAAACCTACTCGGGAGGTGTAGAGGATAATAAATAAATAAATACAAACTTAATAAGTAAGATTATAAGAACTGAATAATGAAATTCAATTTGACAGTCTTCACAGGATTCAAGTCCTATCTGACATCACTGACCCCATTTCTCTTATCAAGTTCCTAACCTACTCAATGACTTAGGCTACTCTCTTAGACTTGCAATTGCAAAGAGGTCATTCAGCACCATTAGGAATTAGAAGGAATCTGATAGTTCCCCTATACCAACAAAATCACAGCCACTCTGTATCCCATAAGCTATTGTAGAATCAGAATTTCAGAGTTAAAAGGGATTTCAAGGGGCTCTTAGCATAACCTGTCCACCATAAAGCTTCCTTATAACAGCAAAAAAGTGCTTGCATGTTTCGAAATTATGGAATACATAATGCTGCCTGAACCACATTAAAATGTATTAGGGAAATTTTTTAAAAATTAAATAAAAATATAACTTAGATAATGCTATTTTATGGTTTTCTAAGTTAAATTTTTTTCTGAGTGTGACACAACTGATTCAAATAATGTTACATTAAACTCTGTGTGAAGGAAGGGAAAGATCTAAATGGAGAAATTCAGTTCTATAAATATTCAAAGATGGGCTTGTTAGAGTTTTTCATAGATTAAGGAATCATTTTTAATTTAAAAATGAATCAACAGATATTCACTTTTCTAAGCAGACATACTGAAAGGATTGTTATGGGGATTTTTAGTTTTCTCACAAAAGAACTGTCAAATTCTAGAATAATAAGAATCCAAACACAGAACAGAAGCTGTGGCATATCTAACTCCACATTACTTAGAGAACTTTGCCAATGGGCACTTCTGCACATTAACAATACAATGATCATTTAGATCCTTCATGATGGACCCTGAGTCCTTACAAAACATTTAAATGACTCCTGGTCATCAAAAGAATATTTCATTAACTAGCCATTCTATGGTGAATTATAGCGGGTTCACTAGATGCATGTACATGCAAAATACATTATGATATTGTGATGTGAGTTTAGAGGCATCATAAATGCAATAATTGCTTAACTTACATAAAATACAATAAAATGGTTACATAACATGTTACAAAAACTAGTAGCTTAGTTCATATCTACACTTTGTTTTGGCTTAAGAAATTTAGGTGATAATTGAGGTTGCTATGAGGTTTGTCCTTCATTCTCTATGAGGACCATGACATCAGAGAGGTGATGTCATGACATGAGAGAGAGTTTGGATTTAAGTGAGGGAGGGCTGTGCAAGGTCACCTGCCTCACTTTCTTTTCCAGAGCCTTCTGGGCTAAATATAGATCAGGACGCCTGGAGATGGCTCTTAGAAGTTAAGATAGTATACAAATGGATGATGACAAGAGAATTAGAGGAGATGATTTTAACTTTATTCTACTTTTTCAGAATACATGAAAACCACCAGATTATCTCATCTGTTTACTGAGGCAGGATGAAAATAGATAAAAATGGCACAGAAAAGAAGAGATGGCAGGTGGGAGGAAGGAGGGAAGAGAGAGAGAGAGACAGAGACAGAGACAGAGTCAGAAAGACAGAGAGAGAAGAGACAGTTAGAGACAGACAGACATACAAGCAGAGACAGACACAGAGCAACAGACATACAAAGAGAAACAAAGAGAGAGAGAGAGATTCTCACCAAAAGCATTATTCTCAAAAGTCCAAATTAAAACCTTCACTGGGAATATGAAATTATTTCTATTGATGGTACTTGATTATTTCTATTGATGATACCTACACAATTAGATTAATGACATTGGAATTATCCTTGATCTTTCTCTCCCTCAGGCTTTATGTCTTCTTTGTTCTATCTTCACTCAATATTTTACATCTATCAGATGTCAGTTTCCTTCCACTCACATAATTTCTATCCTAGTTCAGGTTCCTTTCTGCTCTTACTTGGATTATTCTAATAATCTCAGTAAGACTAATTGACCTCCTTGATTATAATTTTCCCCATCTCTAATTAATCCTCCACACAGCTGTCACATTGATATTCCTGAAACACAGATCTGACCATGTCATTTTTTTAATTCAAAAATTTTCCATGTCATTTCTAAGACAAAATAGAAACTCTTTAGACCAATACATACAGCTCTGAACAATTTAGCTCTCTTAAATCTTTAGAATATCATATCATATTAGTTTCCTTCATGTAATTCTTCTGATCTCACTGATTTCCCAAAACTCCATGTATTCTACATAACATCTCCATTCCTTTGCCTAAGCAATCTCCAGTGTCTAGAGTGTACTTCATCCTCAGCACTTTGTAAAATCACTAGCTTTTTTTCAAGGTACAACTAGACTAGATGGTCTTTGGAGGTTGCTTCTTATTTTAAATCTGTGACATTATAGTCTTATAATTTCCCCTCCAAATGACTTTTATATATTTTGTAGTTACTTGTGCACATGTTGTATTTTCTAAAAGAATTTATATTATCCATTGATCTCTAAGAGGACCATGACAGCAAAGAGTTTATGCCATGATAAGTGAGAGAGTTGGATTTAAGTGAGAGAGGGACATCATCAGCCTCACTTTTTTCTCCAGAGCCATCTGGGCCCAAAGGCAAGATAAAGATCTGGATGACTGAAAATGGTTCTTGGCAGTTGAAGTAGTATAACAATAGATGAAGGCAAGAGTATTACACCATTCCCTTAATGAAATGTTTTGTTTTGTTTTGTTTTTTCTTTATATCCCCAACACCTAACACAATGACTGGTATACAGTAAACACTTTAAAAAGATATATTGTACCAAATTTAATTTCTCATCCTTTAGAGAATTTTTTTTATTTCATTTCCCTCCATGGTTCTATAACATTTAAGTTGATTTAATCCAATTTACTCTTCCTATATGTGGACATCATTTTCATAGCTTCACTGAATATTTGTACTTTCTCTTTCAAATGTCAGCTTTACTTCTACTTGAGTCCTCCTTCAATTTACACTTGGTTTTTGCCTCATTTCCCCTTTTAAATCCATTCTATCAGCAAATACATTTTGCTGCTTTATCTGTTTTGCTTTTTTAAAAAAATAATTCCATGGTGAGTTTTTCTTGACTATCACTTTTTGATAAAAAATATCATGCCTTTCTATTTTTATTAATATTTTTATAATTATCTTCCCAAGGTACTTAATTTAACTATCTTGAATTCAGTTATACATTTATGTAATCTCTTAGGTTTTACTCCACTAAATTACATGGAACTATAACTGGATGATATATTTATGAAGTTAAACTATCACATGTCATTATATCTGGTGTTGTTTCCAAGACCTACTTCTATTTTCTGCCAACATATGCACCAACTTCTCTTCTGAAGTCTATAGGAAAGCAGCTTATTTAGGAAATAATTGAAGAGGAGGAGTTAGTATCAAGCTTTCTATATAATCCTTAAAAAAACTTTAAACATTTTAGTTTAGATAAAAGCTAGAAATGTCTAGAAATAGTGTGGTGGAAAAAATGTTGGCTTTAGAATTAAAAGGCCTAGGTTCAAATGATGCTTTAGTCATTTTCTATTTTGTGTCACCTTGGGAAATCCCCTAAAACTTTCTGGCCAACCTCTTTCATACACACACACACACACACACACACACACACACACACACACACACACAGGCATACATACATATATATATATATATATATATATATATATATATATATATATATATATATATATCCACAAGTCTTTTGCTCTGGTTAAAAAAAATAAAGTTTTTAGATGATTCCAGATTAATGAAATATCCATTCTCAGGTAATACACAGTTTAACAAAGATTATTTTAAAGACTCTTAGAAATGAACACATGATGGACAAATTACAGATAAGAACAAGTTCTATTAAATGTATTTTAGGCAAGAGAATGAACTTTCCACAAGATATCCTACCCTGAAAAAAAATATAATAGGTCAGTTTTAATGACTATGAATAAAGAAGTCTTATTATAAGGATACCCATTACAAGGATACAAAGGACAGGACACAATACAAAATCCTCTCTGTATCATCATTCTAAAGCTCATTCTCTCAAGGCATTCAACAAGGTTGTTTCCCTATATTTTCCTCTTGGTTGGATTTTACATTATTTTATTTTTCCATTAACAAAGGCTCTTGGTTATTGCATACATTAGCTTTGAAATTCAATGTCATTAAATGATTATCACAGGAACTGGATCATGACAGTTTTTAAGCTGCCCCCTCTACTAGTCTCCAGAATCCAAAGCAAGTTTATTTCTGACCAGATATGAAGAGCTCTTTTTCTCTTTAAAATCAAGGTTATCTGAATTTCTCTTTTAAAGCAAAGAAATGTTCCCATTATCCAGGATCTACACTAAGAGAAGGAAAAGAGAAAAAAACAGAAATTGCCTTTGTAAAGCTGGAGAGAATTCCTTTAAACTTCAGTGTACTTTGTCTATTCATAGTATCATGAATCTTAAATTGGAAGGGATCTCTTAGACCATCTAATCCAAGGTCTCTTTTTTTAGAAGAAGGAGCCTGAAACCCAGGTCTATTAGGTGACCTAGTTAAAATCACAAAAGGAATATCAGAGGTGTAATTTGAATTCTGCTCTTCTAACTCCAGGATCAGTGTCTTGTACCATACCATACCTCCACATCTGCTATATGCAAAACAGTGTAATTTTGTATTGTAGTGTGGAAGTAAGTACTATATACACAACAGTGAATTTATAAACAAAAAAAAAGAGAAAATTCTTGCACCAAGGTAAATTTTATTCTACTGGAGGTTTATCTTAGAGACAGAGAACAGATTTTATATCCTTTCCAGTGTTAAATAAATTATCATACGATCCTAAGACATGGAATACCAAGAAAACACCTCCACCCCCCCTATACACACTTTGTTGGTGGACCACTCAGTGTGGAGATAGTTACCATTCTCTCTTCTGCTGCAACACCATCCCCACAAATTCCATAATAGTAAACCATTGCCTTCTAACTCTGAAAGATCCACTTTAAAGACAACCTACTTGACATCCTACAAAGTGCCCCACTTGCTGTGAGACAAAACCATTCCTACTGTCCTTTGAAGAAGCATTTGACTGAGAATATCTTATCTCCAAGGTTTGCTTTCTTCCCAGCCTTGGAATTCTCATTACAGAAACATGTAAAAGAGAGTGTTATAGAAGCATAATATTACATATTTAGAGCTCAAAATGGTCTTAGAAGTATGGGTATCCACTACATAGAATTCCCAATTCCTCTATTTTTGTCCACCTGCAGTTTTTATTTCCTTCACAGGCTAATTGTACACTATTTCAAAGTCCGATTCTTTTTGTACAGCAAAATAACTGTTTGGACATGTATACATACATTGTATTTAATTTATACTTTAACATATTTAACATGTATTGGTCAACCTGCCATCTGGGGGGAGGGGGAAGGAGGGGAAAAATTAGGACAAAAGGTTTGTCAATTGTCATTGTTGTAAAATTGCCCATGCATATATCTGGTAAGTAAAAACTATTAAAAAAAATATGGGTATCTAGTCCTTTATATTGTGTTCCATTTCAAGTCTCTATCTGCTCTTGGTTTAAAATAATCACATAAAATTTTGCTCTGTCCTATAAATTCACTGCTGCCTTCTGAATTCCAGATCCTATATCATCCATCTAGTCTAGCTGTTCTGTCCATATGAACCCCTATGTTCTGCTGTGTCACCAAACTATTGCTGGATTGGAATATCCTGCACAGTGTAACAACCATTGCCAGCTGACTATTACCCACTTTCCTGTCCTCAATCAATGCATACCATATAAGAATGTTATCACACCATCAGGATTATTTTTGTGTTTTTTTATTGACCACTCTTAAGTTTCTCCTTTTCAAAATTTACATATACTATAATTTTCCTAGGGCACACATGGGTTGGATTTTGACAATCACAGGCCAAAAATCTTCAGTGACTCCTTATTAATGTCTCAGAGTTAAAATAAAAAAAAATCTTCCTTAAACCTGTTTTTGTCTATTATTCTAGTGTTATGTATTACTTTTCTTAATGTATCCTGATATTAGTTCTTCCCGGAAGTAAATACTCCAGTTCAGTCTACATGTTGAACCATCTTGTATTCTCCTCCACATTCACTCGCTCTTAATGCATCTCTTTAAGAACTTTTGTCTCTCTTCAAGGCTCAGCTCAGGTGCCACTTTTTCATTGATGTTCCCTTTCTATCTTTAATTAATTTGCATTTATTTAACTATATATTTCATATGCCCTCTAAATTCTAGTAGATGTTAAACTTCTTGAGGACAGGAATGATTTCACTTATATCTTTGTATCCCCAGTATCTATAAATTAGGCAGTTAATACATTTTTGTTGATGGAACTGAATTACACATAATCTGATGGCCTAATTCTACCTAGTTCATTGCCATTCTATAAATTTTCTGCCCAACCAAGTCATTCAGTACATTAAGATTAGAAAATGACAGGTTGCTAGAGCTTAAAACAGCCACAAATATAACTGGGCAGAGTTCCCAGCAGGTTTGAGAGAAATCATATGTAAGGAGAAACAAAGCTTTTGGTACTAGTCACCTTCCCTTAAGTCTGAATATATTTTTCTGTTTACTAAAATTCTTGTCCATCAAAATATACTTATGTCACATTTGTTCAAGGTCTTCTTTGTTTTCAGAATGGCTTTATTCATAGCATCTTATTTGATAAATGAATGTATTAATTTGTAGATACATATAATGACTATATGTTTTATCCCTTACCCCCATTCCCAAGCAACATGTTTTCTTTCAGGACTTTTTCTCAAGAGACAATTCCTGAACTTCTTTTAATAGTAGCAGTTCAAGGCATTAACAAACACTAAGTGTAGATAATTTTGTATTAGGTTCACCTAGGAATTTATTTATAAATATATTTATATATTTATAAATATACATTTTATATTTAATTAATTGATTAAATTTTTATTATTTATTAATTTTTATTTTTAAATTTAATGTACTTAATTTTAATAAATTTAACTTTTAATTAATTAATTTATATGTTTAGAAATATAATTTATTTATTTATAAATAATGAATATAAATTATTTATTAAATACA
Source organism: Sminthopsis crassicaudata (assembly GCF_048593235.1). Classification (NCBI taxonomy): domain Eukaryota; kingdom Metazoa; phylum Chordata; class Mammalia; order Dasyuromorphia; family Dasyuridae; genus Sminthopsis; species Sminthopsis crassicaudata. The sequence goes on along the minus strand of NC_133617.1, from coordinate 377,010,538 downwards.
AATTTATCAAATATAAATATAAATTATTATTAAATATAAATATAAATTATTTATTTATAAATAGGGCGAGACTTATTTGTTAATTTCTATGGACACCAGAATCCTATTGTTGCGAAAACCGGTTAAAACTTAAAGAGCATGTAAGTACCTAAGAGTTAAATATTACTACAACAAAGATAGTAGTGAAATTGCAAAATATATTTTCTTGAATCAAAACACCTCTACTGCATGTATCATTCAGGGAAAACAAAAACACAATTCTAACAAAAAGATCCAGATAAAATGTTGAAGTTTTTTCTTGTCTTTGTTTGCTTCTTTTGGTCCGAACCTGAGATTTCATGGCAATGGGTAACTTCCAATGTGGAAACCTGTGCCATCGATGTAGTTTAAAAACATATCTGTGTTCTGCAGTCTTAAAGAATTGCATAGAATATTGAGAGTTTAAGAAAACTGCCCAGTTACAAAGCTTGAATGTGTTTGTGGTAATTGTAAATGTACTTGCATTGTCCTTACTTCAAGTCCAGTCCTATGCAATAATATCTATCTCTTGTCCATAGTATCATAGATTTAGAGTCTGGATTGTCCTTGGAGGTCATTTAAATACAAGCAAAGTCATAAGATTTGATTTATATAATGAAATGAGTAAAGTTGGCAAGGTATACAAAAGAGGTATACAAAATATAAAAAATGCAAATAGTAAAGCCTAAAACTCTAAGCAAAGTCAATTTAATGATATGAGATAATAAAAAGTCAGGGGCACTTTAAATCCTAGAAGCCTTCATCCCAAGGACAGCTGAGAAATGACAGCATTTAAACTGCTTGCTTCATCTTGTTTTAGAAGTAACTGAAGAATTATGTTCCATGACTAACTAGGACAGTATTTTTTTAAACTAACTAATGATGATTGGAGGAAAATATATAGGCTTCTCAAAGAGAAAAGATGCATGCCAATTAGTGTAGAAGTGAAAGAATTCCAAAAGCCATATGAAAATGTAAAAGCCCTAAAGAAATGAGTGATCTAGAAATCAAAAACAAGTCTGGTTCTACCAGTCCTGGGTCTACCATTATTATATGTAATGATTTTTGATCAACTGAAAAGGATCATGGTGCCTTTGTTGGAAAGAAGGGCAGTTTGATAGAGGGGGTAACTTTTAGTAGAAAAGACTATATATTTTTGAAAATGAGTTTGAGAAGTTTCAAGGACATAAAATTGAAGATTTCAATAGAGAGTTGTTCATGTGGGACAGAAATTCAAGAAAAAGACTAGGCATAAAGATACCTGGAAATATAGATATGGATATACAAATCTGGACCTGGATATGTAGATCTGTGAGTCCTCTGAATAGACCTAATCTTAAAACCCATGCATGAGACTATGAGAGAAACAATGTGTGGAAGAGCAGAAGAGAGCCCAAGATAGAGCTCTGAGATTTTTTCCCCTTTTTTCCTTTTATTTTTAGTACATAAAAGATGATGTTCAAATGTGATAGCTATTCATTTTCATTTTTCTCACTGAATTTCCTGTATTACATCTTCTTTCTTTGAAGAGTCTCCCTGAGCTGGAAGGGACTTGAGATCACATCTAAACCAATCTGTAATTGAATAAGAATCTCCAGTAGAATATTTGCTTTAAGATCTCCAATGGTGGATGACCTACAACTTTCCAATACAACCTATTCTACTTTTGGAAAGCCATTGGAAACTTCTCACCCTACATCAAGAATAAATGTACCTCATAAAAGTGTTATCCATTTATCTCTTCTCCAGAGACAAATGGATTTTTTTATAATTCTTCCACATGGCAATGTGTTTTTCAAATATTTGAAGACAGAACAACTCTTTAGGTCTTGGCTTTTTCAGATAAAATAATCCAATGAGTCCTCAATTAGTCCTCATCCAATGTGATATGAAAGTTCTTCACCGTCCAAGAAGTTGGATTCCCCTGTATATTTATGTCTTACCTAAAAACATAGTACCTTAGATTAGGGGAGGATTTGATATTTTTGGATTAGTTCAGCAAGATTATCACCTGGTTGCCATGCTTCTCAGATTGCCCTACAATAATATTAGCCTACTTGGCTACCTTGATTACACTTTGACGTGCAATATATTTAAATCCTCATACACCTTTCTTAGTAAAAAACTCTCTAGCCATGGATCTACTATTAAAATTAGGAAGTTGATTTTTTAAATAAAAAATATAAGGTTTTACATTAATTATTATAAAATTTTATTTGATGATGTAGTTCAGCATTATTATCTACTATTTATTAAGTATCAGCTATATGCCAGGAATTGTGCTAAGTGCTAGGAATTCAGATATAACCAGAAATAAGATAGCACCTGCCTTCAAGAATTTCACATATTATCAAATAAAGGTAAAAAAGAAAGGAAGGTACCTAGGTGGATATACCAGAGAAATTATATATATATATATATATATATATATATATATATATATAAAATCAGGTTTAATCATTGATTCTTGGCTATTTCACTCAGGACTGATTTCCTTCTAATTTGACATAGAACTATTTTGATGACTGTTTGAACTCATACAATCCTCCCAGTTTTGAATCCACCTAATTACAATGTTGTATAGCCTGTATTTCGGCACTTGAATAGCATGAAACTGATTAAAAATCTGATAAAATTCAATTGAACTATTTCTATAGCATTTCCCTTCATCTACCAATATGGTGATTCTGTCAAAAAAGGTAATGAAGTTAGTATGGCATGCTACACACCTACTATTGATGAAGCCATTTTAACCCCTGTCTTTTCTAGATTAACCATCATTTTAGATTGAAACAATTGAAACAATTTTATCCAGTGCTTTACTTTCTCCATTAGATTGTTCAAGTCTTTTCTCTGGCCACATTAATATATTCTGCAAAGGGAGAGATATTGAGGGAAAATGCTCTCCATTTTCTGTTGAGGAAATCATAAGTACCAAGGCAGATTTGGTTTTCTCATCATAGGCTTCATGGGCATTGAATCTGACAAGAGATCTTAAGTCATACTGCTGTAGCCTGCAGAGCTACAGATGGTTGGCACCAAGAAGAACAATTCTCTGCCTTAACGTTCCATGGATTCTGATTGCTCCATTATAACAATAAAATTTGACCAAATTCAATGACCTGGTTTTCCAGTAATTTGTACAAAATAGCTTCACTTTGCTTTTGAAAGACATCACTGTGAAAACCCATCTCATGTTTGAAAGGTAGTTAAAACACACAGACTTAAATCAAATGAGCCTTCAGCTATCACTTAATTAGATAAATTGAAATAAGCAGCTCACAAAACCCTCTTTGTGTATAACTACTTTGTTTATGATAGATTTAAAGGAGAAAAAAGAAATAAGAAGCATCTACATTGGTCCTTTTTAGATTGTTAGTAAATTAATTTAAGTGTAATCTATTTTTTAAAATTGCTTTTTCAAAGAACCAGACTTTTGCAAGCTTACAATAGTCCCCTGAAAATAATAAGGAAGATATCCCAGAATTACAATAAAGTACAAGTTCCCTTCCCAGAGAAGATATGTTCCTTGTTCTTTCCCTTGAGCTTCATAGTTATTCCTACATAGTCATCTTTATCTGATTAAAAAAGAGTTTTTAAAGTTTAGAAACTTCTGTCCTTATTTTAAATTTTTAAATGTATACCCATATATAGAATATATGGTTATTCACAAAATAGTAAGATTAAGTATACATTTAGGAAAAGGAGGAAAAGTAATTGTATAAAATACAAACCCTGAAATAGGGAGACAAATGTAGACACCATTGTGCAAAGAGGAATTCCCCCAAAGTTCTTAGACTGAATTCCTAGACAACTTATTCCCTCCCTCTTCTAATGGAAGGAGAAAGAGGAAGGTAACCTTCAAAAGAGGATCTTTAAGTGGGAACAAATACAGGCAACCAGAAGAGCAATTTGGAGTCTGGAGGAAGGCAAGAATGCTGGTTATGCTAGACTTCAGCATGAGCTATGATAATTAGAGAAACCAGGAATATTTCATCCCCAAAGTGTTTTTGAAATAATAATCAAGGTACATTTTCTAGCATCTTTCAAATATTGTATATTTTTATGTTAATATTAAATTCAAATATTTATTATGTACCTACTGTTTACAAAGTCCTGCATTAAAATGAAATATGGCTTGCAGTCTAGTGTTGAGGGGGCATATTTTTTTCATTCATTAACCATGTATTAAGTTCTTAATTTGTCAGACACTATGTCTAGCACTGGGGACACAAAGACAAGATTTGGAATAGTACTTGCCTTAAACAAAAAAAATTCATGAGAGGTAGTGTGTAACCTCAAGAATCAAATACAAAATATGCAAAGAAATGGTGATCATAGATATATGTGAAAGATATTGCCATAGCCACAAATTTTAATACAAAATAATACATGCTACATTACACAAATGCTTTAGAATGTCTGATAGAGGCAAACATCTTTATCAATAAGGTGGGACAAATTATGAAAGGCTAAATTGAGGAGTTCATATTTTCACTGAATGTTGATAGTTTGGTAGAACTTCATGAGGAGATGAGCCATTCCAGGTATAGGGAATAACATGATCAAAGTCAAGGAGGCAAGAAAATATGGGCAATATTACATAGGAACTAGTGAGTGATCTAGTTTCAATTATCAGTGACTACAAGGTAGTACATGTTTGAGAGAATCCTAGAAAGATAGGATACTACCAGGTTACAGCCTGGATATCAAATGTCAGGCAAAGGAGTTTGAAATTTAATTCATAAAATTATCAGAAATCATTGAAATCTTTCAAAGGCAGAAGAATAATATCCTTATATCTCTACATTAAGAAAATTTATCTATTCGTGGTGAGGATAGGTTAGAATTGGAAGAAGGTGTAGGGGAAGAATGCCTATGGTTGAATGAAAAAAGTATTGTAATGGGAATTAGAAGATAGACTTAAATCCCAGGACTTCCACTCATTAGTTGTATTAACTAGGCTTGGGAAGCTTTCCTTCTTTTTTTAATCATAATGAAATTTTTTGATACCATTTGTCTTTATTTAACTAATTTCTCATTACATCACTATACTTAATAAAGAAAAATGAATAAACCCAAATAACTGATATAAAAAAACTTTGTCTTACACATTTCACAGTATCCATTCTGCACTGTAAGTACTCATATCTCCATTTTAAGAAAATATTTTGTTCTTTTCCCCAGAGGCTTCTTTGTAAACTTTCACAGAAAAACTTTCTTTTAGTAATCTTTTCATTTATTTTATGGTAATAATAGATTATATTGTTTTCTTGATGAAGTTTATTCTGCTCTGCATCATTTAATGCAAACATCTCTCCTCATATTTGTAATTTCTTATTGAACAGTAATATTCCATTACCATAACATTATATATTATACACATAATAACAATATGTACAGTAATATTTCACCACATTATTATATTTTTATACCTATATGTAGTGATTAGCCTTGCTTTCTACACAGTGGTTTATAAATGCTTCATTCATTCACTCATAGATCCACATCAATGTGCCTACCCTTCTTGCATCCCCTCCAAAACTGATCAGTCATCTCTTTTTTCCATCTTTGCCACTTTTCATATAGTAAAACCTTAGAAGTGTTATAATAAATATTTCTCTTATTATCAATGATTTGGAGAATGTTTTTATGTGGTCATTTGTAGTTTGAACATTTTTTGAAAACTAGTGGGAGAGTTGTCTAAGTTCCCACAAGATGACTATCAATTCAGCAGTTAGCCCATTCTGTAGCAATTGGGCATTTGCAATGAAAAAAAAAAAGATTTTGACATCTTCTTAATTAATTATAGTAATGGAGTTAACAATTACTATCTGAATGAATAGGCTTAGTCTGCCTCATCAGTTGTACAGCCATTTGTTCTAATGGCATCCTTGGGGGGAATTTTCATAGAGGAATCAAGGGAAGACATGGATGAGAGTCACTCAGGATGAGAACGGATTGATGGATTTTAACATGCAACATTGGAGATTGAACCCATGTGGGTCAAACCACGGATCCACTGATGTAATTCAGTCAAGAGGGAACCAGTGTAACAACTGGAATAGGAATTCAAGGGTCTCTGCCTTACTTGCTTGTGTATGGAGCAGTAAATTCCATTTCATCTAGCCTATGCAGAGCTGGGATGCTGAAGCTATTCAAAATTGCTAGGAACCTGAGTATTGCTAACACGGTTAGGCAAAGCTATTTCTCCAAGCTTCTGATCACTTTCTTGAACCCAGTGTGGCTGTGAAAAAAATAAAATACAACTCCCCTCAATAAAAATGAAAACTACACAATGCTTACTTACTGATCATTTTGGAATCATGCAGACCGGTTATATGGACAGATGTACCTTCATCTCTTTCCTAGTGTCTGAGCCCTTTAGATCAATCAGCTCCAATTTCAGCTCCTAACACACTAGAATGTTTGGTTAAGCTGACAAATTTGTGTGGTAAATATAACTGTCTGGCAGGAAGCTTTCTCTGTGTTTCATTCAATTCTTTGAAATAAATACAACCAGAGACAGTTTTTCAGGTGGATTTGGGAAGTCAGTGACACAAATGGATAGCCTGTATGTTCTTGCTCAGTGACTTCAGGTCATATTTGAATGTCTCAGTGGGGTGACTGGCCAATATTTTGAAATAACTGTAGGCTCAGATATTTCATGGAGAGAGATAGAGAAACTGAACTCCGATGGAGTCACAGGATATCATGTATCTTAGAATGTTGGGAAAAGCTAGAAGGCAGAAAACAAAAGTTTTGGGCAGTCAGCCAATCTTACTTATTTAGTGAGTTCTGGTCTTTAGAATTCCCATCCTTTTGGCTATTCAGAGTAAAAAGGGGACAAGGAAAAGGGACTAGTGAGTCTTGTCTTCAAGGAGTTTACTATCTATTTCAGAGGAAAAAACACAAATAATTAGGTTAAAATGTTTATGAAAAATAGTGCTAACTACCAAAGAATAGTATATATTCTTTGAGAGCATTCTTCAACATCCCATTTAGAATTTTCTTGGTGGGGGCAGCTAGGTGGCGCAGTGGATAGAACACCAGCCCTGAATTCAGGAGGACCCGAGTTCAAATCTAGTCTCAGACACTTGATACTTCCTAGCTGTGTGACCCTGGGCAAGTCACTTAACCCCTGCCTCAGGGAAAAAATAAATAAATAAAAAATAAAGTTAAAAAAAAAAGAATTTTCTTAGTAAAGTTACTGGAGTACTTTGCCATTTCCTTCTCTAGATAATTTTACAAATTAGGAAACTAAAGCAGAATTAAGTGACTTGTCCAGGGTAACACAACTAGTGAGTATCTAAGGTCAAATTTAAATTCAGGCATTACTAACTCAGGCCTGGCACTATTCATTATATTACCACAGGAACTATCTACCTTCTGTATTTTCATCTCTTATTTTTGTACTCTACCCCACCCATCAGATACTTTAGTCCACTCCCATGTCATAAATGCTTCCTGATTTATTAAGCAAAAATGATAAAGCATTAATAATTACCATTTATATAGTTGTACATGGTAATTTACTTACATTTTCTAATTCTACCCTCTTAACTGAGATAAAGTAAATATTATCCACTTTTTATAGATAATTAAGGAGAGATCAAAGAATGATTTCTCTATGGTCACATAACTATTATATCCATGTCAGAGGTGGGATTTGAGCCAGATTGCCTTTTGGCTCCAAATTCTTTTTATTTCCCCTATGTAATTATGTGATCAGAGCCAGGCAAGAAGACTATCATCCTATTCCTTCATTTTTGTGTAGTACTTTTACATATACCAGGTCATTTGATCCTCACACTAACTCCATAGATTAGGATAAGAACACAGACATAGCCGTGGACTTGATAAGAGATCTCAATTCTATATCAGAAGAACCTAGCAAGTGAAGAAAGCCATGAAGGTCTCACACTTTTGTGAAAAAAAAAAATTCCAGTGACTTGCTATCAAATCTAGGATCAAATCAAAAGCTAAATTATCTGTCTGGAATTAAAAACCCTTCATAACCTGGATCCTTTACATCTTTTTTTATATTCTCACAGCTTAATTTACAATCCAACACTTTCGATGTAATCTGTGACCCAGAGATAGTGGCAATCTTTTGCCTCTTAGAAGACACTCTGTCTCCCAACTCTGGGCATTTTCACTGGTTGTTTGCTATGACTGGCATTTTCTCCCCCTCAACTCTATTTCCTAGCTCCATTGAATTTCTTCAAGTCCCAGCTAAAACCTCACTTTCTAGAGGAAGCCTTTAGCAAATCCCTCTTAATTCCAACACCATCCCCCTATTGATCATGTGCAATTTATTCTGTCAATAGCTTGATTATACATAGTTTGTTCATAGTCATTTAAATCTGAGGCTTTTGATATGGTATAGTAGGTAGATAGCTCAGTTTGGAGTCAGAATGAACTGAGTTCAAATATGGCCTCAGACATGTTCTAGTTATAAGGCTTTGGAAAAGTTCTTAATCTTTGTCTGCCTCAGTTTTCTCAACTGTAAGATGGAGGATAATAATAACACTTAACTCTCAGAATTGTTTTGAGGACTAAAGATATTGTTTGTAAAACACCTAGCATAGTATTTCATACATAATAGGTGATATACAAATGCTGCAAAGAGGAGATGATGATGATGATGATGATGATGATGATGATGATGATGATGATGATGATGATATTTTCTCTCCATGAGAGAGCATGGATATCTTTTGCATTTTTGTATGGTATGTATGTATATATGTATATATACAACCAACTACCTATCTACTTACCAATCTAGTTAACATTTGGTAAGTGTTTGTGGATTTGACTTTTACAATTCTGAATTCTTGTTTCTTCAAGTATTCAAGCAGAGACTTAATAGCTATTTGCTGGAAACTTGTGAAAGTAAATTCATGATTTAGATTAGGGTTGCACTGAGATTTTGAACATATAATTCCAAGAGACTGAATTTCAGAAAAAAAATCAGTAATATGCCTAAAATCCAAGTGCCATAGTCAATATTTTTTGCTGACTTTCTCAAAAATACTGTGCTGTTTTTTTTTTCCTTATTGGGCATCTTGGACTTCATTGGGAGTCCACAGAAGTCTATGGATCTTCTTAGAATAATGTTTGTTGCATAGCAGAACAAAATGTTAAATTTCATTAAAGAATTACTGAAAATAAAGGTATATTTTTCCCCATCACATTTTATAGGTTACATGGAAAGATCTAAGAGTAAATGATATGGAATACTAGCAAGAGAAGTGGGGAAGATGTTTCAGATGAAATGAATTCTAAAAATCCATTTAGGCAATACTTAATCAAACCTTTCATGGATGCTAAGTGGAGGTAATTGAAGCAACATTAGAAATTCTTTTATTTGTAGCTGAAGAGGATTCCCTTTTATAATATAACAGAAAGGAGATCATCCAACCTTTGCTCATCTCTTGGGTAGTGTAAAACACTAGCTTCAGAAGAAGCTGTTTCCCTTCTTGGATAACTCCAGCTCCAAGACAATTTCCTTACTGTGATCTATCTATTGGCAACTTCTGCTCTCTTTCCCCTAGTTCTTGGCAGTCTCAGGCAAATCTAACAGCTTTTCTATGAGACAGAATACATTGAATACTTACAGTTTTAACCTTCACTGTGTCCCTCTCTTCCACCTTCTCTAGGCCAAACATCCCTATATCCTTTTATTGATCCTTGTGTAGAAAGACTGAGATTCTTCACCAGATAAGTTGACTTCTTTGCATATTTTCAAGCTTATCAACTCCCTTTCCTCCCAAAGTATGTATGGTGTTTAGCATTGAACACAATACTCTAAATAAGGTCTGATGAAGTCAAAGGGGAAAAAAAAGCCTTCTCATTCCTTGTTCTAGAAATCAGCCCTCTTTTAAAGAAGTTAAGGAATAATGGGAATCTTTTTTTCTGGCCATCATATTACATGATGACTATGGTAACACTGAAATACTAAATACATTTTAAAAACAAAGAAATATTTAAGTGACTGAAATAATCATCCAAAAACAATAATTAGTAGGGAATACAATAGTTGTTTTCAAATATTTGATTGGTCAATATATAGAAAAAGAAAGAACCATTTTGTGTGGCTGCTATTCAGTTCAATTCAGCATTTCAGTAATATGAATAACTTTATATTAAGCCTGAAGATACAAAGAAAACAAAACAAAATAAAAAACAATAAAAATGCACTACCTTTAAGGAGTTTACATTTCACTGGGGATTTAAGTATGTACATAGATACAAAGGAAACATATTCAGAGTAAATACACAAATCATAAAATGATCTGTGAAGTGCATTGATTGTGAAGTGATTTTAACAAAAGGGGTAGTGCTGCTATAAGACCTCATGCAGGGAATAGCAACTAAATGGTGCCTCAAAGGGAATTCCTGTAAGATTTTAAGAGTTGGAAATCGGGAGAGAGAATTTTTTAGGCATGAAATGTAGTCTAGCTATATGGGATATGGGAGAGAAAATTTTGTGAATGGATAAAACAAAGTAGAACAGTTTGCAGAAGAGTATGCTAAAAGGAGTGTGTGAAATCAAAATGGAAAGACAGATTGGTTCTAGATTGTTATCACTAGGATGTAGAACAAGGGCCAATGAGCATAAGTTTCAGAGAAGCAGGTTCAGTTTAATATTAAAGAACATTCTAACAATTAGATTTGTTGAGCATTACCATCTAGATTGGTGAATTCTGTCACACTGAAAGTGCTAAACCAAAATTTAGGTGATAACTTGATGGAAAAGAAATTATTACAAACAGTGGGGCTAGACTGACATCAAAAGTCCTTCCAAATAAATGTATTATTAAACATTCCTGAATTGAACATTTGGGTAGAGAAGAAATTTTTCTAAAATCCCCCTTCCTGCTCCCAAACCATTAAATTTAGTGGTTTTCAATGAGGAAAGGGTGGTAACTATAATGAAACTAGAAAGTAAAATCTATGTGTTCCATTATAACTGGATTGTGGGATTCCTAGACAAACACATTCTTATAGAGAGCTTTACTACAGACAGCACTCTAGAGGGATTCAATAAATTTGTTCCCAGAATTGCTCTGCAAACCACTTGCAGGGCAACATGAAAGCACTTATCTCATTATAGCACATATTTATACAGTTTTCAACTTCTGGCTTGAGGCTTAAAGAGCATTCTAAGGTACTCTGGACTACCAAGTTATCTACTGCATTTTACTCTGTAGATTAACAAACTACAGGGATGCCAAAACTCAAATGTATAAAAATAAAACAAAGCAAAAACTGAAATAGAAAGTGTTAATAAAAAAATAATTTCCAGGATACTTTGCCAGGTCCATCAATTTTTAAGATACTGTGTTTTTTTCTACCACTAATTCTATAGATTTCTCCCCTGAGCATTTATAGAAAGGGTACCCTTCTCAATGTTTTTCATATCTTTTGTTCTATTTTACTTTTTTTTCTCTCCATGGTGGAACCAAGATGGTTGGTCTGAGCAATCCCCTAAAAGTTCCCTGAACACCTTTATATAATGTCATAAAATAATTGCTGCAACAAACAACTCACAAAAGGATGGTGTAAAATAAATTTCAGGACAAAGACAATTTAGAAGGTCAGCAGGAAAGGTCTATCACACCTAGGTGAGAATGAAGCATAATCCAGCACTGACTGTGTTAGCACTGACGTAGCATCAGCAAACCAGGAATAGGACTTGGGAGCTACTGAGCCGTCATTATCAGCTGCTGCTTTTGGAACTGTCCACCCATAGATGATAAGGAGGTCAAACAACTGGTCAGAAGGAGATTACAGGGGTCTCTTTGCTGCATGGAAAAATGACTCTGTTGCTTTGCTGACTCAGATTCAGGTTATTCTCCTGGTTGGTAGTCCAGAGTGAGGAGGAACACTAGCACTCCAGAGCTTGCTACTAGTGCTATAGGAACCTTTGTCACAGTTCTAAGACAGAAAATATTGTTTGTGAGCACTCACAGATCATAGCACGAGCCAGGATAATAGTAAACAGAAAAGGGAAATCATAAAGGATTTAATAAGGTTAACCTGTTTGCATTTCTGCATGGAAAGATAATACATATAACTCCTTATAGGACAATTAGAAGTATATAGACAGAAGGCACAGGTGGGGGTTGAATATGAAGGAAGGTACCTAAACAAAATTAATGTGTGAGAGTGGAATGTACTGGAAGAAAAGTAAAGGGAGAAGTAGAATGGGGGTAAGTTATCTCAAATAAAAGAGATAAAAAGATTTTTACAGTGGAGGGGAAGAGGAGAATGTAAGGGGAAGTGGATGAACCTTACTTTCATCAGAATTGGCTCAAAAAGGGATAAACATACATTGGATATATCTTATCCTACATGATATAAGGTAGAGAAGGGGAGAAAAGTAGGGTAAAAGGGTGATAGAATGAAGAGCAGATTTGGGAGGGAGTAGTCATAAGCCAAACACTTGAGGAGGGATAGAGTAAAAAGAAAGAGGAAGTAGAATAAAAAGGGGTGACAAATTAGGATAGAGGGAAAAACAGCAATATTAACCATGAAAAAAATTGAAGCAAATTCCTTTGATGAAGACCTCATTTCTCAAACATATAAAAGAACTGTCAATTTTATGAATTTACAAGCTATTAACTAATTAATAATTGATCAAAAGATAGGACCAGTTTTCAGATGAAGTAATCATAACTATCTATAGCCATGTTGAATGGTAAATAAATGCAATGGAATACTATTGTTTTGTTATAAATGATGAACAAACAGATTAAAAAAAACCTGGAAATACATACAGAGAAAGAACTTTGGAGTCTGAATATACATTGAAACTTACTACTTTCACTTTATTTTTAAATGTTTTCCCCTTTTTCTTCTGAGTGATCTTTTACAACTTAACTAATATAGACGTATGCTTATCATGATTGTACATGTATAATCCATATCAGAATGCTTGCTATATTGAGAAGGTGAAAAGAAGAGAAGTAGAGTGAAAAAAAATTAAAGTTTAAAATCTTATAAAAATGAATGTTAAAACTATCAATGTATGTAATAACTATTATTAAGTAAAAAGAAAAAAGGAAAAGAAGGAAAACTGTGCATAGTACTGTAGTGTCTATTACAATGCTTTTCACTGAGTAGATGTTCATAGAATATTTGTTTATTGGACTTCATTTGAATTGTCAAGAACTAACTCTATGACTGGACAATTCATTTAGTGTTTTTCTGGGTCAATGTTTTCTTATCTGTTAAATGGGTCCATCAGATTAAGGCTCTTTCTTACTCTGAACATGTCTTTGATATGCCATATCATATATATATATATATATATATATATATATATATATATATATATATATATATATATATATATATATATATACATATATATATATATATATATATATAATTATTGTTCTGTTAACTGAACACTGGATATAGGATCCAGATTGTGACATAGCCCCAAGATTAATATATCTGTTTTCTATGAGTTGCCATATCAGGCATGTGTGTGTGGACACAGTCTATTTGCCCAAAGGAACAAATCAAGAACCTGCAATGAGTAAAAGTCTCACTTTACTCCCAGATGCCTTTGATGGTGTTCCCTAATTGAACTTGCTGAGCTGTGCATCCCAAATTAACCTAAACCAGCCTTGTAATCCACTGTTGTCAAACAACATTCTGCTTCTGTATTCCATCTATACCTGGGAAAGATTATCAATACTTTAACCTAACCCGTCTTAAAACTTCTCCTTTGTAATTTTTAAGTATAAATTGTCCCTATTTCTCTAAGGCTCTGACTTGGGTGTCTCTGCACTAATGTCTGATTTTCCTCCTAATAAAACATTTTTCCCTTTCAACTTATACTCTTCTGCATTTTGAGGGGTGGGCTTTGCCTGGTTGACAAGAAGAACTGAGTTCAAATTCCACATTAAACATTAACTCTGTGATACTAAGCGAGTCACCAAATCATAACTTTCCAGCTCTAATCAGTGAGCTGATGAGGCATGAAAGCATTCTTGTTAGAAAAAAGAATGAATAAAGGTATAAAGGCTAGAACACGTATACGATACATGGGGTATAATGAGGACTGTCCAAAGCTGGGTGATAGAGATTGGAAAGTAGAAGAAGATTAAGTCAGAAACATTAGATTAAAAAAGGCTATAGTTCCAGAGAATTTAGATATTTTTCTATTCTTGAAAGAAATCAACCACAGACTCTTTTTGAGAAACATGTTAAATTTCCCTGTGTGGAAATTCATCTGGATTTGGGAATTAATTTTTGTATTACCATTTGATTTTTAAGGACTGTATGCATTAACCAGTTGAGATGGTATGCTATTGTGCAAGTCTGATAAAGTGCTATTCCAATCCTGAGCAAAGGATCATGGAATTCTCAATTTTTTTTTCAAATAACCAAAGGAAGATTCCAGTTTCCAATGTTCTGCCTAGAGAAACTCACTAGATTTTCCTCCCAAAATCTAATTATTGAAACCTATCACACAATAAAGTGTTTTTTCAACAGGTCCTCTTCCAGTGTGACATTATAAGATGTTTATATAAGGACAGATGAACAACCTTACTTAAGCCTCCATTCAGTAAGGTCAGCACCACTCTGGAAATTTTGATCTGAAAAGTCCTTGCTGGGATCAGAAAATTGTTTTTGCCCTTGCTGTCATTCTGCTTCTCACATTCTTCATCATTATAATAAGTATGGCATTTTTTACATGTTTTGATGACCAGTTACAGCTCTCAGGGCATTCCTTGATGACTTGTTTGTGAATACAAACCTCAGTGCAAACTTTGCATTATTTAGCAGACTCCCATGATTTCTCACTGAAATGGCATAAGAGGCTTCTGGGCATAAGACATTGGACCTCACTTAATTTCTCTTTTCCAAATTAGAGATGCTTTATTGCAAGTGTCATATTCTTTAAAAGTATTTTATCCAAGGTTGCCTTAGTATACCTGGCAAAAGTGAAATATAGCCAAGGCCCTGGAGCCTGGCATTCTGATATCCCTCAATACAAATCCCCAATCTAATAATAAACACAGGCATGCTGACTGCCAGTTAGAGTTGTTATTTACTGATATTGATGTTTGTTTGTTGGGGTGGGGGAAGATTGTTTTTTTCTGCCTCACTACCTTTTCACAAACAATGGTGATTTCTAGGAATAAATCACATAACTTCCATTCATTCCTAGAGCTTAGGAAAGATATCAAAGACAGTAAAAATAATAAAGTACCTGGTACAACATAAATTACCTTTGTTAACTGAAGGTTTTTACTTCACATCCAGTTCATTGGGCTAGAGAGCAGAGCTTTTCTTATGTCAAAAATATGAATATTAGTATTAATAAGAATAATTCATATGGAAAAAAAACTTTGGGATCATATGTTTTCATCATCAGGGGTAAGGTGAGTCATTTCTTTGCCTTAAAACATACCTAACATATTTACCTTTTTTCAACCATCACCTTGCTGAAGCTCTGGTCATATAAATCCAGAATGTTATTTTCTCTGTCAAAATTTTAGTTCATATTTCTTAAGGAAAAGAAAAAAATAGCAACTACAATGTAGCAAATGTTTGTAGTAGGGGAATAAATGCTAATATCAGTAGGGGTTGTGGGTGATAACCATCCAGAAATGAAGCATCATAATTTGATTTAATTGCAGGGTCCTTAAATAGCTGAAATTAAAGAAAATAGAAGGCTACCATTTAAGTTTCTAGTAATATATTAGAGACCTAGTTTTGGAGCCTGAAGATCTCAGTTCGAATGTCCATTTTAGGGCTGACTATTTGAATGTTGTTGGACAGGTAACTTTTTTACTCCCTATCTGTTTCCTCACTTGAAAAATGAAGTAGTTGGTCTATATCACCTCTGAAATAATTTCTTCCATTAGTAAATCTATTATTCTTTGGTCCTGTGTCTACTGTTCCTTCCCTGAAAGACTATATTCTATTCTATATTATGTATGTTTATTATAACAGAGACACAAAGTGCTTTTATATATCAGGCAATAAACATTAAGTGGTAAGGACTAATAAATGTGTTAAGTACTAATTTTTTATATAAAGCTTTTTATTTTCAAAACACATTCATAGATATTTTCAGCATTCACCCTTGAAAAACCTTGGGTTTCAAAATAAATGTTTTTCCTCTCTCCTTTCCCCCTACCTCCTCCTCCAGATGGCAAGTAATCCAATATATGTTAAACATGTGTAATTCTACTATACATATTTCCACAATTATTATGCTGCACAAGAAAAATCAAATCAAAAAGGGAAAAATGAGAAAGACAACTAAAAGCAAGTAAACAACTTCAAAAAGAGTGAAAATACTATGTTGTGGTTCACATTCAGTTCTCAATGTCCTCTCTCTGGGTGCAGATGGCTCTCTTCATCACAAGGTTATTGGAACTGGCCTGAATCACCTTGCTATTGAAAAGAGCCACATCAGAATTGAACATCAAAGTACTAAATATTTTTAAAATGACAAAAACAGGCCCTGCCTTCAAGGAGTCACATGAATAAGCAATTAAATTATACACAAAATCAATTAGAAATAATCATCAGAGAAACACTAGAATTAAAGGAAGGCAATGTCAGGAATAGCTTCTTGTAGAAAGAATTTTAGCTGAGACTTGGAGATAGTCTAGTAAAACAAACAAACAAAATACCAAAAGACCATAAAAACAAAAAGTGAAATTTTCAGACTTTTCCACTATTCAAATTCCTAAGATTTCAACACGATTCTCACACGTGCCATTTAAAAATAGTCACCATGTTCTTAATTTCCATAAATTTATTTCATCCTTAGTTCAACACTTTTAAATAAAAAATAAGACAACTAAGATTTTTCTTTCCAAGTCAGCACCATATCTTTCGTTTAATAATGAAGAATATGTAAATAACAAGTTAGAACAATACAATGATTTCTCTTGCTTCTTCTCTTATTGCTGACAGGGGAATTCTCTTCCTCTTGAAAGGTTGTTTTTTCTCCTGATTTATAGTCAAAATTGGGCTTCAATCCAGTATATAACTAACTTTCCATTAATACTGAATTATCATTTCTAATAATATAACTTTATATAAAATAGTTTGAGATATTTAAAAATATTTTATACTTGTACCATTTCTTGGAATAAAAGAGATGCACAAATTCATTACCTCTATATTAAAATGTGTTCTATTTGCCTTTATTTTCACCAAAGCTACCTTTACCCTTCAAGAGTTTTCTCTATATTTTATTATATCATTTTTCATTAATTAAAAATTGTATGTTTTTCTTACCAACATCCTCAAGGGTATGACTGACTTTATTCATCTTTTTGTCATCATTTTTAGATGAAAAACTCATCTAATCTGTAAACAGTATAACTTTATATACCATCTTGAATATTTTCTAATTTCTTTATGAGCTTACTTAAATACAAACAAATTCATGTAGTATGTACAGATGCTTTATAACTTTCTATAAAAGTAACAATATCCAATAATATCCACAACTTCTAATTCCAAGAGTTCCACAGTTTTCATCACAAGCACACTTGAAATAGAGGAAATTGTCAGGAAGGTATTTTCATAGACAGTTACCAATGACTTTTAACATGTTTCATTTCTACACGGTCTCCAGTTTTCTTTCTATCTCAGACCTTGGGCAATTCAGTAGATTTTCCTTGAAAATACCAAAAGGGGATGTAAAGACAGGCAAAGCTTATCTCTATTTACTGGAAGTTTTGACTTCTCATCTAGCACATTTTAAATAGAACAAAAAAAATGTGTTATTTAATAATATAGTCTTAGTAGAAATGATCTATAATATAACATAAGGAAATTGACTGATGACTTCAGATCCTTTAGTCACAATATTCCACTGAAAAAAGGTACCATTGGTTCTCTAGTTTTCTCTTCACAAAAAAACATAGTTTTTATAGAAGTCACAAAATGACCTAGCCTAACAAACTAGTTCAAAAATTATTTTTAGTTCTCTATATACCTACTATTCATGGGGAGACTCAGAATGAAAGGCAGGCAAAGGAACACTGAGGCATATTGCTTCCCACAACTTAATTGCTCTGGTTTTCATCCTGCCACAACAGTATGTTTTTTGGTTTTTAATAAAAATTATTTATAATGCTTCACATTTTTTAGTCTTTCTGATTACTTCTGTACACACACATACAACTGGGCTGTGCCTTCAGGGAACAATCAACAATAACTCAAGTATCCCTTTCCCAGATCTCAACTGATAGCTGAGGACTTTACTTTATCATCCCAGTTCATATTATGTCTCCCTAGGTACACTATTTCACAGTTGACCATGTTGAAATTCATCTATCACTTTTTCTACTCAATCACCACAGGTTGGAAAAACTTCTTACAATACATACTTAACTCTTCTGCATTTTATCAATTGGAAAAGCTTAGAGCAACTTGTGAATTTAAAGGTTTCATTGCGGTCTCCATCGTCTAGCTCGTTTAGGAGAATATTAAGCACGAATGGTCTCAATAGTCATCCATGGGATAGCTGAGCATTCTTAATTATTGACCCTAAAGAGTTCCCAGTTAACCTTATCAATTATTTACTGAATTTATGTCAGCTTTCATTTCATTCACATATTCATGAATAATAAACATTTTCTCAGTTATAACCATGTGGGGGGTTGTTATTTATTGGCACTCTACAGCTTTTTACATGGCATTTTTAGTTAATCAATCAACTATCATTTAATTAAGTACTTCCATATGGCAATAATTGAACTTAGTTCTGGGCATACACAGATAAACATGAAACAACCTCTGTTTTCAAAGGGCTTATGTTCTATTTAAAGAAACAAAATGCATATATAATGGAATACACAATCTTTTCCAAAAGCTTTTTGAAAGGCTACTAAGTCAATGTAGTTATTGACCTTTAGAAACTAATCTTATTAAAGCATTATGCTGCCTTATAGAAAATATGTTTCTTTTGCCCTTAGAGCTAATATTTGTTTGTGTCTTCACTGATTTTTATCTTTTATCTAAATTTCTCCCACATTGTTCCAGTCTTTTTTTACCAAGGCTATGGCAATGCTATAGACATTGATATCACCTATTTGATACCATTTCCCTTAGATTCCAACTACTGGCACAATTGGAATTGCTGAGGTTCTCTGAAATGCCAAAAAGTGGGAGGTATTGATTATTCACAGATCAATCTTTTAAGGTCAGATAGGAGAAAAAGTAGCCATTTTGGATATTGGATGGTTGGTTGAGTGGGACTACACACTGGGAATATACACATTCTGAGGATATCTAGTCCTACCTATTCATTTTACAGGTTTGATTCTGAGGTTTAGAGAGGTTAAGTGATGCCCAAAAGATCACACAGGTAATAAGTGGCGGAGGTAACATTCAAAACTGGATCTTCTGGCAGTAACTCTTTCCGTTGTATTGTGATAACTCTTTTCTTTGAAGAAAGGTCTCCATCTATAAGTACAGACTGTAACCCACTATTTTATATCCTGTGCAGCTCTTGTCCAGGTCTAAAAGGACTGACAGAAAATGGCTGGACTCCTTTCTTTGGTTCTTTGTCTAGCTTATGGATAAAAGTACAACAGTTGGTTTTCTATCTGTTGTCATGAGTCTCATGATGTTATTGAACTAGCAGTTTTATTAATCACACATGACATTTTGTAAATTCTTGCCATAGATCTACCCCAGGAAATTAATGGGCTTTTGTATCAGGAAACAATTTGGGGGCATTGAACGAGCTCATCAATTTCCCAAAGGTTATACAACCTGATTTCTTTCTTAGAGTTAATTCTGGGCCCAGCTCATTGTCCATTTGTAAACAAAGGGTCTAGAAACCTTACCTTCATGTTCTATAACACTAGTTCTGAGTAAATATGGGGAGGGAGAAGAGAAAAAAAAACTCAAATCAAGAACTTCTGATAACTGTGATCCGCACTCCACTCCTAAAGAGGGAGGCTGAAAAGGGAGAAAATGACCTATTATAACTATCCCAAGAGAGGGTAATTACCCAGAAGGTGGATGAGCATGATTTGCTTCTGTTCCTTTGGATCAAATGTGTGTAAAAGGAGATGCTTAAATAGAGAGGATGCTCCTCCTATGCTGTATGGGCTTAGGGAGTTTGTATTTTCTTTCCAAAGTCAAAGGAGGAGTGAGTCCCTCTGCTCACCCTAGCTTTCCGCATATATCTACATAATGATCCAGAGTTTATTATATCCCAGAAGTAATTTGCAAGGCAAATTATCATTCTAGGGGAGGAGTTTGGATATTTTCTGCACACCCCTTCCATTTTTTCTCTGTTCCCTCTTTCTTTAAAATTCACACACACACACACACACACACACACACACACACACACACACACACACAAAACAGGTCATTTAAGATTTCTTTTGTTTTCATGCACTGTAAATTGGTGATAAAATGTTATTACTGAGCAAGCAGCAGTCAAACTCACTAACTGCTTTTTGAATGTCAGGAAAAATATACCAAGGGAAAATTGAATTATATAATTTAATCACTTGACTAATTATTTTCTGTTCTGGTCCTTTAAAGAAGAGGTAGATGTAAGCTCGCAAACAGCGCTTTCATTTTTCTTAGCAGGAGGGAACCGCTGCGCTGTGATTAAAATTACATCACGTAGCTTTCTACTGAACGGGTAATGGGTCTGAACTGCAAGGGAAAAGCATTAGTAATACCCATTACCCACTGGTAAAATCCCCTTTTAATTGGTTAGGCGGATTTCAAAGAAAATCATATAATAAGCTGGGGCAGTGTTCACCCCACTTATTGTCGTTTCAGTGCTCATGTCAGGAGGTTTTCCTTTGGCACTTCAGGACACCGGCACCAAATGTAGAGACATCAATTGGAACTAGTGTGGAGACAGCCTTTGCAAAGGATGGGCTACAAGGTTAAGCTGCTACGGAGGTGCAGCCTAGAGGTTTAGTTCTTGTTTGTGTATGATACTTCCCTTCTAGTTGCTAAGCAAAAGAGCATCTTTCTCTCTTTTTTGTCTGCATGGCTCTATTTCCATTACTTGCTTCCAAAAGGGTGGGGGTTGGGATAAAAGCCTTCATAAATATTTAAATTGGAATTTAATAACAGTTTTCATTTCTTAATTACAGTATATTTAACATTTAATGAATAATATCAGCACCTCTGAAGAACAAGGGACTCATGTAGAAAGTAAAAGAAGGAGTCAAATGAAGTTTGTTCATGGCCTAGAGAAGGAAGAGGAAGAGGAAAAGGAAAACAAGACTATGAGATGGGTTCATTTGTTGCTAGAAGAGGAAAGAGGAGGAGAGAGCAGGGGAGGAAAGGAGATGGGAGAAAAGAGGGGAAGGGAGAATTGATATTAGTGTATGAGAAGTTGTTTCAGAATTCAGAAGGCAAATGTTGTGCAACTATGGCACAGAGTAGGGAAATGTTGGCCTGTAATGGCTGAAGAGTAGATCTGGATATGTTAAAAGGAAGCTTCATATTAATCTTCCTGGAGACACTGGAACATTATTCCTTTACCAACCTCCTAACTGGTTAATGATGTATGGCCTCATGCCACCGACCACATTAAAAGCCAATAACCCCAAATTTTGTAATAGCTTCCTGATTTCAAATCTAGCTTGGATTTAAATCTAGTCTCAGACACTTGGCTGTATAATCAGGAGCAAGATAATTTCTGTTTGCCTCAGTTTCCTCTTGTGTAAAATAAAGATTATAGCACTATCTCCTAACATTGTTGGAAGATCAAATATGATAATGTACAGTACTTAACACATTGTCTGGCAAATAATAAGAGCTATACAAATGTCAGTTATCATTACTATTAACCGTTATTAGTTAATATCTTTTCCTCTAATATTTCTGCCATTTAATTCCTGTTGCATAGAAGTTGACAAATTAATCATCTGAAAGTATCCATGTTGGTTGTGTAGTGCTCAAAAGCTCCCTTGCCTGTTGGACTCAATTAGTGAATACATATTCTTGCAAACATTACCAGACAATTCATGGATCTTCAGAAGGGAAGGGAAGATGGAGGGGACTACAAAGAGAGAAGAAAAGATTAAGGTAAACTCAGCAGAATATAAAGAATGAATGATCAGGGAACCAACATTTACTTTATGATTGCAATGACAAAAGAATAGGAGAAATATTGAGAAGATATGGTCATGGGGAGGGGAGAAGAGTTCACAAGTATGACAGACACAATTAGCAGAATGTATTGGATTATGCTAGTTATCTGAAAGAATAAGATTTCCAGGATAGTATGTTGCCAGTAGAATTCACTACATAAATCCAGAGGGAATGCATTGCAACTATCTGTGATAGTGACTATGAGGATGGGAAGGAGGAGAGGATTCTCACAAACTTTTAGATGATGTGCATTTGTGTGTGTGTGTGTGTGTGTGTGTGTGTGTGTGTGTGTGTGTGTGTACTGTCTGACTCACTTCGGAGGACTGAGTTTTGCTTCTAATTAATTTATCCCCACTACATTAATAGAAATATTGGCCTTACTCTCTACAAGGTAATACCTATGAAACTGAAAGGAGCCTCAGAGTCCAGCTTGTTAACCCTCATTATAGACATGAAGGAACCATGTTGGAGAGAGGATTAGAGGCTGGCCCAAAGTTACTTAAATGGTAAGCATCAGAGGTGAGATTTGAAAAGAGATTTTTTGACTCCAGTTCTTGTTCTATCACATCACAATTTCCTTGGTTTAATATAAAGGTAAATATTTTTCTCTTTCTTTATCTAATTATTTTTAGAATCAATTTAGGAACTATGATCTGAGGTACTTCCATTTGTTGTCTCTAAAATACAGTCATCACCATTTCAATATGTGTATGTGCATAAGAATTTTGTTATTTTATAGAATTATCCATTATGTGGTTTATTTTCTGTTCTATTTTATTTTTCAAATTTTTCTAATTTTTGTCCAAGCTTTACATAGTAACTAAAAACTGAACTCTGTGACTTGCTCTATAATACTTCCTGCCAAAATCTCTCAGCAGAATTGTCTAATAGAAACATTACTGAGTTTGGTATTAGAGATGCTGTTTTATTCCTATGTGGGTTGACGGTTGGAACTTGACCAAGTTACTTCTTGCATTGTGACCTCAGTTTCTTCCCCTCTGAAATGAAGTTATGGACTAGATCAGACTTTTGCTTTGTTTTGTTTTGGTTGTGCTTTATAAGATTAGGTTTTCTCATTTCCTCTAAGCTCCTCAGCTGCTCAGTCCTAAAACCAATAGAACCAGGAGCTTTTCATTTTTGCTTTGGGCATTTTTTCTCCTTCTTAGGAAATCTGGTGATTCTAACTTTATAGGGGTTCCCTATATTGGTACTAAACTCAGAGAAGACTCAATTGAGTTTACCCCTAATGTAGCTCAGAACTCAACTTCAAGAGCTCCTCCAGTCTTAGTCTTTCTGACTATAAGTATGTACCTACTACTATGCCCAACTAGATGAGGGAGAAGAGGAGAAGGGGAGTGTTTTAATTTGGAGTCCATGAATTACACACACACATACACATATATACACACGTAATTATATTTCAACATATTTGGTTTCCTTTGTAATCCTATTTGCTTGTTTTAAATGAAAATAATACAAGATCCTTAGTCTTCAACTGATTGCTAAATAAGTCCAAATTTATATATATATATATGTGTGTGTGTGTGTGTATACATATATATGTATATGCATATGCATATGTATATGTATATGCATATGTATATATATATGTATATGCATATGCATATGTATATTTGTGTATATGTATACGTATATGTATATGTATGTGTATATGCATATGTATATGTATATATGTGTATATGTATATGCATATGTATATATGTGTGTATATGTATATGTACATGTATATGTATATGTGTATGTATATGTATATGTATGTGTATGTGTATGTGTATATGTATATGAATATGTATATATCACTATATATTTGCTGAGGTAATTGGGGTTAATTGACTTGCCAGGGTCACACAGCTAGAAAGTGTTAAATCTCTAGGGCCACATTTGAACTCAGATCCTCCTGACTTCAGGCCTGGTGTCTTGTCCCCTGCACCATGTAACTGCCATGATATATAAAAAGATTAAGTAGCTTACCATAGATGTTCTGTAATATTTTTGACAACTCAAAAATTTTGTGAGCTTATGATTTTACTTTCTCTGTTGTGGACCAAAAGGACATCCAATTGAATTCAAAGGGTTTTTCCTTCCTTCATGTACATCTATGGCTTCCTTTATCTTTAGTCTTCAAGCAGAAAAGATATGACAAATAAATATCTTTACTCAAAGAAGAAAGTTTTTAAAAATCCAGCTCCTAATAGCTGCTTTACACAGTTTTGCATTTTGTTTGGGATGATAAAGCAACTTCTTCTGTCCCCATTACTCACTCAAACAACTATTAATTCAAAGTCTTTGTAGCTAGATAGAACTAGCAGTTTTAATATGATGGCATTCCTAGCAATAGCAAAATATTGTCTTTTTTAGACTAAATGAGATTTTACATTATTTATTTATTTGTTTCCGTACAGAGCTTCAAAGTGGTTTTTGTGACAACTCTGTTCTCAGCTTTTTTTCAGAGAAGAAAGACTTAGACAAATTTACACATGCTAAATGTGTTAATAACTGATAAAAACCTAATGAGTTACCTTTTCAGGCTTATTTACATTTTATAATGGGATACCTGGATGTCTTAACTTTAAAGAATTTTAAAAGAGATAAAGAATGTGGAGACAGATACACAAATATACAAACACACATGCACATGTACAAACACGTAAATCACATGTCAATACCGATATTTGTTTATCTATGTATCTGTCTATCTATCTATCTTTCTACTTATGTCTCAGATTTTCTATATCCATATGTTTGCCTGCATGCATACAAATTTTAAAGCCCAAATTTTAAAATTCAATATTCATTCCACAAATTTATAAAACATAGCCAAGTTTCTACTTCAAGACCCAATCCTTCTTTCCTCTCAACTGACCACACTCAGTGTGATAGCTCAAAGTCCCAAAGCTGTCTATTCCATTTTCATGCATTATTCTACCTTGGAAAAGAAACACTGAATAATGTGGGAATGCTTTTTTAAATGATTTTTGCCACATGTCCAGAATTTATGATCAGTTCACTTACAAGGATACAGAAAGCAAAATGAGGATTCCTATTGAAAATATGAATTCTGCTTCTGTCATTTCTGAGAACTAGGGTAAGTCATTTTTGATAGAAGATTAGTGTGTGTGTGTGTGTGTGTGTGACTGTAAAATGGGTGGGCTAGATAGTATGAGCAAGATACAACAAAAACACAGCTCTTGTTTCTTATATTTCATATTAATATTAATATTTAATTTTTAGATCAAATAATTAATTTTACTATTTGACCCACAACAAATCACTTAATTTTTTACCACATCATTTCATGTATCCATAATCCTCAGTGTGAGGGAATTATACTGTATAGCTTCTATGGTCCTGACCAGCTATCAATCTAAGATCCTAGAATCCTGAAACACAAAGATGGAAGCACTATTTAACTGTCAGAGATTTGCAGAAGTTTTCTCACCTTTTTTATCAGCTCTCTCAAAATGCTATATTCTGAACATATAATAGGAAATTGACATATTATACTTCAAGAAAGTTATTGAATTTAACACCTTACTTTTAGGACTTCAGTTTCTTCTTCCTGTTAATATGATTGTTTCTTTTCAGTCTTTCACTGAATTGTCTCTCACTTGTTTTCCACCAGTAATCTGACCATCCAAGAATCTTATGTATTAAGCTTCCTTCTCTTTTCTCTTGTCATTATTTCTTGATGGCTTATCTGCTCCTGAGTTCAATTATCCTTTTTTCACGGATGGCCTCTATAACTATATATCCTGCTCCCTTCCCTAAACTCCCATCCCATATTCTCATGTGCCTTTTGGATAGTTTTATTTATATCTCAATATCTCAAACTCATCATGTCTAATATGGAGCTCATTTCTTTACCTTCCCTTCTCCCTGATCCCTCCCTCCCCTCAAAAATTCATCTTTCCTTCAAAATCTCTATCTTGATTTTGTGCACCACACTCTATTTCAAGTCATCTGGGAATCAGTCTTACTACTTCTCCTTTATTCAATCTCCACATCTAAACAGTTGCAAAGTCACATTGATTTTACCTCTACATTTCTCACCTCCTTCTCTCACAGAGGTCCTACTCTAGTCCAACTACAGGTCATAATTTATTTTAATTGGACAAAGTTTTCCAATTGAACTGACATTACCTGACTCCAATTCTACCAGTTTTCCAAATAATATTCCTAAAATAGTATCCATCAATTACAAACCTAACCATATGTTTATTATACTCTAAAACCTTTAGTATATTCTTACTGCCTATATCAATTCAGTTAGCATAGAGTTGAAACTTCTTAACATGACACTTATGCTGTACATAATCTGGCTCCCTTTCTAGACTTAATTCGTTCTATTTCTCTTCATATATTTTGCATTGCTTGTCAAACTAAAATATTTGCTGTTCCTCAAACATAGTGCCTAGTAAATAATAAGCACTTGATAAATAATTGTTGACTTTTAAACTTGATTTAACATTCTATATTTTGCCTCCACGTATTCTCACAGTTTATCACTCACATACCCCCATGCCTTCCTCCCTTATGCTCGTTAGATTTCTCAAAACTCAGCTCATGTACCACTTCTTTTTGTAACCACTTTACTCACCTTCCCAGTGCTTAATTCTTTCATCTCTAACCTTCCTTTCTCTTCCCTAAAATCACCTGGCACTTATCTGTCTGGATACATAGGCATGCATAAGTCTAGTTCAGGCATGGAGACATATCTTAAGAACCTTCCCATTCATCCTTTCCATTCTTTTCAGGGTAGGCACTGATTAAAATGAGCCTCCCTCCCTCTTTGTTTGTTTGTTTGGCTTGCACAGTTAAAGATTTGTGGATGCCTGTATCTTTAAACATCTTATATTTCTACTAGAAAATAACTTTCTTGAGGGCAGGCAAGTAACATTTTTAAAAATATTTGTGTCTACAATACTTTGTAGATTCAGTGTTTAATAAATGTATTTTGAATTGAATCAGATTGGAATGGATTGAATTGAGTTCCCCTCTTTGCTTGATGCATCAAATCTATTTTTATATATTCCATATGCATTTTAGGTTCTGTTTCAAGAATCTATACCTTCATTGAGTCTATATTACATTGTCTAACAGTTGGCAAGTGAAAAGAATTTAATCAATCTTTTGTTATTGTGTGCTTTAAAGAATTTTTTTCTTCTGCAGGCACATTTCAAAATGCAGTTGCAAATACAGTTTGGCTGATGCATTTACCAAATGGAAAGAATGCCAAAGTTTCAATTCATCTCATATGGAATCCCAAATCTCTTTAGTATATGCAGGTACAAGTCCATCCTGATGGATCCTTACATGATTTCAGGGAAATCATTGCCTGGCTTTGCATCTGTTTTTGTTTAAAAAGCAATCAATGCAAGGGAACAGCAGAGAAACATTTCAGCGCTAAAAAATACTTAATTATATGTCTGTGATTTAGAAACATCTTCTACATTTCTTTTCAATGATTTTCATAGCAGTTTTTTTTCTTGAAGAGAAGGGTATTTTCCCCCTTTCTGCAGTCTATCATTAGGGTTCAAGTGGATGCTTTTGCTGACAAAGACAATTGCTGAAATGTCCAAGGAACCATCTATGGTTGTTTCTATCTATTGTACCTGGGGCCCCTTTAGCCCTCTTATTATCATACACAGATGCCATGAATTCTTTGGGACCATGAAAAGGTACATTCTAACTCAAAGCTTCTTTTAATTTTTTTCAGTAGTATTTTATTTTCCCAAATATATGTAAAAATACATAGTTTTCAACCTTCATTTTTGTAAGATTTTGTGTTCTAAATCTTTTCTTTCTCTCTTTTATGTCTTCTTTCCCCAAGACAGCAAGCAATCTGATATGTACAGTTCTCTTAAACATATTTCCATATTTGTCATGTTGTGCAAGAAAAATCAGACCAAAAGGGAAAAATACAAGAAAGAAAAAGCAAACAAACAAACAAAAAAGTGAAAATACTATACTTTATAGTAGTCTGCATAATTCTCTCTATGGATGTAGAAGGCATTTTTTTACCCCATGTATGTGGGAACTATCTTGGATCACCATCTTGCTGAGAGGAGCTGTCTATCATAATTGATAATCATTCTGTTGCTGTGTACAATGATCTCCTGGTTTTGATAATTTCACTCAGTATCAGTTCATGGAAGTCTTTCCAAGTTTTTCTGAAATCAGCCTGCTCATTATTTCTTATAGAACAATAATATTCCATTACACTCATATACTATAAATTACTCAGCCATTCCTCAATTGATGGCGTCCACTCAATGGGTCCTTTTCCCTCTTTAAGATGCAGACCCATCTAACACTGCTGGATCAAAGGGTGTGCACCGATTTGCAGAGCTTTGGAAATAGTTCCAAATTGTTCTCCAAAATGGTCAAATCACTTCACGATTTTACCAACAATGCATTTAGCTCAAAGGTTCTTAAACTGTGGTAATAACCACTTGTGAAGTCACATAACTAAATGTGGTTTTCTCAAAAAAAAAAAAAATGACAACAGTAAAAGGTTTCCGAACACAATGACCAAAAATTAATTCAAAATCAAACAAATAATGAAGCCGAGGCTTTTCTGGCAGTGCTTGCCCATGTTATATCATGTGACTTCACTGAAACCTAGATTCTGAATATGTAACACATACACACTTTTCCCTGCACATGCTCAGAAATACCCAGCTTAAATTTAGGATGGGGTCACTAAACATTTCTCAGGTGAAAAGGGATTGCAGGTAGAAAAAGTTTAAGAAGCCCTGCTAGTCTAGCCAATAATCCTGACTCTATTAAAATGGTTTAGGATCTAAGAGCATTTTAACTCTAATCTTGAAAACAGACTAGTCAGGACCATGACAATGTATGGAAGCTTATTTGATGAAAACACGAAAATATTCAAAGCATTGACACTTTCCAGGGCTGGAGGCATAGGAGTGATTATTAGAAGTCTGAGTAAAAATTCATTTTTTTTCAAATAAATTCATAACAAAATCAAAGAAGAGAAAACATTTCTTTTGGAAAGGATAATATTGCACGGAGATGCTGCCACAAGATATCATTTTATTCAAAGAAGTCTTTGGAACCATTTTATGTAGATATAAAATACTTAAATTTTTAATATTTCAATTTTATTTTAACAACTATACAGCTCCTGACAATGTTTTTCCATCCCCAGTTTATAAGATTACATATAACTCCTCAAATGTGTTATGATGTTCACTCACCAACTTCCCAGTAGTATATAAACCACTTAAGAGCAGAAAATATTTCTCCCCCCCCCATTTTTTAATCCCTAATCCTAGTACAGTGTCTGAATGGTCTGTAGGCCATTCAGAAATCAACATTGAATTAAAGTATATCATCCTGCTATTTTGCTACATAATCCCATTTTGCCCCTAGATACTTTATAAAATATAATGGGCAGATGGCTCTACTCTACTCAAAATGAAGGACACCATCAGTTTTTTACTAGGGGTGTTGATAGCTGTTTAGAGGAAGGGCTGAAAAAAGAAACCAGAATTCACCATACTAGCCTCACCCCAATCCACCAGCACCCTCAATAAAGGTCCTTTTCATTGAACTACACAATTAAATTTCAATTAGAAAAAAACCTAGAAATTTTTAAATGGGACCAGTTCAAGATTACATTTAAGACCATTGAAAATTGCATAGTAGAGATTGTTTTTATTAGAGATTTATTTTATCAACAGAACAGAATCATTTTAAAATCTTAAAAATTGTCCTTAATCTTAAAAATCTTAAAATTGTTCAGGCTAATCAATGTTTAACTAAAATAAGCCTTCCAGAAATCTTGTAACTTTATGAAGACAATAATAGAACATTACTTTTCGATGATATCTAAAAGAATACTGATGATCTGGTAAAAAAAGAAAAAAAAAACTTTTTGAAAAATGACCTGATTATGTATTTTGTGGCAATGAATCAGGAAACATACACATACACACGGTTAAGCAAAACCATCAAATATATCGAGGACAACTGACAGAGTATATAGCATTATATCTCAGTAGATTATCATCTCTTCCTGAAAAGAAAAGAGTATGTTCTAGTATCAGTCCCCTGGAATCAAATCCTCTACTCTGTTTTTTTAAAAATAAATATAATAAACACACATAACTAAGTAATGAAAAGCAGATGCCATCAGATCAGAATCAGAATCCAGTTTAGAAACTGGAAATATCCAGAAGAAACAAATAATTACAAACACAAATTTGTAACAATAGGTTCCTTGTAAGATGGGACATGATAGGATAGCTCAAGTTGACAAGAAGGGTTTTGAATGAAATAAAAGAAAAGAATTGCTTCACAAAAATTATGAATTACACAAAGAAATGGTGGAATTTCCATCTCTGGAGAACATCAGGAAAAACAAAAGTAAATAAATAAATGATGACCTGTGTTGCATCTATATAGCTCTGCTTAGCTGACACCAGTGGGTTGGGACAGATTTTTATTTAATTTCCTTACAGCTACATAATTCTAAGCATGTATTGAATATTACCAGTGGTAGTATATCCTGCCAGACTAATCTAATTTCTTTCAATTATTGACCTGTTATGCTCTTTAAGATTGAGAAAACAGAATAAATTTTGCTCCCAGTTTTACATTAAAGATCTTTTCTGTATTCTTTGCTTCATGTTTCTCTGCTTTCAAATAATTCAAGTCAGGTCAAAAATTCATCGGATCGTAGTCCCACAGTTGAAAGAGATCTTAAGAGGCTATATCCATTGTCCCCTCTATGTGCCTCTCTAAAGTAATTGGTAAATGAATTCATGATGTCAATATATTTTAAATGCAATGCATGGTGGTTATAAATATAATTCAGATAATTAAAAGAGAATATCATTATTTTATCTTACCAATCCATCTTTCCTTTTAGGGTCCATAATAATGGCATCTAGGTACTTGTAATTCCTAGTTAGAATAGCAGAATGAAGAAAGAAAATATATAATCTTGACTGGTGAAAGCTCTGTCTACTGCAGGCCTACATAAAACCACTAAGATTGTATATGCCATTAGCAAAGCCAAAAATCTGACTTTTGCAGCCAAAGTTTGGAGCAAAAGCATTAGTTGTTTCTCTGATTCCTCTTAGAGATTGAGAATTTCTTCTGTTCCCACCATATCTCTCTTAAGGTGTCTAACACAGGTTTTATTGTTGTTTGTGATTATGGTCCAAAGGCTATTTAAACTAATTTGAGTTCAAAAGAATCATCTATTCATGAAATATAATATTTATTTCTAATTTAGATCCTGCATTGTGTTATATATTTGTTTTTCCTATGTAGGCCCAGTTCTAAAAATAAGAAGCTACTATGAACAATAGAATAATCAAAATTCACTTTATAGTTACATTTTTGGGATAATTGTTAGCTGAAGTAAGAATTCAAGATTACCACAATCTTATGAAAATATTGAGTGAGAAAGACTGTGGTAGCAAAGACAATTCATACATACTTGGGATAAAGTTTTTCTTATTCGTAGAAAAAATTAACTCAGGAAGCCTCAGTTCAAACAAATGGTTAGTAAGCAATGGAAGCATTAGCAGACCTATAACTAATGAATTTCCTATGAATAAGAGGAGCTATATTTAAATTTCCCTATTAGATGAAACTGGTCTTTGTAACAAGGATCTCTTTCACCTCCTTACATTTCTTTCTCAATTTAAAACAAAATATTTTCCCAAGAGTCAAATTCAGTATGGCATATGTATCAAAGAGTTTATAAACTATGACACTGATAAGCTGTTAGAACGAATTCAACTGACTAATAATATTGAATCAGGAGGCATATAAGATGCCATAAATAATTAGTTATTTGCAATATAGATTACTGATAGGGTAAATAGATACTTAGGAAATTCCTATCTAGTTCATTGTGTAATGTAGTAAAGTCTGCTCTAGAACTTTATTATTCTTTCTAAAACAATGCTTACAAAATTGGCAATAATTAATTCCAAATTTGTGGTTATTAGTTTTGTGGATTACCTGTGGTAAATTTTTAATGCAGTGATTCTTTTTTGCTTTATCTCAACATATGTTTGGATCATTTTAATTTCATAGTCAACTCCTGGGTGTACTGGGATTAACTAATGATAATATTCATTTGGGTAAGTAATTAAGGAAATTACTTAGTTGAAAAAAAGATACAACTATTCTCTCCTATATCCCAAAATCACTACAATAAATATAGGATGAATTCTGAATCTCTAAACAAATCAATCTGGATTTAGTCTGGAAATAAATGGAAGGGTACATTTTTTCATACCCTACTACCTTGCTCTTGAATTTAATGTTAATGAGGATCTTTTCCTTTGTCTTTCTTACTTTGGAAGTTAGAAGACAAACCAGAGTAATTTTTAAATTTATGAGAATTTTCACTGTAAAAAAGTTAGTTCCTTTCAATTTTAAATTGTTCTGTTAAAATATATAAAAAAATTCATTAATTCGCTAAAGGAAAAACAACAAGAATAACAAAAACAACAAACCACAAATACCTTGGACAGAAAATTGAGATACGGTAACTAAGATATTAGCATCAGTATATTTTGTGTATTAATACGTTGATCTCCAATTAGTTTAAATAGCCTTTGCCCATAATCACAAAAAATAAAACCGTGCTAGACACCTTGACAGGGATATAGTGGGGACAGAAGAAATTTGCTCCAAAAGTCAGATTTTGGCTCTCCTATTGGAAGGTATATTCTTAGCAGCATATAGAGAGCACAACTCCTTTGGGCTGGCCACATTGTTCAAGTGCCAAAAAGGTATTTTATGGAAAACTCACATAGGGCAAGGGCTCATCAGGTGATAACAAAGACACTCTCCATGTCTCTTTTAAGAATTTTAGAATCCATTATATGACATAGCAGACATTGGCACAGGAAGCCCAGCATGATGCTCCCCAATCAGAGAAGGTGTTGTCTTTATGAGGAAAGCTCAGAAGAAACCGGAGATAAGCAAAATTAGAGAAGCCATCCCAACTAGGGACTATTGTGTCCCACCTGTGGCAGAGTATTCAGTGCTTATATTGATCTCATCAGGCACATATAGACACATTTTAAATTGACTAAATAGTGATGTCATTTTGATACTCTTCAAGAAAGAAGGACAACAAAATAGGCATGAAATTTCTAAACATACTGAGGTCTGGGATATTCAGAAACTAAATGATTTCTCTTGTTGAAAGGATTATTTATTTTTATAGCTCATTGTCAGTAAGTATGGAATAAACAACAACAACCACAAAATCATGGCTGGTATTATTAACAAAGAGTCCAAACAACTTTCTAAAGCTGCAAATTACATACAAGTTTCCGATCCAAATTTGTGAATGGAGTTTTCACAATGAGAGGAAATCCCATCTTTCCACCCCAGGTAGAGACAGATTGAAAAAGAAGAGAGGGAGGGAGGAAAAAGAGAAAAGAGATGAAAGAAGAGGATAAAGGCCTGTGTTGGGATGGGGAGGAGAGAACAGGAGGGAGGAGCAAAAGGTGGAAAGAGAAGAAGGTAGCATGTTAAGGTTTTAAAAAGTTTTCCAGAGACCAGTCTTGCGGGAATTATGTTTCTGCTCCTCTTTCCAAATTTCATACCCTTACATAGAGCAGGAAGGAGTTGCCTTGTGTTGTCCTGTTACCACTCTTCTGTCTCCCTTCTATTTTCTCCTTTTTTCTCTCTCTAACAGCTTACAGATGCCATATCAATGAGGGTCACCTCAGTCCCACACTTGGAGCGCTCATCCTGGGCTGCAACCCAGCTCTGCTGGACTTCGCACTCCGGTATTATTTCAGACAATTCCCTATGACGACCAAGTTCCGCTGTCTGCTACCAGAAACCACAGCACCATAGCTACCCACTCTGGCTCCCCGTCCCTTAATCTGGCACTCCCAGGCACCTGCAACTCCTCCCACTCACCCCCACCCTCAATGACTGTTGCTGGCACCCCAAAAGTGCAGAAAGCAGGTCAGGCCCATCTCTGAGTGATGGTTTCACAGTCCACAGTACCAGCATCAATGGGTGACTATCAAGGGAGGGAGAAGCCCAAATAGAGAGCTCAGAGGACCAGAGATCCTGAGGCAGCCTCTGCTGCACCCCACACTCCACACTCCACTGCAACGCTGCTACCAAGGGAGCCGAGTCTGGGAGCCTGCTTGGTGCTCTTGTGGCCAGCCCCATCCTGCCCCGGTCCCAACTCTAACTACGCAGCTGCCGCTGCCCAGGAAGGTTGTTGTTTTTTACCAGATGGGAAAATCTGAGAAGACCATCATTTTTTCTGGCCAATCCGTTCACAGAATACACTTGTGTGAACACCAGAGATTAATAGAGAGAAATAAAAATGTAACACACTGCTAACCAAGTTCACCTCTGGAAAAAGAAGTGAAAATAACATTTGGCAGGATTCTATACCATCGGAAATCATTCACAAGCAAGAGAAAAAGCCTTTTAAAATGCTGAGAACACCAGAAATATGAATTTGAAGAAAGCAAAAACAAAATTATTCTGGGTCAAAATTTAGCCATCTATCATCTCCTAGCATCCTTCCAAAACTTCCAATATATTGTATGGGGATCACCTTTTGAAAATTCCAACCAAAACAAGGAACTGATGGCAATACATTTGAAAATTCTCTTGAGTTCATGTTTACTTTACAAATTCAAATTATTTATCCCCCTAAAAAACACAACCAAAAAAAAACCTGCATATTTTTCCCATTTTTTAACAACAAAAATCAGTAGAGAAATTGATATTTGCCTTGTGGCCAGAAGTGCAAAAAACAACTTTTAAGATGTCATTCAAACAAGCTTTTGTTTTATATTTTGTAAATATTGTATCCTGTGTAACACATGCATATTGTTCACATGCTGAGAGTTACACCATAGTTTTGTCATGAATCTATTTTGTACTGACTAAATGGTAAGTTACTGTGTGTATGTATGTGCATATATGTGTATACACAGGTAAATTGGAAAAGTTTAATGTGTTTTTTAATATATGGATGAGTTATTTCAAGATGAATATCTAAATGTAAACAATTTACTAAATACACTACTGAAATTTTAACTCTGTGAAACAATCATTATAAGCAGGCGTTTTATGTGTTGCCCTAAAATAGACTGCTTGCCTTTTTATTGCAAAAACTGGTTTAAAAATAATTTTTAAAGTAATAATGTGGCCTCCCCTTTGGGGGGAAAATGGTTTTCTCACAACAGCATTGTGAATTACATAGGCAAGTATTATCATCTTCATTTTAAATATTAGGAAACTGAGGGTTACAGATTTGAAATCACTCGCTGATCATCATAGATACCATTCAAATTCAATGCTCTTTCCATTGAAATATTTTAATTATAGAAAAAGATTATGCTAAGCATGGAGTGTCTCAGAATCATAGAAATGACTTTATCTTATCTCATTTCCTGTCATTATTGTGGGTTTTTTTTTTTTTATTATTTCTCTGGTAACATACTGTAGTGATTATTTGCATGGGATATAATTTGCAGTCTTCTACAAATTTTTAGTCTGAGAGAGAGAGAGAGAGAGAGAGAGAGAGAGAGAGAGAGAGAGAGAGAAAGAGAGAGAGAAAGAGAGAGAGAAAGAGAGAGAGAGAGAGACAGAGAGACAGAGAGAGAGAGAAAGAGAGAGAAAGAGAGAGAGAGAGAGAGAGAGAGAGAGAGAGAGAGAGAAAGAGAGAGAGAAAGAGAGAGAGAAAGAGAGAGAGAGAGAGAGAGAGAGAGAGAGAGAGAGAGAGAGAGAGAGAGACAGAGAGAGAGAGAGGTGAGCATATGAAATCCTGCCTTTACCAAGATATTGTTGGCTAATAATTGACACCACAGGCTGTTCAACTCCCTCTGTAGAGAAAAAGATGGTTCCCTTGTCCAAAGATAGTTTCAAAATGAGTATGGCAGGAATTGTAGGAGAGAAGGGGGAGAAAGAAGGTAAGGACAAAGGATGGAAACAAAACTTTCCCTGGGCTGCCCAGGCTGAGAGCCAGATTGAGGGCAGACGGGGAAATCTGTGGGGAAGAAAGAAACCTCCAAAAACCTATCCAGCAGAAAGGCAGGTATTCTCCCAAAATAGATGGGAATGACAAGTTTACACAAACACATTGATATTGTTTACATTTATATCAGAACTCAAATCTGACTACTGCCATAAAAGTTACCATGGCACTTAGAGTAAGCCTTTTTAGGATTCCTTGAATATTGATCCTTTTTCTATCCCCCATTATATCACAGACTTTGATTTTTGTTTTTTGTTTTTTCTCCTTTATTGAAGGAAGAGAAGCAGAGAAAGAAGATGTGCCCAGAAACTATTTTCAATAATGAAAGAGAGAAACAAATAAATCGAGTTCAATGCTT
Organism: Sminthopsis crassicaudata; assembly: GCF_048593235.1. Classification (NCBI taxonomy): domain Eukaryota; kingdom Metazoa; phylum Chordata; class Mammalia; order Dasyuromorphia; family Dasyuridae; genus Sminthopsis; species Sminthopsis crassicaudata. The sequence continues at coordinate 376,973,990 of NC_133617.1, read as the reverse complement.
ATGGGACATTGCCATGACAATGCAAAAGCCAGAAGGCTGGATAACGTGACATTTCAAAGGAGAATTTGGAAACAAGAATAGACAGCAAATCATTCCTTAATCTTTTTTAAAAATTGGATTGCCTTTTTTTTCTTGTTCTGGAATGCATAAGTCTAGTGCTTTAAACATAATATGAACTGGCACTTGTTATACCACCTAGATGTCAGTCCTCCTCTGTTCTTGTTTGTCATGACCCATTGTAGCTACACCTGCCTTAGGTCTCAATTTAAAATGGAAGAAAGCCTGCCAACTGTGCTGAAAGATACAGATCTGATAATGCTTTTGAGTATGTGTGGAATCTAAGTCTAAAAAATAAAAACTGGTGATTTAATATGATTGCAATTCAATTACAAGCAACCTGAAAACAATGACACAGACCTCTCTATCTCTAAAAACTGACAATGCATACAACGGACACTGAATAAATGTTGAAAATGTATCAATATATAGGCTACCAGATTAACAAGGAAATAAGATTTCAATGAAGGATAATTGTGTTATAATTAATGTAAACAATGTTTTCCTTTGCATATGCTTACAATTCAGAAAGGAGTTCTTGACCTGGTTTCATAAACTCTTTAAAAATACAGTGATAACTATATTTCAGTATATTTATTTTCCCTTTATAATGTTATGTATTTTATTTTATGCTTCTAAAACATTATTCTGAATATAACTACATTAACCTCCCAAGACTATCAAAAAAATCCAATATAGATCAAGAACTTCTAGTCTGAACGATTTTAAGTTTACTCTTGTCAATTTCTATAGTATTAATTTAGCCTCTCAAGACCACTTGTCAGAGACTTTACAGGGAGATTTCTTATAACAATTAGTTATCAAACAACATGTAAATTTTCTAAGTTTCTGTTATTCCATAATGAAAATACCACATATTCAGGCTTCAAACCTAATATATTTCTGGGTGTATGTGTGTCTACACACACACACACACACACATACACACACACACACACACATATATATATAATATACACACATATATGGACACATCCACACATATATATGTATATAAACATATAAACACACATATATGTATATATTTCATTTTTCATTCTTTCCCTATGACGATGTTGATGATGATGATGAGGGCTGAATTAGAACATTATTATAATTTGTTCTTCTAAAATACCTCCTGAATCAATTGAAATTTTTCATAGTAGCTTAAGATATTGAGACCATTGACAAGCATTTCTGGAAAGGATATTCACCCATGATGAAATGCTGTTAATCAGGAAAAGTTAATATGAACTACATCATTTTTTGTGATATAAAATAGAAATATGTTTCTACCATATACATGGCAATTCTTGTTTTTAATTCTTGAATTTAATATTGGTATTAAATCAATGCTCAAATGTTCATGTATTAAGATCTGGAAGATTATTTTGGGGATCTAATATAACTCTTTAATCTTATACACATGGAAATTGAGAAATTAAGTGAAATCCTAATTCGTATAGTCAGAATATGATCAGGGTAAATGCAGTTCTTATGAGTGTCTATAGACTTTTTTTTTCTCTGTACAATATTGACTATCTGGTTAAGAACTATATCTGAGAAATGAGAGAGAGGAAATAGTCAAATAATATAAAACTTTTAAAGAGGGAAGCCAGAAGGATGGTAATGATGGTACCTTTAGTGAAGTCAGAAGGAAGACTAGTTGTTTTTTTGTTTTTGTTTTTGTTTTTAAGAGGAAATTTGGGCAAATTGTTTGAAGTTCTTACTGGTGATATATTATTATAAAGATATGCTTAATTTTAAAATAAAAATGCACCCAACATTATTTTGAAAGGCGAGGCCAAAGAAATTATTACTATTGGCTACTCAGTGTTAGCAACAAACTTTCATACACAGTTTATGGTCATGGTTAGGAGTTTTTATTTTCAGACATGAAGTATAAAGAATTTATTTACTAATCTATCTTCATCTATCTACCTATTTATATTCTTCTTTCTGTCTACCTATCTCATCTTATTTATTTGCCTAATATCCATTTGCCTTTGTCTGTCACTTAAATAAATATCTTTGATATTTTCAATTATTTCAAAATCAATCATTCACATACAATTCAAATTTCAGGATTAGCTGAATTATAGTCAGCTAGATACATTTCTAAGCAATGAATTTGGTATTTCTTGATTTTACTGCAGACCGGAATTTAACTTTTAGGTGGATTTTTGAAATGAACCAACTTCTTCCTTATTCCCCTGGTAATGGAATAATAAATGAATAGACAAATAAAGGAAGAACATAAAAAGAGAGAGAGAGAGAGAGAGAGAGAGAGAGAGAGAGAGAGAGAGAGAGAGAGAGAAAGAAAATAATATATATATATAGTAATATCGAAAAGTGCATTACACTAGCCAACAGGAGAGCCATGCTCTATTCTAAATTCTGACATTCTCTATTTTCTTGATTAAGCAAAGGTAAATCAGGACTTTCTGTAATCCTCAATGTTTTCAGATGCAAAATGAGAATGGTATGCTACATGTTCTCTAGGGTCCTTCCTTTCCTTCAAAAATTTTAAAAAGAGAAGGGAGAAAAAAATAGAAAATCAGAGTCCATTGCTTGGAAATCTAGTAGAAAAATATGATTTTCATATTTCCTAATTTAATTATTTCTATTTTTGTCAGTCGCTAATATTTTTAAATATGAACTGTGTTGCAAGCTATATATCAAGTGTTAAAATTACAATGAAAGAAAAAACAAAGTTAAACAGAAATGATAGTGTTTGCCTTCACAAAGTGTACATTCTAATAAGTAGAGGACAAGATATGTAAATAATTTGGCACATTTAAGTTATATACAGAGTAGATGACTGGTAACTTTAAAAAAGAAAGAATCAATAGCTGATAGGGAGGCAGATCTTTTACTGAAGAGATGAATTGAACTGAGTCCTGAGAGAGAAGACAAAACACAAAAAAAAATAGTGGTAAAAGGGGGACAGCAGTCTAGGAATGTGAGACAATCAAGAGAGAGGTAGCAGGGAAGATAGGAGACAGTACATTGTCTGCGGTTGAACAACAAAGTAAGCAAATATTGCTGAATTATTGAGTATTAGTAGGGTACAAAAGTAGAAGAACATAGAAAAAGCAGGAAGGACATAGGTTCTGAAAAGTTTCAAATACAAAAGAGAGATCTCCACATTTTATCCTGGAAGCAATAGGGAGCCACGGGATTTCATTGATTAAATGGCCATATGGTTAAGCTATTGTTCCAGGAAATAAACTTTGAGATTGATCAGAGGATAGATTGAAACCAAGAAAATGTGGAGTGAAAAATATTCAACTGCGGAATAGTTCTTACTTGGTATAAATTTGACTTTATTTCGCTATATATTTGAGTGATGAAGTTTTCATCAGAGAAACTTGCTTCAAATTTTTTTTCACATTAATGATTTCTAAATTCTCTTACAATTTACCCCCATTTAGTCCATCCTGTCTTTCTCTTCACCCTGTTCCTCCTCAAAAGTGTTTGACTTATGACGATTACTTCTCCAAAGCAATCCTTCTTTCTATGAACATCTACCCTACTTCGCTTACCCACTTCCTATCCAATTTTCCTGTGGGGTAAAATGGATTTCTATAGTCAACTAAGTATGTATGTTATTCCCTCTGTAAGCCATTTCCAATAGTGTGAAGTTCAAACATTCCCTGCCATCTCCCCCATGTCTCCTTCCGTTGTAATAGTATTCCACTGTAATAGTACTTTCTTGCCTTTTTTATGGAACATAATGTACCCCTATTTTACTTCTTTTCTTTTCTCCTAGTGCACTTCTCTTTCTCATCCATTAATTCTATTTTAGATATCATTTCATCATATCCAACTCACGTCTGTGTCCTCTTTTTATATACACTTCTAATGGTGAGGAAATTCTTATGACTTATAAGTATTATCTTCCCATGTAGGAATATAAACAGTGTAATCTTATTAAGTTCCTTGTGACTTCCTTTCTGACTTATGTTTTTTATATTTCTCTTGATTCTTGTATTTGAAATTTTATTTTCAGCTCTGGCATTTGTAATGTTTGGGATAGGTTTCTGGAGGGCATTGGGACCAGCCTTGGTCTCAGCAGAATAATAGCCATGAGAGTAGTCAGGAATAAAGTCCAAAGTCTTTTGTCTCCTTCAGTCTCCCAGTCTGAACCAGTCTCCCCCATAGCATAGGAGGCAGGAGAGCCACCATGAGGCTGATCAAAGATAGAATGTCTATCTTCCAGTCCTTACTTTTATACCTTACTGTAATTATATCATTACAGTATACTGATTATATGTGAATTTAGAGAACCATTACATCACCATGCTAACTACTAAGTATATATGTGAACTAGAGAACAATCACCTCATCAATTCCACTGAGTTAATGCCTTGTTTCAAGTATACTTATCCAGAGTTCTGCTCTCTAGAGATATTTTCATCAGGAATGCTTAAAAGTCTTTTACTTCATAGAATATTCAATTTTGTCCCAAAAGACTATACTCAGTTTTGCTGAACAGGTGATTCTAGGTTATAATCCTACTTCCTTTGCCCTCCAGAGTATCATATTCCAAGCCCTCTGATCCTTTAATGTAGAAGATGCAAAATCTTGCGTTATCCTAACTGTGACTTCATGATACTTGAATTATTTGTTTCTGGATGTTGGCATTATTTTTTGCTTGACATGGGGGTTCTAGAATTGGGTATAATATTCCTTGGAGTTTTTATTTTGGGATCTTTTTTCAGGTGATGATTTGTGGATTCTTTTAATTTATATTTTACCCTCTGATTATAGGAGATCAGGCCAGTTTTCCTTAATAATTACTTGAAAAGATGTCTAAGGATGGCTGACTAAAGTCAGGAACCTGCTCCAGCTCTTCCAGGTTCTCTCAAAAACCACATGAAACCAAGCCTCTGAACAGAGTGTGATAGAATGAAACCACTCTCTAGCTCAAGACACACTGAAAAAACTTCAAGAAAGGTCAGTCTCACTGGGGTGAAAAGTGTGTTCAGCCCAGATCAGATGGACTCTGGGAAAGTCTGTTACAAGGTCTTAATAGCAGCAAATCAGCAACTCAGACCCTCAGTCCTGGCTCACTAAAAGAGCACATCAGTAGGTAAATCTCCAGTACCAATTCAGAAGGCAAACTGTGGGAAACCAGACCGTTATTTCAAAAGAGCAGGCAAAGCCATCTCCTGCAAAGACAAGAGCCCCTATGCTTAAAACTAAGGCTCAGAGCTGCACAGAAGACTTGGGACAGTGCCATCTTTACCCTAGGAGGAGAGTTCCACCTCAAAAGTAAAAAAAAAAGAAGAAATACAAAAAGAAAAGGAAAACAAATGATCAAGAAACAGAAAAGAAATTTGACCATAGAAAACTACTTTGGTAGCAGAGAAGACCAAAACACAAACTCAGCAGAAGACAGAATGTCCAAAGAAGAAATAAAACTATCAATCTTTGCAGATGATATGATGATATACTTAAAGAATTCTAGAAAATTATCCAAAATTCCACTGGAAACAGTTCACAGTTTTAGCAAAGTTACAGCATATAAAATAAACCCACACAAATCATCAGCATTTCCATATACTACTGACAAAGCATATTAGCAAGAGATAGAAAGAAATCCCATTTAAAATTACTGTAGATAAAACAAAATACTTGGGGGTCTACCTCCAAGACAAACCCAAGAACTATATGAGAACAATTACAAAATACTTCTCACACAAATAAAGTCAGATCTAAAAAATTGGAAAAGTGTCAATTATTCTTGGATAGGCTGAGCTAATATAATAAAAATGACAAGGCTGCTTAAATTGGTTGACTTGTTCAATACCATACCAATCAAACTGCCAAAACATTATTTTATAGAACTAGAAAAGTAATATCAAAATTTATCTGGAAGAACAAAATGGTCAAGAATATCAAGGGAATAAATGAAAAAAATACAAAGGATGGTGGCTTAGGAGTACCAAACCTAAAACTATATTACAGAATAGCACTCATCAAAACCATTTGGTACTGGATAAGAAATAGAGTGGTAGGTCAGTGGAATAGATTAGATTCACATGACATAATAGAGTCTATAGCAATCTAGTATTTGATAAATTGTAGCTTCTGGAATAAGAACTCACTATCTGACAAAAATTGCTGGGAAAACTAGAAAATAATGTGTCAGAAAATTGGCATAGACCTACATCTCACACCCCATACCAAAAAAAAAAAAAAGGTCAAAATGGATACATGATTTGGGCATAAAGGAGGATACCATCAATAGATTAAGAGAACAAGGGGTAATTTACCTATCAGATCTTTGGAGAAGAGAGAAATTTATGACTATAGAAAAACAAGAGAACAGTATGAAAGACACAATGGACAACTTTGATTATATCAAATTAAAAAGTTTTTGTATAAACAAAACCAACAGAAAGAAGATTTAAAGGGAAGTACAAAGTAGGGAAAACTCTTTACAGCCAGTATTTCTGATAAAGGTCTCATTTCTAAAATATATAGAGAAATTTGTCAAATTTATAAGAACATATCATTCCCCAATTAATGAAATAAAAGGATATGAACAGACAATCTTTAGATGACAAAATTAAAGCCATTTTTAATATATGAAAAAAAGCTCCAAATCACTATTGATTAGAAAAATGCAAATTAAAACAACTCTGAAGTACCACCTAACACCTCTCAGATTGACTGAGATAACGGAAAAAAATAGTGCTTAATGTTGGAGGGGATGTGGGAAAACTGAGACATTAATGTATTGATGGAATTGTGAAATGATCCAACCATTCTGGAAAGCAATCTGGAACCGTGCCCAAAGGGTTAGTAGTGTCCTTTTCCCTACCTTATGCTTTCCTTGGGAATACAGACCCAGTAATGGCACTGCTGGGTCAAAGGGTATGCACAGTTTGATAGCCCTTTGGGCACAGTTCCAGATTGCAACCCTAAGTTGCTTTTTCAATGAGATATTCCATATTGTCTTCTTTTTCCTTAACATTTGTTTGGTTTATTGTTCCTTGGTGTCTCATAGAGTCATTACCTTCTATTTCATCAATTCTAATTTTTAAGTAATTATTTTCTTCAGTGAGATGTTGTACTAAGTTTTCTAAAAATTTAGCCAACTCTATTTTTTAATGAGTTCTTTGCTTCAGCAAATTTTTGTCCCTCTTTTTCCTTCTGGTCAATTCTGCATTTTAAGGACTTATTTTCTGTAATGAATTTTTAGATAATATTTTTCCAGTTATGCTTTTCAAGTCATCCTTCTCATTACTACATTTCTGTATCTCTTTTTATTATTTGGCTTATTCTGTTTTTAAGGTATTATTTTATTCAGTATCTTTTTTGTGTCTCCTTTACCAAGATATTGACTTGTTTTTCATGATTTTCTCACATCACTCTTATTTCCCTTTTAATTTTTCTCTATCTTTTTAATTTAATTTTTCAAATCAATTTTGAGCTTTTCTATGACATGATGTAGGATTGTGTTGGATGGAGGAATTGTGATTTTGTTATCTGTGTATATTTTGATTTTCCTTATCATTACAAGAACTTTCTATAATTAGAATTAGTTCTGTGGTTTGGTCATTTCCCCCACCTATTTCTTGATTTTTAACTCATTGTTACAATGGGCCTCTGCTTTCAAGGTGGAGGGAATGTAGTCACAAGCTTCAGGGATTTTGTATAACTATTTTTAAGATTCTCCTAGGGACCTGTAAGTTTTCAGTTCTTTCAAAATGTCACAATCTAAGAAGCATGTTTACTATTCTCCTGGCCTGTGCTCTGTTCTGTGAGCCACCAAAAGTATTCTTTTTTGTCTTAAAACTATGATGAGGGTCCTTGCTTCACAATGGTCAGTTAAAAACACTGATGTGCTAGGGCTCCTCCTTGGGAGGGGATTGCTACCAGAGCTGCAGCCTGTATCAGAATAGGCAAAACAACAGTGTACTGTTCTCAGTGCTAGCAAAGATAGCCCTGTAAAATCTTCTAACAGTTGCTTGACCATCTTACCATCTGTGATGTGAGTGCTCTGGAAGCAGCCACTAAAGCTGCTGATTCATTCATTCCCAGCAATGCTAGCCATTATTAACTATTAATGCATACATTCTAAATAATCCACTATTTTCTTCTACTTTCCAGCAAGCAAAAAGATGTCTTTCTTTTAGATAATAAAATCAGATGGATAAAACCAGAGTTTTTCTTGACTAGAAGACACAAAGGAAATTCATATTTTTTAGGAATCTTTACCAACTTATATGATCCATTATTAAGCTACTAAAAGCATCAATCCATGTTATAGATCTATAAATTATGAATTGTTATAGAGGTAAGTCATTGTTAGTCTTGGCTACATACATTACTATTGGCTACATAAATGACTTTACTGAAAATATTATTTAATTACTGAAAATATTATTTAATTGAAGTCTATGCAAGGTTTCCTTAAAGATTCTACAAATTAGCTTCTTCCTAAGGAAAAAATCATCTTCATTTTTATTTCTAATTAGTGCTCCACCTTCTGAAAAATAAAAAGAATATTTTTCCTGTTGGTAAGCAAATATAAGCTTATATGCAATCCCACAGGACTGCCATGATTTAATTATGTGAGTTTGGGCCATGGAGGTGTAGTCTTTTTATCTACAAATGTGTAATTTTTCTTCTGACAATTTGTTTTTCTCTGAGGAACAAATAATATATTAACACCCATAACAGGGTCCCCCCAGTCCCATTCCCAATGAATCTGGTGAAGAGACAGCTTGACTCAAGGTGGGTTAGTTGTTTAATGACAATGCTAGAAAGTTAGAAAGAATTGTTTGAACCTTTATCTACTTAGCAAAAAAATTAGATGCATCATTTAACCTTGATACAATTAATTAAATGAGTGCAAAGACACATATGGAGCATTGGAACTTAGTAATTTCACACTCAGAAATAAAAAAATAGTTTTGTACAAAGTGTAAATAATATTGTATTTTGAAAGACATTCTGAATGCATTTAGAGCATTTCACTTACCCAATACTGTAAGCTCTGCAGAGGCAGTGATGTTCTCATTTTTGTAGGTGACAACACAAGTGTACGTCCCAGTATCATCATCTGTCACATTGGAAATAAGTAAGTTGCTGCCACCTAATAAAGAATACTTTCTGGACCTGTAACATGGGAAACATAGGAGTTTAGTGATTCAATCAATACCTTTCAACACCTAGCAAACTAATCTCAGTTTCAAATTGGACTGGGTGATACTGTAGAAATTGAAGCCCCAACCTTAAAAATGTTAGAACAAGCACCATTCATCTTTTTAAATTTATTCATCTGTCTTATTGACCAAAAATGCATTCAGGGTGAATTATTCCCTTGGATGACTATATGCAACTGCCAAAGAAATGAAATGGAACAAGGCATACCTAGCTGTGGCCCAAATTATTTAAACATAACTACAATTATAACTGGACACACTGAAGGTACTTCAACATATACTGGGGTATCAATATTTCAAAATAATCATTCAAAATCAAGTAGCCATGAAAACTAAGAGTCTACTCCATTTATCTTTGTTGTGCAAATCACTTTTTGCTGCTTGGTCAAATCAAGGGTTGGGTATCACCTATTATCATGTCTATGCAATAGTCAATAAATATTTCATAAATGGTACCCAATTCATGTCACAAGAAGAATTACTATCAAGGTGGGAACCATTTCTGCTGTTTTTCAAATAGAATTGCATTGTTAAGCAATCCTGAGGCTTCTTCATTCTTGTTTAATAGTCTTAGAAATTGGAACAATATCAAATATTAAATAAAATTCCTAAATCTAAAATACCTGACTTGGATCACTTCCTCTCCTCGAATCCAGGTAAAACTCGGTGGAGGATACCCAGAAACACAACACTCTAGAATGGCATCTTTTCCTTCGATAGCTACCACATTGGAAGGTCTCTGCAGGAAAAACTGTTGTCTGTGTAAACCTGGATCTATGAAAGGAAAGGACAGGATCATCATTGTGGTGGGAGACACTGCAAAGATAAATGATATATCTGAAGGATTCCATCCTTGAAAGATATATTGATGGAAAGCAATGAGATAAAGTTGGGGGGGGGAAACTTTCAAAACACCAAATTTTAAGTAAAAATCTAATAGATTTTTCCATCTTCTACATCTCCATTTTCTTAAGACTTTCATTTCAATATATTTTGACAATATTGTATATGACAGAGAGTATACCTTCAAGGCTCAATAGTAATACCATTTTATGTATAAAAACATATTCACACTGTACATATTGCAGAAACATAACATATAGAATTGCATTAATATATGTCACAGATAAACTTTTAGAAAGGAGATCATTGATACAATAAGACAAAGGATATATAATTTTTGATGATGGAAATAGGAAATGAATAGCCTCAAAGCATGGACCACTGCCCAGCAAAATATGCCAAAGTGATACACTCTAGACAGGGATTCTGGGAAGCCAGAGAGAAGGATGAGATAGACAAATATAGGGGGAAAAAACCTTACAGAAGAGAAAAGTGATGTTCAAGGAGGTTAGAGTTAAAATTTGTTTTCCAATACTAAAGTTGAGAAAGGATCCTGTCTGTGCCAAAATGTTTGTGGCAGCTCTTTTCGTAGGGGCTAGAAACTTGAAGATGAATGGATGTCCATCAATTGGAGAATGGTTGGGTAAATTATGGTATATGAAGATTATGGAATATTACTATTCTATAAGAAATGACCAGCAGGATGAATACAGAGAGGCTTGAAGAGACTTACATCAACTGATGCTGAGTGAAATGAATAGAACCAGAAGATCGCTGTACACTTCAATGCTGTATGAGGATGTATTCTGATGGAAGTGGATATCTTCAACATAAAGAAGATCCAACTCACTTCCAGTTGATCAATGATGGACAGAAACAACTACACCCAGAGAAGGAACACTGGGAAGTGAATGTAAACTGTTAGCACTACTGTCTATCTACCCAGGTTACTTATACCTTCGGAATCCAATTCTTAATGTGCAACAAGAAAATTGGTTTTACACACATATATTGTATCTAGGTTATATTGTAACACATGTAAAATGTATGGGATTGCCTGTCATCTAGGGGAGGGAGTAGAGGGAGGGAGGGGAAAATTTGGAAAAATGAATACAAGGGATAATGTTATTAAAAAATACTCATGCATATGTACTGTCAAAAATTTTATAATTATAAAATTAATAAAAAAATAAAGTTTTTTTTTTCCATTTTGATTCTACCATGTATGTGATAATATAGAATCATAGAATATTAGAGTTAAAAAGATTCTCAGAGGCCATTAATCCAACCCATAGTAGATGGGAAAGGAAAGCCTTTCAGATATTTTAAACAATTAGTGAATCCAATCTCTATGTGAAAAATGCCAGTGATGTCAAAATCATTACTTCTTGAAGTAATCCATTTTTCCTTATAGAACAAAAACCTGTCCCTTTGTTACTTGCAACTAGTGTTTAGGTTGGTTTTCTGGGGCATGTTTAAACATCAGCCTATTTCTATCAGAGACTTCTTAAAAACAAAACAAAACCTTCAAGACAATTAACAATCCCTTCTGTGCCTATTCAGGCTAAACTTCCTCAGTCCCTTCAAATGATCCTCAGATTGTAGGAACTTGAGCTCCTATGCCATTCTAAGTCTTTCTTTTTGGGCATTCCCTAGCTAATTAGAGTTCTTCATAAAAAATAGCTCTCTACTGAACACAGTACTATAGGTAAGGTACAACTGAGATAGAGTAAATCAACCCTTTCACATTTTTTTTTTGGTCCATTGTCTTTTTGTTAATGTAATCTATGAGGATTACATCTTCATTCTGTTCACTAAGGATTTGCTATAAACTAAAACACAGGAGTATTTTCCACAGGAACTATTGCTAGTAAACATTCAGGAAATGTTTGATAAGCTATCTATGGAGACTAATTAAAGAACACAGCAGACCAGATGATGAAGTTAACAGTGGAATTAGTGATGTTATTCTAACGTATATCTAGTGAAATAAATGTGACATTTTCTGTCTTTTCACATCTGCTTTCAGTTTGTACAAAAAATAAGCTAAATTCAAAAGGACAGTAAAAGAATATTTAAGAGATGTCATTATTTTTTATTTTATTTTTATAAAACTTTTTATTTTCAAAACACATGCATAGTCTTCAATATTTACCCTTGCAAAACCTTGTGTTCCAAAATTTTTTCTCTCCCTTCTCCCCACTCCCTCCCCAGAGGCAAACAATCCAATGTATACATATATATATGCATATATATATGCAATTCTTATATATAAAAATATATACACAATTTTCATGCTACAACAAAAAAAAAACAGATAAAAAAGGTAAAAAAAAAGAGAGAAAACAAACTGCAAGCAAACAACAAATAAGTGAAAATACTGTGTTGTGATCCATACTCAGTCCCCACAGTCTTCTCTCTAGGTGCAGATGGCTCACTCCATTACAAATGTCATTCATTATTTTTGTTTAGATTTAACAAGTTTATTTAAAAATTATACCAAAAAGAAAATACACTTTCTATGCTCATGCTTATGTTCCAGACTAATGATTTCATTTAAAATAATTATTCTAAAAAGAGCTTCATAGGCTTCAACAGAAAGCCAAAGATATCTATAACACAATAAAAGGTTAAGAAATGCTGTTCTATGATTAATTTGCATTGTACTAAGAACTGGACATATTAAAAAAGCTGGATACTAAAAACAGTCTCTGTTTCCAAGGAACCAACAGTTTAATGGGGGAGAAAACATGCTAACAACTATGTATAAACATAAATACATATATACAGGCCTTTCCTTTAAGAAATGCCATTCATTATTAAAGTAATATTGCTGAAATTTTTTTTAAATGTAACAAAAAATCAAAATGTATTTTACATTTTTCTGGTGGAGGAAATACACATTTCTCCAGAAATAGTAGCCTTATAGGTCACAGAAATGTAGCACTTTTCAGCACTGCTTAAAAATAAAAAAGACAAAGTCAGATTCTATCTCATTTCAGGTTCCAACCAGGTATTTTGATGACATTAACTACTTCCTTTCCTTTCAAAATGATCTGGTGAGACGACTACAAAGAAATACTTTTGCAAGAACAATTTGACTTTGGGAGGTAATACCATGTTTCCCACAAAGTTAAGACATTCTTATGCCAAATCATCTTACCACTATTATCTGAACTACCCAAAAGAAAAGTAGCTAAGCAACTTCACCTGAAAGGTGAAGGTTTTCTTTCGATATCTTCCTGAAAGCAATGGAATCTCCTATAAATATATATCTCCCTCTGTTTTGGAAAGCCATTAGCCAACTGCTAGGTAGTTATGGAATGACAATTATTAAAACTCTTTCAGACTTCTTTCTTGATGTAATGACCTCCAGTCACACCTCCAAGAAGAATTTAGAATCTCTAGAGCCGTGGTCCTCAAACTTTTTAAATAGGGGGCCAGTTCACTGTCCCTTAGACTGTGGGAGGGCCGGACTATAGTAAAAACAAAACCTCTCACTCTGTCTCCACTCCTCAGCCCGTTTGCCATAACCCAGAGGGCTGCATAAAGGTTTCTCTGAAGTAGGTAGAAAGGTTTGTGTTTCTAAAAATCTTAGAATTAGAGATATATTTTAATTAAATTTTATACTTAAATATAAATATTTAAACTTTATACTTATAATATACTTTATACTATAAAGATGTGCATACACATCTTTAGGATGGGTCCGTGAGGCTAGAATCTCCATCTCTAGAACAGCTATTTTTCAACAGAATGATTTTCAGTTACATTTAGTATTTAATAAGTGGTAATAGGAATAAGGATAAGAGGCAAGTACCTTTACCAACTTGGAAGAAGATGGGGATTTATCTCAAATAAACAAAACAATTTTAATCCTCTCTTGTGACAAAACTAAGTGATGAGGGTTGACAGTTCTGGCTCCTAAAAATGACACTAGAATATGAGCTGCTGTCCTATAATCAACAAATTTGTAGCCCATTTGAAAGCAGATAAGATCATAATACAATATAGTCTGTTACATATAAATTTGCTCATCAACTTAAAATCAGTCAGAAGTGGACTTTTCCAACTGTGTCAGCTTTATATTTTAAAAAAAGGATATCAAATGGATTTCTTTAATATGAATCTGATGTAATGGGATTTTTTAAGGTACTCATTCTTTCTAAATTTGATTAAAAGAGATTGAGATTCTAAATACTAAATCCCAATTTAGCTTTCCTATTTGGGAGGAAAGGCTAGTCTAATTCCTTGACCTGATCTCACTGTTATACTTCATGCAGTGGAACTAATCCTCTTCTAAATTATATGTGAACAAAGATAGAGAAATCAGACATTAATGTGATACTGATCTTTCAGTACACAGAATACATTAAGGAATAGAACTATCCTAGAGGAACTTACTGCCTTCTTTCCCTGCTCCACCCCCCCCCCCCCCGTGGAAATTCAAAATCAGTTTGGTCCTATTGATAAGTACAAATAGTAATAAATAATAATTAACTAAAAGAATAATGCTACAGAAACTAAGACTCATGAAAGCAATTTTTCTACAATACCCTCAACATCAGTTACTTTTCTCCTGGAGAATATTTTAACATGAGGTTTTAAATCATTAAATTCTTTCTCTCTGTCTCTCCCCCTCTCTTTGTCTGTATGAGACTTTCTTTATATATATATATATATATATATATATATATATATATATATATATATATGTATATATACATACACACACACATAGAAAGTTATTTTTCTTCTTTTTTATTTCCACTGTTTAGATCATTATTCTGAATTGAATAGCCGACAAATTCACTAGCTATTGATAAGGCCATCTGTTTAGCAATCCAAGGCTTCAAAGTGTCTCAAACAGGCATGTTTTCATACTTTTTTCTCCCTCCCAGCCTCCCCCACCTATATTGGAACATGGACAGGGAACTTCTTGAACACATCCTCGGGTCCATATTTGAAGGCCCAGAAGTTTAGTCTCTGGTACTGAATATGAGGTTTGGTTATGGAAAGCAGGAAGCCTGGGTTAAAGCAAAATTGGACTTTGAAAGAAGAGAACCATAGTCCATGCCCTCCTCCAAACTTGCAGCATTCTACAGATAACAGGACTTTTCAGTAGTAACATGCAATCCCTTTCATTCTTATGGTTTCCTTGAGTGGAAAAATTGTTTTCCAACATCGTTCACTCTTCAGTTTTTGTTATTAAAGTCATGCCACAATGGAATATCAAGCAAGTTTTCAATTGAAAAGGAAAGGCCACTGCAGGCTACTGTGGAGCATTCTCTTTGATTTCTTTCCAGGCAGGAGAGTTACAAATTAATTTAACTCCACATAGCCGGTTTTTCTCTGTCTGCATGCAAGTTAGCCTACCATTCACCTGCTGGCTCTCTCACATCATTCCCTATCTAGGTCCATATTATGAAATTTAGCAATTACCATGTGTCTGTGGGTGCCAATGGGCATTTTCACAAATGATCAGAGAGGCAAACACCATGATGTACCTTCCTGTACATCAGTCCTTTCATCAGAAAACTATCCAGCAGGATCCCAAGCATCTTTATTTAATAAAGAAGTAGGGCTGGAGGGGAGGGGAAATCCTCCAATCTGGTCCTGTACCAAGTAACTATAAAGAGAGAGGGAGACAGGAATAGTTTTTTTTCACAGTGATTGGTCATCATCCTATGGTTATTTACCTAGCTTATTTACATCAATGTAATATGAAAATTAACATGCTGTCACTTAGACTATTTCTACATATCTGTGATTATTTCCTTTCTTCCTCCCCACATGTGGAGAAAGAGAGAGGGAGAGAAGAAAGAGAGAGAGAGAGAAGGAGGGAAAGAGGGAGGGAGGGAGGAATGGAGGGAGAAAGAGAGGCAGAGTGACAGAGAGAGAGAGAGAGACAAAAAACAGAGACAGAGAGAGAGAGAGACAGAGAGATAGGAGAGAGAATGATAGGGAGATGGAGACAGAGGCAGAGAAACAAAGAGAGTGAAAAAGAGAGAGAGAAACCGTGAGTCATTTGTAGGATATGTGTGTATATATAATATATAATATAAACAATATATGTACATAATATATAATATAAACAATATATGTACATGTATGTATAATCAATTTTATGTATTATATATAAATCCATATATGCATAATACATAAAATTATTATATAAATATGTATGTATATTGCACACATGCACACATATCATAAATATGTAAAATTAGAAACAAACTGTTAGTCTATTCTATTTTCAGCATATGTCTATAACTCTTCTGTCTCAGCAGTAAATTTTTTGTACCAATTTTATTTTGTCACTAGTTTTGAAGAAAATGTATTTATAGGCTATTTTTGTTCCTTCTGACAATAAAATTTTAGAAACCAAATGTTGCCATTTTGAGGAGTTAAATTTAGTGTAGGCTATCTAAAAAGTTTTCCAATTTATGTATATATGCAAAAAAAATTTATAAATACCATGGTGTTGAAATAAATTCCAGGTCTTACTTAAAGAGTACCTCATACATAGAGGCAGGTAGAAAGTACATTGGATTAAAGTACTGGACTTGGTGTCAGAATTATTGAAGTGAAATTTGGTTTTTGTCACTTATTAGTTGTATGAGGACAGTAAGCAAGTTGCCTAACCTCTGCCTTAATTTTCATCATTTATAAAATGCATATTAGAAAAAATACTTATTACACATGGTTGTTGTAAGGATCAAATGAAAGAATATTTGTATTTAATCCACATAATAAGAAGTCTACCCTACTTCCCCCAGCCCTAGTGCATAAATGACCATGCATAATCCTGGGCATTCTTTTTAAAAAAGGGACAGGGAATTTTCTGAAGAATCCTCATAGGGGTGTGTGTGTGTATTGTACATGTTTCCATGCATGTAAAATGTCGTTTGTATTATATCACATTTCTGACAAAACAGTTTTGATGGGATGGTAACAAACTAAGTTAAGTGTAAACTGTTAAGGAAAGAGTAAATAAAGAAAAAGTGGAGTTAATGACTATAGGATAAGACTTTAAGGGATTTAGCCAGTCATATCAAAAGAAAAGTTTATAATCAAAATGTAGTATGGAATAATTTTAAAAATGTATGTGACTGTTAAAAAAAAGTAAATGAGATTCTCATATCTTTTGACCCAAAGATCCTACTGCTAAGTACATACCTAAAGAGTTCAGTAATAAAAATAAATATCATATTATAAAACATTTATAGCAAACTTTTTAAAAAAATAGATACCTATTTGGGGAGTATATTAATGTAATGGGATAGTGTTGTACAGTTTTAAAAGGATGACTATTAAGAGCAGAAAAACTCATAGGATGGCATGAATTAATACAAAGTGAGACAAGCAAAATCGGAAAACTGTGCGTCTGGGTATAGTGTACAAATGTAAATGGAAAGAACAAAAAAAATTAGAATTAAATGTATAATTATGATGACTAAATTTGCCTCAAAAAAGATACAAAAAAGAGAAAAATAGACAAATAGATGGGTGGGTGGAGCAGTGTGGTATAGAAAGCAGAAGCAAAACTTAGAATCAGGAAGCCAAGGTTCTAGTTCTATCTCTGACATATAGTGCCTGTAGCTCTGGACAAATTATTTAATCTCTTTATTCCCCTAGATAAGCCTCTAAAAATAAATCACTTAATCAATAAAAATGTGTATCTACAGCAGAGTAAGAGAGAGAAAAAAACAGCCAAAGAATATAAAGGCAAGACAGGAAATATATTCTTATTAAGCAATATACCAACCTAGAATCATTTTAGTAAAAATGTATGTAAAATGATTTTCAGTAATAAAATAAACTATTAAAAAAAAAAACCTTAGTAAGTCCAAAAGTAATAGAACTCAAATTTAGTGGATTGCAGGTAGAGCAATAGATTAGACCACCAAATGATCAAATAAATTCAATTTGACTATCAAGAAGCCTGAAATAGAAATTTGAATGGATATTGTTATTATTTTAGCAATCATGTACTCAAATCAGATTGATAATTCAACAATCCAATCTACTGCTTGGCATTTCAACTTTATTATAGCTGAATAAAGTAGACTCTATTGTCATAATACATGTCCTGTGATATGAACTCTTAAAAAAGATTAACTAGTTATGCATCATAAATAAAAGTTTACATAACGATTATTCCACAGAATATATTGGTCAGTAATTAATTAATCTGAAATGCTATGCTCTTAATGGTTTCCTTCTGCCTTGTTCCATTGTTGTTTTTCTCTGTCACTGTCTCACCATCCTTTTTCTAATCCTAAAAGTTTTTTTATACTCTGCCTTTTTTTCCCTTCTCTCTATATATTCCCTTCCTAGGCAATTACTCAAGCAGATATTTTCAACATTACTTTTATGCAAATAACAACAAAAAGATATCTCTTTCTCTAGCCTTTATCCCAAATTCAAACTCCACAATATTTCAAACCAACTACAGTATATCTTTTTAATAATATATCATCAGTAAGAACTTCAAACAATTTGCCCAAATTTCCACTTAAAAACAAAAACAAAAAATAAACAAACAAACAAAAAGAAACAACTAGTCTTCCTTTTGACTTCACTAAAGGTACCATCATTACCATCCTTCTGGCTTCCCTCTTTAAAAGTTTTATATTATTTGACTATTTCCTCTCTCTCATTTCTCAGATATAGTCTGTTATTCAACTTGTGGATTTTATGTCAGAAATAGATTTCTTTTTTTTTAATTAATTAATTAATTGATTGATTAATTTTTTTATTAATTTTTATAATTATAACATTTTGTTCGACAGTACATAATTCATAGGTAATTTTTTACAACATTATCCGTTGTACTCCCTTCTGTTCCAAGTTTTTCCCCTCCTTCCCTCCACCCCCTCCCCTAGATGGTAGGCATTCCCATACATATTAAATATTTTATAGTATATCCTAGGTTGTCAGAAATATATTTCACTCATTCCTTGCTCTATTTCTATTACTATCACTTTACTAATCCCAAGCACCTTTTCACAAGTATCTACTCTCCCTTGTCTTTATTTAACTCTCCATACTACTATCACGTTTATTTTATAAGTAGATATGGTCAAGTCACTCTTTGCACAAAAACTTTAATGACTTTTGCCCAGTCATTATTCAAATTCCTTAGCTTAATATTCTAAACTCTCTAAAATCTGGTTCTACTTTACCTTTTCATATTTACCTCCTCCTTCCACGAACTCTGAACACCAATGAATCTGGACCATGTGATGAACCCAATATTCTCTAAACTTTCTAGCTTGTGTTAAATGATGGTATGTGTCACCAGTACAGTTTCTCTTCCCTATTGCTTCAACTTTTCTTTTGGTAGTTTCTTTCCAATTATGAGAGTCTAATCTAAAGTTTTCTTTATCCAGGGAGCTGTTTCTGATGCTTCCCAATCACTAATTGCAAATACTTTCAAATATCACATAATATTTTGTATATTTACACATGATATGACACATCCTTCTAACTGATGATTATCTCCATAAGTGCTAAGATTCCCACATTATCTAAGTTTTGTATCTTCTGCCTCTGCCTTGCATATCCCTCTTTATACAGTAATCATTTAAAAATATTTCTTCAATTAAATCTATCCTCTCTATATTTTCTACATTTATTATAAAGGCTCCTAGTGTGTTAGTTCTATGTAAATCTTCTTACATATTCAAATATTTTAGAACATTAATAGACAAAATTATTAACACTTAATATTAATTTATTTAAATTAAATTACTTTAAACTTTTCCTAGCTTCAAAAAGGAGCACATAATCCCAATAATAAAAAAATTGTCTATTCTTTTGGAAAACCACCTATTTATTAACAATCTTCTATAATTTAATCAGGTACTGAAATTAGGTGCTGACAGACTGGAACAACTCATTAGCATTCTAAAGCAGACAAATGGTAAGCACAAATGTTAGAAATGAAAAATTGATCTCAATCACATAATGGTCTTGGACCCATCTTATAGAAATATAAATGACAACATGCACCTTACACACCCTGATCTATGCACACCTTTGTAAGATCATCAAATAAAAGGGAGAGTTCTTAAGTGCATGTCTCCCTATTCTTTGCAGTCTGTTCTGTACTGTTGTATATCAAGTGCCTGGCAAATATTCAATGCTCCAAATTGGCAGAGGAAATTATGTCTTAAATGAAAGCAATAAAGTAATCAAAACAACATTTTAATAAGTGTGAAGTTTATTATTTTTTATTTGCAAATAGAAAAGTAGCCATTTGGTTAGATAATGAATTTTACAACCAAATATAGAGGTAACTAACTAATAAAGAAAAAGGTTCAAAAAAGTGTGTATTTACTTAAATGTGCAGATTTGGAAAAGTCCCTAAAAAGAAGTGGCATGTGAACTCAGATTGCATGACAGATCAGCATTACAAGATCCTAGATTTAGGATTGGAAGGGGTTGTGGTAGCCCTTGATTTTTACTGCCTCATTTTTTACTTGACACTCTAAGAAGTTGACCCAGACATGGTAGCATCTGAGACAAGATAGGAACCCAAGTTTTCCTGACTCCAGCTCCAACACTTTACCTACCACAGTAATAAGCTATTCTCTTGCCTACTGCCTGGTAAAGGAAGTGTATTCCCAGAATGAATAAACACACAAAATAAACTCTCTACCTCACTCTCTTTCCTTTCCTTGCTCCCTTCCTTCCTCCTCCCTCACTCTCTCCCTACCTGTCCCTGTCTCTGTTTCTATCTCTGTCTCTCTTTCTTAGTCTCTTTCTCTATATCTCTCTTTGTCTCTGTCTCTGTTTCTCTGTCTCTCTGTCCTTTCCATGTATGTGTAAAAAGATCTGTCTGTCTGTCTATCTATCTTTACATATTTAGAGAATAGTGGACATTTTACCTGCAAAACATATAGGTATATTAAAAAGTTCTCACAAAGCCAGAGATAAGAATCTGAGCTTTGTCCATAAATTGATGGGGAACTACCAAACATTTTTGAGTAGGATAGTGACAAAATGTGAGTAAACTTTTGGAAAGACAAAGTGGGCATCATTGACTAAAATGGATTGAAAATGAAACTTTGGAGTAAGGCAAAAAAGCCAGGACATTATTATAGAAATCCAGACAAACTACCTTGCTAAGCAGATAGTTTCTACTTAAGATTAGTTATCTCCTGTCCTAACTAGAACATGAATACATTTGATGTAGGAATTAAATACCAACGACAAACATAAAGAACACCTATCCTCCCCTCAAAAAATTTATTAGTTCATTGGAGGTGGCACATTTCTTTTCAGTTTGGGCCTGTTCAGTTTAGAAATACTCACAAACACAAATACATATATGAGTTTAGTAAGTAACAGGAAATATCAAATACTAAAACTAATTTTTTAATGAACAGCTTATGACTGATCTACATAATAATCTCTAAAATTTTTTAAGTGGAATAAACTGTCAGAATTGTTTATTTAGTTTGTTAATAATAAATCTATATGATAAATATTGTATTTGGGGCTTTGATTCTATTTATTCTAATTTTCTTCACTTCCTATAACCTTCCCCAGACTATTTACAAAATACCTTAGATGCTAACTATTGCTTCACTTGTGCAACTTTTAATCTTGTGTTCCAACCTTCATGTAATATCTGTGAAAAACTTAACTGTTTGAATCAATGAGAGGATTTGGAAAATGTTATCAGTGACATATCCGCAAATAAAATGGTTGCATGTGCTTTCCTTGTTTCATTCACATAAGGTGAATATGTGGCTTAAAATGCTTTTTTTGCCTTTAAAGGACCCAACATGTTCTCAATAACACAGAAGCCTATCCACAAGGTATGAAAATAGGAGAGGTACTTAATTATTGCTTAGGAGTTTTTTCTCCATACTAGTGTCAGGGAAACTACCTTGAAACTATCCTGGTAAATAAGAAGCACTATCGTATAGCAATAAAAATAACTACAATTTTTGTCATTTTGAATTTTCCAAGTGTTTTACAAATATTTCATTTTATTCACACAACAATCTTGGGAGGTAGATGATATTATTAGCCTTATTTTAATGTTGAAGAAACTGAAGCAGATGGAATTTAAATGACTTGTACAGGAACACATGAGACTAGATTTAAATTCATATCTTCTTCACTCCAATTTCAGCATTCTATTCACTATGTCATATATAAAAACTTCCAAAATAAAGTATGGAATAAAGTTTTTATTATCAATAGCAAAGATTATAGACTAAGCATTGTGTTTAAAGGTTTTGAAATTTATCATCATATTTTAATTACAGTTAATTATAACAACTAATTTAATAAAATACACATGAGATACATGTTATATTTTATAGAAATATAAACACACTATGATGGTTTTGAAAATTACCATCACAATTTAATAATAACTAATTGTCTATATGTGATTATATGGTACTTAATTATATATTGCGTAGCATGTATATCTAACACATATCCCATATGTAATAAGAATTTTGAAAATATCATATTAAAAAACTAATTGTATACATATAAATATATGCATATATGTATGTGTATATTGTATATATGTATAAATATATATATATACATAATTTTTAAAACTCTCACAGTGAATGAATCTATAATGCATAATTACCAAGTAAATTTATTTAAGTAAGAAATTTGTATTTCCCAAGGAAATTTATTAGTTTGACAGAGAAAAAGAATGAAAATGTAAGTAGGTATGAGCAATAATATTGAATAGAAGATATTCAGCAAAACTGGTCTCTGGAGCATATGGTTTCATATTCTACTTTAACTTTCAAATGCTACCCCTTCAGTTAGCCCTGGTTCTGCCCATTACTCTTGACTCAAAGGAAAATCCTTTGATGACTATAGTCAATCTTTATCACACCATTCACCCTAATGACTTTTCTCCCAACTCCTATAAAATATATTATCTGAACAATATTATATGTACTTAGTACCAGGGAATAAAGCAATAATTTGATTATTTAGGGGACTAAACCAAGTGAGAAAACTTCTTTTTCCAATGTAAGTCAGCAGCAATGAAACTAGAAAACAATGAGAGTTCCAATGATTTATCCAAGGCCACTCAGCCACCGTATGTCAGAGGATGGTCCTGAACTCAGATATCTTTGGCTT
The DNA here is from genome assembly GCF_048593235.1 of Sminthopsis crassicaudata. Classification (NCBI taxonomy): domain Eukaryota; kingdom Metazoa; phylum Chordata; class Mammalia; order Dasyuromorphia; family Dasyuridae; genus Sminthopsis; species Sminthopsis crassicaudata. The sequence goes on along the minus strand of NC_133617.1, from coordinate 376,950,771 downwards.
CAAGGTCACCTTCCTGTTTGTTGCACCATGGCCACTACTTATTACATTATTAAATTTTTCCTTTTTCCTTTTCATTTTGAGTTAACAGATACTGTCTGTATCCCCAACTAGACTATATACTAATTGAGATCAAGGAGATCCAACATTCCTCCTCATGTTACCAGTGCTTAATGTAGAACAAGAAATAAATGCATTTTTCTTTGTTCATGTGGTATAGCACATGTATCCCCTTTACATATATGTATTCCCCTCACAAAGCTTATGCTATTTATTTCAGCACTTGTCTGTTAACATCAGAAAAAGAATACACGTATTAAGGGCTACCCTTTGTCATAAATGGATGCATTACTAAAACACTGTGCAAGCCAGTATTTGTTTTTTAAATGCTTTCTAAGGAACAGTATCATTTTTGTTTTGAGAAATAAAATAAGACCACATTTGCTAACCAATTCAAAAAAACACACACCTGTGAGTAAATTTGGGACCATTATTCTCTTGATCCCCTGGGATGGAATCCATTGTAGGTATTAAGATTGTGCCCTCACATTAACATCACAGTCTGACCATATATTCAACAGTGGCTTGGTGCCCTTTCCAATAGACTCCCAAGAGCTAATTATTAAATTTTCAATGTTAGTACTTATATATTAAAAATCAGCAAATTTTAACTCAGGGCTTACTTAGTTGTTTTTTGATTATCAAGTCTTATAAAGGTGATAGAATGTTAATAAGGCTGATTACACTTAAAGGTATGTCATGCCTACTTATTTTAATTAACTATTTTATTAATCACTTATCAACATATTCTTGCATACAACTCCTTGGTTCTAAGAGTTGAACAGTTCTGAGCTGTGGCTAATTCTAGTTTGGTTTTCATTTCCTTTTACATAATGTCTACAGTTATGAATTTCCAGTATAATTCACAATTACTTTAATGTTTGAAAGCTAACTTTAGATAACCAACAGACAACCCTGAAAGGTAGATAATTTAACTCATAACTGAGTTAAATTGTCTGTATTTGGTACAATGATAAATAAATGATTTGTTCAACTTTTTTTGTTTTGTTAGATGTATAGTTGGTTATATAACTATGACTGAGAAAAAATCATATAATTCGATCAGACTAATCAACTGTTATTTTTTTTAATCCCAAGGCAAATTGCTTGTCTGATAGAATTGACCTATCATTTGATTCACTCCACTGTTCAATTCAATCAAAATAGCTTTACCATTTGTCATATATAGATAAAAGTTTCAGAGACAGGTGAAATTGATTGAAATGAATAACTTTTTTGACTTATGTATACATACACATCTTCTTTCCCTGTCATTTCAGCCTTCTGCCTAACAAGGAAAGACTTTATTTGGAGAACTTCCAAATTATCCCTTCTCTAAATACTTACTTTGAATTTTCTTTATCTTTTTAAAAATAGGGCTTGATCTATTATTTCTTTGGTTTAAGGAACTCCGGATGAAGAAACTATGTCAATGGTGACCAACAATTTAAAGCCTTAAAATGTTAACTGGACCACAAAGAGATTAAGTAATTTTTCTTAGGGTAGTAAAGTTAGGATGTATCATAGGAAGGATTCAAACCCAGGTTTTCCTGACTGGGAAACTAAGTCTCTATCTACTATTACCATATTGCCTTTCTGGTTCAGTTTTTTTTTTTTGAAATCAGGTAAGAAAGATATTGCCTTAAGACTGTCCATAGTTAGTATTATAATATAAATTATAACTGCTTTGAAATATGCTAAATTGAGGAGGCTGAATTATATGAAAAGATCCCTTTTCGCTTTAGCTCTATATTTGGAGAAGATGTGGCTACCTTACAGTCCTTTGATAAGGGCTCCCCTCCCCTCTCCTAAATGTCTCTCTCTCTCTCTCTCTCTCTCTCTCTCTCTCTCTCTCTCTCTCTCTCTCTCTCTCTCTCTCTCTCTCTCTCTCTCTCTCTCCTCCCTCTCCCCCTCTCTCTGTCTCTCTGTCTTTCTCTGAATCTATCTCTGTTTCTGTCTCTCCTCTCTCTCTCTTTCTCTCTCTCTCTCTCTCTCTCTCTCTCTCTCACACACACACACACACACACACACACACACACACAGTGCTTCTAGTAATCTTGATTTGCAATAGATCTGCAATAGATGAAAAAGTCCATTAAAAATCTATAATTGACCAAAACAATACATAAATAATGGATTTAAGTAGATGTGTTGACAATTACATATAAATATTTAGCATTAAACTAGGGTGAGTTGTACAACGTTACATTAGGAAACTTCCAGAGAATAAAATGCATAAGTGTCTGAGGAAGAAAAAAACAAGTTACCTGATAAAATTCTAATTTCTGCTTCATTTCCAGTTCTTGAGCTAGCTGGATTTCTGGCAAGGCATCGATAGATTCCATTGTCTCCTGGTTGAAGTCTACTAATCTGTAAAGCTCCAGAGGGCAATATAACTATCCGAGAATCACCAGGACTCAAAACTAGGTCTTCTTGGTTCTTCTGCCAATGAATTGTTGGCATAGGCTCCCCTACAACCTCGCATTTTAGTAATACTGTATCTCCCATGAAGGCTGTAACAGATTCCGTTTGAGAAAGAAACCGCAATGGCCCTAGGAAACAAACAACAACAAAAAAAAAAAGGATGGTAATTTAGATAAAACACAATTACAATATGTATATATTTTTTAAAATGTGTTTTTGATTAATTATCCAAGCTAAATAAGTAATACTCAGACCAATATTGTGGGGTCATAGAGAACACAGAAATATCCATTAATGAAGACGGTTACAAGGAAAAAAACAAAACAAATATTTTCCACAAAGAAAGCAACTGTCAGAATTACTTCTGATATATTTTCATTGAGCCAAATATTTAACTTATCATATCTACATGAGAAAGGGGTTTCTATTCTACAGTGAAAAAAAAAAAATCCTAGAAATCATGACCTAAAAGTGAGGAAATCTTAGTGCAGGAAGTTATAGAAAAGGTTCTCACCTGCAAGAGTGGAGAGGGAGGTTGGATCAGATCCCAATCTACTCTTCTACACCTAGACTAGTCTTATTATTGAATCATGGGAATAGCAGCAGACATGATCAAGGACCTGGCTTAGATCTACTTCATAAATCATCATGAGACAGAAGCTTTTGAAAGCTATCCTTCACTATTTTCTTTCTCTGTCTCTGCCTTGTTCTGATTTTTTCTCTCTCTCTCTGTCTTTCCTTTCCCTTCCCAGATTTGTTGCTGTTTTTTTCATTATGTAACTATAGATGTTTCTGTTAATAAGGTTGTGGAGCAGACATTAGAGAAATGCCACAATTACTCCATAAATCAGAGAAACAAATAGATTTAATTCTCTATGTTTACCTGATATCTACAAGCAAAATTATAATGGTCCAATACTTGGGAAAAAATATTGATATCCTTGATTACTTTAATCCCACCTTCACTCCAACACTACAGATTGATCAGTAAAACCTAATTCCATCCACACCTCCAATTCCCTTCTCATCCTTTAGGTCTCCATTTAAAGTAGGAATCTATATCTCTGCTGGACCTACCA